>NC_136903.1:19535333-19872833 GCF_949606895.1 Notothenia rossii
ACTTGATCATAGATTTGGGTCAAAATGGATGCTGAACGAGTTACACCAGCTTGGATACACAGAGTCATATTCCGAGACACAAAACTACAAATACTGCTTCCTTAATGACAGGAATGGAGATGGCATCCAAGATACTTCTGATACTCTTTATACCATTGTGGAAGAAACTGATGAGCAGATCGATGATGAGGTCGCGGTTGACTCTGCACTTGAGGATCTATCATTTATGACAGCCAGTGGAAGTGAAACTAGCCATGACAATCGGGTGGTCATGGAGGTCATGGAGGTTGGGGAAACAACCAATTTATTCACTCAGTTTGTCGGAGACAATATAGATTTAAACATTGTCTCTATTCAGGGAAACACCCCTTTCCATTCAATGGGTTGGATCAAAGTCACATCTCCGGCACCATCTTTGCCAGATCCCCAGACGACAGCAGCTGTCCACAGAGTGAAGTTGAAGGCACTTGACAAAGCTAAGATCCTCAGAGGAGCTGAAGTGAAGATTCTTCCATTCACCAACAGAACAAGGACAGGGATAAACACCATCACATTTCTTCCCATTACTGAGCTTGCCTCTTCTGTGACACAAGACCAGCTACTCCTCACTCAGGGCGATACACTCTGGGCAGCAGGGTGGGTGATCAAAGCCCAGGATCCTGAGTTCCCACACTCCAACTGGAATGGCTGGATGAAGAGTATCCATGCAGATGATGTCAAGCAGCGCACACAGATCAACTTCCTCCCAATCATTGAGGGTGACCCTAATGACCTCAACACCATCTTCACCACTCTCAAAGAGTGCACGCGGCTCTCTGCGGACAGAGTCACTATAGTGACATTCGATCTTCCGATCTGGCTGAAGGCTGTGGACATCATAAAACAGACAAATCTACCTATCATTCCGAGGTTGGGTGGATTTCACCTGCTGAAGTCCTACCTTGGATCCATTGGAAACATCATGGAGGATTCTGGACTACTGGAGCTGATCTAGCTGATCTATCCAGGGAGTACGACAGCCAACCACATCCTGGATGGAGGATGTTTTGAAAAGGCAATCCGTGCTCACCTCCTCATCAATGCAGCCATCTATCAGCACATCATGAAACATGCCTTCACCGAGGAGGAACTCGGTGAAATTAGGACTTTCATGGAGAAGGTAGCTGATGGGAAGATGGGAGCCAGACACACAGATCCAGTAGTGGCACTGTTTGAACAGAGGTTTGAAGAAACCTTCAAAAGACTTGCTGAAGGAGGAAGAACGCCTGCTCTCTGGGTGCAGTACCACTACATGGTAGATGTGATCAAGGTCTTCATCAGAACTGAGCGGCTTGCAGATCACAACGCCCACCTGTGCTGCATTGTTAGCAGGATGCTGGACATCTTTGCGGCTGCAGGGCATCACCAATATGCCAAGGGTGCATGGCTGTACTGTCAACTCATGAAGCAACTTGAAACTTTGCCTGCTTACAAGGAGACATTCGAAAGCTTCACTGCCCATGGAAACCATGTCGTCCGTTACTCCAGCCATGATTGGTCCGGCACCTGGTGTGACATCTGTATCGAGCAGACATTGATGAAGTCAGCCAAGTCAGAAGGTGGACTGAGCAGAGGGAGAATGAGACACAGTGATTCTGGTCACAAGTGCTGGGTGCTCACCCTTAATCACTTCTTCAATGTCAACCAGCGCATGGAGGAAAGTGTCAAGAAACATGCTCTGCTCCACAGAGACCTTGGCAAAACACAGATGAAGAGAGATGCTGAAGCAATTGACCTTGCCCTCCAAATGGTTTGAGGAGAACAACCCATTCGACCCCGATCGAGACAAGGAGTTGCTTGTGTCTTTCTCAACAGGATTCAGGAGCACAGGAGATGACCCAGTCAATACTGAGAGAGCAGCAGAAATAGGGAGAGAGATGCAGATCAAGCTGGATGGACAGTCAGTGACATCGACCATGGAAGTGAAGTCAAAGGTACAAGCCCTGTCATCACTCAGAAAGATTCCCAAGATCAACGAGATGAAGATACACCTTGACTCATTCAAGTTGTTCAACCGACTGATAATTTTTGCCCAACGGGATATGACAGTTGAGACAAGCTTGGCGTATGAGCTGACTCCCTTCCCATTGTCCCACTTCAGCAATAAAGATCAGACAATGAACAAGGCGAACAAGGCAGGCTTTTCCAATACTAGCCTGAAGGAGTTAACTGATCCCCTTGACCTCACTAACCAATCCTGCTCCACTCTTGTAGTTGATGGTGGATGGCTTCTCTACATGGTAAAGTGGGAACAAGGTCAGACTTGGCAGGAGATTGCCAACAGTTACTTGAGCTACGTACAGTGTCTTGGCCGCTGCTCTCAGAAGACCATTGTGGTCTTTGATGGCTACAGCTGATCACCAAAAGATCATGACCACATCCGGCGCACTAAGAAGTCATGCTGTGATCTCCAGATTCGACCGGATATGATACACTGGACACCAAGAGCAAAGTTCCTGGACAACACCAATAACAAGAGTGAGCTAATCCACCTCCTCTCTTCAACATTCAGAAAACATAACATCACAGTGGAGCAGTGTGACAATGATGCTGACACTTCGATTGTGAGAGAGGCATTGGCCACTGGTACAGATGACTCAGTTGAGGTTAGTAGCATTTGTGTAGGTAGCCTATTTTGGAAACAAAACTATTCACTCTTGAGTATTCAAACTTGAATAGTTTTATCTGGTTTTGTATAGTGCAACACGCTTTGCATATCTTGTTCTATTTTCAGGTGCGGACAGAAGATGCAGATGTGATGGTGATGCTAGTACACCATATTCCAAGCACCAACCATCCACTCTTCTTCACAACATCAAAGGGCTCTTATGATGTCAGAAGGATCCGCGAAGCTCTCTCTGAAAGAGAGAGATGCTACATGCTCTTTTGTCACGCCTTCACTGGTTGTGATACGGTTTCTGCAATAGCTGGCCATGGGAAAACAACCTTATTTGACAGGTAATAATAATATATATTTTTTTATATTTCACTTTATATTTGAAACAGATCTCAAAGTGCATTTATTTTTGCAGGTTCTGTGCAGGGGACATTGATGAACACATGGACATCTTCCTTGACACACAAGCTACTAAGGATGCAGTGATACAGGCTGGTACTACCATCTTCCAGTACATTTACCATGCACCAGGTACTGCTTTGGGTGAAATTCGACACAACATGTTCTCACGGAAGTCAGCGGCAGGGCTGATCAAACCAGAAACTCAACCTCCAACAGAGGGTGCAGCTGCACAGCATTCTCTCCGTGCCTACCTACAAACCCAGGACTGGATCCTTCTGCAGAGTATGTCTCTGAACCCCAGTGACTATGGATGGACATTAGGTGTACATGGCTATGAGCCAGTCCCAACACTAGACCCCATGGCTCCTGAGGAGCTACTGCAGTTCACAAGCTGGAACTGTAACGGAGATTGCAGCAACCGGCGGTGCAGCTGCAAGAGGAATGGCGTTAAGTGCATCTCAGCATGTGGAGTCTGTAAAGGAATTTCATGCAAGAATTGTGGTCATGATGGTGGTGAGTCTGGAGAAGACTCAGAGATTGACTCCTGAAGTGATCAGCACTTGTAACTACAAATAAAGCTACTTTTGAATTTAAATATAAGAGTGGGCGTGGCCTTTTTTCAACCAAGGAATGATTTTAGTGAAAAATACATGATTGCAATAAACTCAGAATCATGAAAAACCCCTAGTTTGACCCCTCACAAGTTACCCAAGGCCAAACAGAAAATTTTAGACTTTTCGAAAATTGGTATTCGGTACCTCAACTTTGAGCAGTTGTTATGAAAAAACATACAGGATTTGAACTTCAATTTTTTAATACATCTTACTACACACCTTTTCAAACACATTAGTGAAGAAATTGATTGGTAAGGATTTAGTTTGCAGATTTTCATATATTTCCCTTACTATATACCTTTTATTTGGAACAAATAGTCAGAGTATGAACTTTATAAGACTAATTACCCCGATAGCACCGACAGTTTACTCATGTTGGAAGGCTTAGTGTCATTGAATACTTGGATATTGATATTGACAGACCGGAAATAACCAATTTTATTTTCAACAGCTCTGGCTCAACAGGAAATCAATTATATGACTCATAAATCCTTTCATTTAGGTTACAAGCCTCCTCAAACCCGACACATACAAGGCCATTCTCTGAATATGCCAGCCCATTGAGAGAGAGCATGCTAATCCCCACATATTTGGTAATTGCTCAAGCTCCCTCTGTGCTCGATTTCTCAAGCACCCTCTGCCAGAGATTGCCTACCTGCAAACTCTGCTTTCCCAAAGGGAAAGTTTGCAGGCGGGCAATTGGAGTAGCAGAAGAAAGAAAAAGAGAGGAGTCAGCTTTCTGCTACGATTGTGTGTGTGACTGTGAGGCTGTGCATGTTATACTCACTATAAGCGCTGTATGGTTCTTGCTGCGCACAGCCTTGTGTAGGGCAGTAATGCCATCTTTTGTTCTGTAGTCCAGATGCACCCCCCCACTCTTCAGCACCTTGATGAGCTCTGCACATCCCTCCAGCTGTGCTGCCAGCGTTAGAGGACATTCTGTCAAACACAAGGATGAGTGAGCAAACTAATTAAAAAATCAACATATTTCCAGTGACTTTACAGTACATTCATCTTACAAGGTTGACATTTAAAAAATTGAACCTGTCAATATTTGCAGACATAAATCGCTGGCTCCATTCGTAAAAACAGTGGGTATAACTTTCCAGTGACTCTGCATCTGGATGACTGCCTGGTGACTGTCACCCTCTGGTCTGCCTAAGTGACTGCTTCCTGTTGGTGTTAACCCAAGCCATTCTTATTCACCCCGCTTCCCAACAGGTCACCCAACAGGGACATCTCCTTTATGGCTGGACAAACATTTTCATAAATGTGAGGAAATTAGCAAAGAGAGTAATCCAGCTTTACCCAACGTGCAGAAGGCTTATTTCAGAAAAACCTCAAAATGGTCATTTTAGTGAAAAACACCAAATGAACAGAGAGTGAGAGAGAGAGAGAGAGAGAGAGAGAGAGGGAGAGAAAGAGAGAGAGAAAGCACAATTTAAGAAAGGAAAATGAATTAACCTGAGTAAAGACCTTCAAAAATAAAGTCAAGGTTGAAAAAGCGAAGTAAAAAGAACTAAAGTATAGAAGGGATAGGATCTTTCTTTGCACACACTGCTCACCTCCTGTATCTGGATCATGGAAGTTGGGGTCCAGGCCTTTCTCCAGGAACCTTGAGACCTTTTCAATGTTCCTCAGCTGCACATACTCCATGAACTTCTTCAGGTTTGCCTAATGGAGGGAGACAGGGGAGGGGGAGGGGGGAGAGGGGGAAGCAGAGGGAAGAGGCAGCTGTGATTGGTTGATGTCAGACACATGTTGATGGAGATGTTTAATAATGCAGTTCAGAGATGAAAGCTAAAGTCGCTGCTCTCTGCTTGTGTGTTTGACGGTTTTATTTCTGTTCTGTCATGCCAAGCAAATGGACCATGTGCAGTACGTGTATAAGCTATTATAGGATGGACCAAAAGAGACAACGAAAAGGCAGAGAGGTAACGCAGAAATCTGAAAGAGCTTTCCTTTGGATGGTAATGCCTAGAAAATGAGATTGTGAGCAAACATCACCATTGTAGTTTAAGCGTTGTGGGTAGAACACTTTACAGTACCTTGAAGCAACATTGTCACATCAACGGGTCTAACACTGATGTTGAAAATCATTTTCATACAACAAGCAGAAACCTGTGTGCAGGTTCCACCGACCCAGATCCTAACACACACATACTGTGCTCACACACATCAACACTTAATTTCCTTTGTGACTTCTGATTAAACATATTCATCACCTCTGCTGATGGGTGTAAGCCTGTAGAGTATAGAGTGAAAAATGAAGCTATGAGCAAGGTACCAGCACTAACATTTCATAATAGATTACTATAGTCTGAAGTGTCAAGGCAACAATCTATCATGGGCTGAGAAAGAATATTACGGCGCATAAATGATCTAATAACTATGTACTGTACTTATAGAAGACATGGAGTAAAAAGAGGTATTATTAAAACAAATCTACTACCTTATAGTTTGACACTGAACACAATAACAATGAAAACATGATTAATAACCTAATAATAGGTATCCCAAGGATCTAACTACACAATATCTGCAGTATACCAAATGAGCAGAAAACTTTCATTACTATTGCATTGGCTGCTTCTCAGCGTCAGTCCTTACGTAACATCCACATGTTCAAAAGCCTCTGGACACATATACACAAATACATTTGACACAACTTAATTACTTCAGAAACACATACAAACATGTGCACTCACATGCAAGAATGCAAACAGATTGCAGCTGCCATGTTCAACACTCACCATGTGCGGCACCATTGTATATCCTTCGCTCTTAAAAGTCACACCCTACACTTTCCGAATTGCACATCATATCCTCCCTTGCTCTTCACACCAAGTCATCTGCAGCCCGACCGCTCCCGCTGCCGACCGCTCCTCTCACCATCTCCAAGTCAAACTGAGTGAGAAAAATTCACTTTGGCTTTTCTCTTTTTTTCAGATGTTCTCTGAGGCAGTTGTTATGGTGATGGGATACAAAGACAGCTCTGGCAGCCAATGCACACATGAGGGGCTTTGAGGTTGTGTGCGTAAGTTGTGTGTGTGTGTGTGTGTGTGTGTGTGTGTGTGTGTGTGTGTGTGTGTGTGTGTGTGTGTGTGTGTGTGTGTGTGTGTGTGTGTGTGTGTGTGTGTGTGTGTGTGTGTGTGTGTGTGTGTGTGTTTGTGTGTTTGTGTATCCTGCACAATGCCTCCAATGCTGCCTTGAAGTGGCTCGGTGATGATTTGCCAGTAATCAGCTGGATCCGATTTGTATTTTATTGCCTGTTATACAGAGCACTGATAAAAAGCCAAAGCCGATGTTTCTGCTTCTGAGAGGGGCTTAATAAACTTTTCATATTTTCTCCCACTTGATATCTTTTTTCTATTTGTAACACACACACACATTCACGCACATGTGCACCATATCCATTAGAATAATTATTTACAAGTCACCATGATACACAGAAAATTGTCCTGATATTCAGAAAAAGACCAACAATGGAATGAAAGCCTGTCATCCATCAAAGCTCTCTGCAGCGCTGGTGGAATGGCTAATTGTTCCTTTGCAAAACAAGTAATTGGAAACTCAAAATAAAAATACATCCCTAAATAACTGCTTTATTATGTTATTAACCAACCCATCTTCATTTAAATTAAGTAAGACAGTTTCCCTTCAATTTCATGTTGAAACATTTGAGCTTCTGGCAATATTAAAAAATCATGCAAAATCTTTGCATGTCTTTTATGTCTCCTGCTTTAGATGCTGCTATTCTTTTTCTTCCTGACTAAGTCAAAAACTCTATCATGTTCCCAGCTTGAAGAAAATAGTGCAGAAAAGCCTGAAACTGTTAAAGATGGGTGAGGATAATTTTATATTAACCAGATGTGCACTGATCTTCTATCACTTTAAGTAGCAATCACTTATAGTGAGTAGGGTAGAGTATTTGTATTCATTATCCAAGCCTGTGCATCCACATGCTGCAGGGAATGGGAATGATTTGCAAGTGGAGTAAAATCTTCCGACAAAGGTCATGAGAGTTTATTGAAATTCAAAAGAAATTGGAAAAACATGAGAAGTACCTTAATCTGTTTGAATGTAATCTTTTATTTGCCAAGTTTCAGTCACATATGATTGTGGGCTATTGTACTGTGCGTTAGCCAGGATTTTAGTTGTTATATTCTGGGAAGAACACTGCCTTTTTTTTAATATCTTTTAATGAATTTTGATGATTTATGCTTATTGTAAGATTGTATTGGTCGTGTAGCCTGAAGTAAAAAAATGAATAATTGGCACATCATGCACGCAGCAGTAGGTGAAATCGTTCCACACATAAAAGCGACAGTCAGCAAAAATTAAACGGGTTAATCACGCAATCATGTCTGATGGGTGGGGGGGAGACCAGTGGTAACATCCTTGATAGTGTATGTACTTAATATTCCAACATTTAAAAGTTAATGAAGATAATGAGCCTTACAATCACCAGCACCTGCATGTCCTTGAATCTAGAGAGATACATTAGTCATCCCTCAACCTCATAAGAATTGTTTTTTCAGACTTTGACAGACAGGATAGGCAAAATGTGCCATTAATTAATAACCTACTAACAAAGAAACACCAATCAATGGCACTGATAGGAGATGGATGAGGGGCTCTGATTGAGCTCATTGTTAGTGATTGTGTACTGGGAGGCATTACCCTAGGCTACTGTTGTTACAATTTTTTGGGGGGACAGTCGCTTAATGTGCAATACATGCTCCTTATTTTGTGAAGTACAAATCCATGTATTTGTTTCCAGCCTTAGACCCGGCAGTTTCTGTTGTTGCTCGGGTGCTACGGTAGCTACAATTAGCTTGAGGGGCAAAACAAACGGACAACTTAAATCTGATCCAGCATGTTCTTTCCAAAAAACATTAAAGGCCCCAAGCAGCTTCAGTATTTTGTTATGTTTTCTACATCAGTACGGGTCGTGCCTCACTAATATTAACAATTTTACAGTCCAGATTAAGTTTCATGTTCGGCAGTTATCTCCATAGATACAATGTGAGTTCACTGCTAAAATCCATCACGTGTACGCAAGCACAAACAAATGCAGCTCATCAACTATTGGGATCTACTTCAAAGCAACCTGTGCTCTCCATGGAGGAAGGGTAACACTAAGAGAAAGATACAATCGGAGGAAACAAAAAATAGGAAATGACATACAGATACATGTGCACAAGAATTACCACCAAGTGCTGACGGGCACTCAGAATGATGCTAGACGAAATGTACAGTCTTTAAATAACTACGGATCACATCAATCTCTTCATTAATTCAAAGTTTTGAGCACACCACACACGTCATGTTTTCCTTCGTCATTTTATACTTATTTTGGCCAATGAATCAGCAGTTACCATCTCTAGTAGTCACAACATCTAGCTCATCAAATAATGCTTTACTGTGTCTCACCTCAACTCCTCCTTAAATATCAAAAATAGTTGTGGTCCGTGGTGTTGACAGTGTCAGCGCTGTACTTTCACAGAAATATTCCAAGGATAAACAAGAAAAGTATGACTGAACAGCCAAAATGATGGTTAACCATGAACAAACTAGTCAGAATATTCAGAGTCTCTGTTAACAACAAATACTGCATTATCTGCAACTGGTCAACACTTTATCATTTCTGTTCAAATGTAATGTGTGTCCTTTTTTCTTTAACTGCCAGATTTGATCAGTCTAAGGCTACGTTTGCTGAGGTTGTGATACTTAGTGTATTTTGTATAACTCCAAGGCATACCAACATTTGCAAGCTGAACAATTTGGTGTCCACCAATGGCAATGATTGAACACATTTATAGAATAAGTTATTTACTCATTAGTTGTACTTCTAGACCCTAAACTTTGGCAACAAGTTTAATTGGTAGTCTTAGCAGTTTCTGTGGATACTACAGTTAAGATGAGGGGTAACCATGCTATGCTGAATCAATTAGACAAAAGAGAGGGACGACAAACAAAGAACAGATAAGAGAATGAAAGAGAGGAAATGGAAGACAGTGTCTAATCTCAGCGCAGCAGAGAAAGAAACAGCAGCACTAATCAACTCTGGGAATCTATGGCAAGTTACCAACTTGTTAAACCAAGAAAATATCCTGCAGATTCATTTTGAAGCTCAGCACGAGGTGTCCTTATCTGCACTACATGTGATTAGAAATGACTCTTCAACAGCGCCATTGAATAGGTTCTGCATTTGGTACAAATTCAATTCTTTTCTGGCTAAAAAACGTTTGTAGCCAAATCAATCAAAACTCAGCTAAACATACAGTACATAATGAATGAGAGTAATCTTATATTTGCAATGTTACACATAAAAGACAATCCAACAAACTATAAATGTTGTCATGTGATGTCACAGGTTGTCAGTAACCTGTGACATGACCATACCAACAACATAACTTCACTGCAGTATATAACAGTAGCTGTTTACTTGGTGGGAACCTCCTGATATTGAGGGAGACCCTTGTTCAGGATTCATCCCTCACCTTCAGACTTTCCTTTTAATATGGCCCTATTTGGACTTGTGTCCCGATTAATGTGCAGCCCATTGTAAGAGATCGCCAATCAGAGGAGCAAAGTGAGTGGACGAGCAACTTCAGCTAGAGGGGAAAAGATGATAACGGTTCCTTTTTGTATTTCAGTTCTCCCAGGAGGCTCTTGTCTCTTTCTCCACAGGGGGGATTATCTGAAAGTACCTGATAAAAGCCTGGGTAGGATGCCAGAAATTACAGAGACAATTTGCCGCCTTCCCTTCCTCTTTTACTCACTATGTTCTCTGGCTATTCTCTGTTACTTACTCCCTCCTTTTATGATACGATTTGCCCTAGCTTCATAAAATGGAGGTATACCCGCTCAATGCCCTGCTCAATAGCTAAAGTGCATCCATGTGTGAGCCATGCAGCTTGTCCAAATGCATGTCAGACACTTTCACTGCCCTATATTTACACTCATTACCACATGGTCTCATAGCCCCTGGTCCCTCACAGCTGGCCTACACTACACTGTGCCATGGGTGAGTAGTAATTAACATTTTCACCAACATAATGGTTATTCAGGAGGATCATATACTGGCATAATGTGACCTGGCCTGTAAAACACACATGCTCTAAAGTGTCACAACTGCTTAGGCAATAAACACAGAGAGCCAGTGTAGTGGGTCATGGGTGTGCTCTGGGGACAGGAAGGCATCACCGTGATATGAGTACAACCTAAACCTCATGCAGACGTGGAAGTAATGCTCAAGCCCACCTGCACATGGTGTATGCCACATTACAGATGCTGTACCATGAAGACAAGTGTATGGTTAGCTTTAGGGATGTCATAATACTACATGCATTGGTTGATACTAAAACAAGTAGCAGTCGAAAATTCTCAATACAAATGTGAGTCTCCTGCTTGCATCGTATTGATTTAACTAAATAATTGATCACAAGTGTCAAGTGAGTGTCTTCTGTGCTGTGGAGCGAGTGTTTGGTTAGCTGGAAGAGAGGGAGACAGAGGTGGATGCAACGACAGCAAACAGCTGTTATGCAGAGAGGGAGCAGAGGAGAAAACTGTTGAGGACGCACAACAAGACTCCTGTGCATTATATCCTTCTGGATTTAAACATTTTGATAGGACGCTGTTGTGACATCCCTATTTACAGTATCGATAATCCCACATTTACACCAACACCCATTGCTTATGCCATGTGGGAAAAAGCATTTACTCGCGTGTGAAATCCACAAGGAGTTCAGACCTACCACATTGTGTAGTGAAGGGTTATCCATGCTACCAACAAAGTACACAGTTCAAAATGTTCTGTCCGTCTTCTTGTGACTTCAACTCACTCACATGATGCTACTTTGTGCTTTCAACTCATCAGGTATGCCCTGTCAGCATTTAGCTGTCATATTCTAAAGTGAAGCCTATTCAGATGCCAGGCGACTTGTCTGCTCAGCCGGTCTGACAGTGATGCGGAAAATGGTCGTCACACTAACTGATGGCGTGATTAATCAGACCCAACAGTATTACTGATGAGCAACACACAGTTGGAACTGTTGCGGTTAATATGATTCAATTATTAACTTGTAAGTGCTCTGTTAATAAACAAATGTGTAGAAGCTGATTTACATATACAATGTTATTGTCCAAATAACAATTAGCATGAGGTGCCATGGATTCAGGGAGTGTCCATTTATATGATCTTAGCAGAAGCATTAGCTGTTTTGTTTTATGCAATAAAGCTCTTACTAGAAATTCAGGCATCAACAATCATTACCAAATTAAAAAAGGACAACTGCCTCTTCTTCCTCTGTATTGTCACGTCAGCAAACACCCTTATCTGGCACTCAGTGTTCCTGAATCTCTGTCTGTCTGTGCTTTGTTGACAGCCACTTATATAGAGGCTGGAGTGAGAGGCTGGAGCGAGAGCCTTGACCTCCGTCTCCCAGCTGCTTTGTACAGAGGCTGTCCTGCTGCAGGGGCACTGCATTTTAAATAGACACACAAACCTAAAGTACAGAAACACCACTCCATATTAAATTCATGTCCATTCTGGCTACGTTCTCAAACCCCTGCTCACACAACAGCTTTTTCTCCCCAGGTTTATCAAAAGTAAGATTCAAGTTTCAAGGCTTTTATTGTCATGTGTGCATAGCTACAGTGTAGTTATGACAATGAAATTCTTAGGTCACAGACTCCTCCAACAGTGCAACACAATAAAACAGATAACATAGTAAGTAAATAAAATAACATTTAATATCATAGAAACAGAATATAATAGAAACTGTGCAGAATAGTCTATATACAGTAATTGGATATGATATATATGAGTTGCAAACAGATGAATGACGTATAGTCTTTCAAAAGTTCAGGTGTTTAACTTTCTTATGGCCTGTGGGATGAAACTGAATGAAATGACATAATGGATCTAAATGAATGTCCTGACCATCATAATAGATAATATCATATATTTGTCTCAGAGTACTGAGTACTGAGATATAGACAAAAAAAGGCTGATTTGAGACACAACTTTATTTTTTATTCTATAAAAGGAAAAGCAAATAATGCAAGCACTGTTTGCAGAGTGGAATTGTTACACAGTGGTTGTACTATACAGTTCTCAAAAAATAGATTTTTGTGTGTATGTTTGTAGTTGAAGACAACTGAGAGCAAAGGGGAGCATGCAGTATTCACTCAGCTCCATAGCTAAGGGAGATAAAAGCAAGAGGCATCATGTAAGAATACTAATATGCACAAAAGAAAACACAAAGCCAACCCTGACAGTGGGGACTGTAGAGTGAAGCTGTCACTGCTACAGCAGCTGCTCAAGATTCACTTTGAAAACAGAGGCTACTTTTTTTAAACCTTTTCTCGTCAAAAGAAAAAAGGAGGAACATTGCTTAGCTAGTTTTATTTAGTTTATTCTATAATTCATGGATTTATTGCAGAGTGTGAAAGTCTAGAAGCATATTGCCATTACAAATGCAACACAATGATATGGTGTGGTGTGGAAGAAACATAAGAAAGTGGGATCATGTGAGGGGAAGGATTGGAGGAGAGTAGTTCAAAGAAGACATCATGTCTTCTTTGAACTACTCTCCTCCGAGAAGACGAGAAAAAAGGGTGAGAATACGAGATGAGAAAAGGGGGGCAGCAATCTTTTTACAGCTCTAATCTTTCCTGTCCCGTGCAATATTGGTTTCTCATGAATTATAAATGACAGAGAAACTCCTTTGACAGAAACGACAAACTAATCCACTGTAGAGTTGTTCTGAAATCCTGTAATTATTAGATCTTTATTCTCAAAAAGTTAAACGTTTGTCGACAGTCTGAATTTCTTGGCTCAGGTGCAGTTGATATCTGATCTGTTCAGGTTTGGGACATCGTTTTTTCTTCATCCTCTTTTTTCTCCAGTCCATCCAAGGTTTAAGGGAGGCAACTTAGAAAGGTGAAATGTGCCTTTTGTGGAAGTAAGGGTCCTCATACACTTGCTAACAAATAATTGATGATTTGCAATTCTCTTTGGTATAAAACTCTCTGGCATGTTAGCAACATTTTCTTACTTTGAACACATCAAATAATTAACTACAATGAATAATGAATATCTCTCGATGTTGCGCATCTCAGTAAACACATGGGCAGTGACCCGGATAAAGCTCTTTCAATTCATCATTAAAAATAGTTCTACAAATAGTGAATTTAAAACAAATACTAAAGCACTTTTCTTTTCAATATAGAAAGTGACCACAGACACAAATATCCAAACATTACTTAGAAACTATCATGAGTGACAATGAAAGCACTGAACTGGGCAAGCAACAAACCGAAGCAGTGTACATTGCCAGAAGTTGGCATATTTGCCGCCACAATGACTGATTAATAACATCCTGAACACCTTGATGGGCAACAACGTGGTGCAGGAATTGTTTAAACTCTTTTTCTGCAGTGAATCAAAATCACTATTGATAAACAATGTAAATCCAGGCTGCCTACTGCTGCAATCCTAGCCATTTTTGGGATATACTTTTTGAGTGCCTTCAGCAATATTAAGTGTTCTCTACTGAAATTAGTCCATGAAATGAAACATGTTTCCACACAACTTGTTTCCACATTAAATGTAATAATGATCAAGTCCAGGACAAACAAACAGGCAGAGTGTATATTTAACATTACATCTTACTGGAAGATTAAAGTGAATATTTCCAATATAAGAACAGATTAATTAACCGTAATGTGGACGTGTCCAATCGGTGTGTGTGTGTGTGTGTGTGTGTGTGTGTGTGTGTGTGTGTGTGTGTGTGTGTGTGTGTGTGTGTGTGTGTGTGTGTGTGTGTGTGTGTGTGTGTGTGTACTTCTGCCTGTATCTATGTCAGTTTGGACCTCAGCCTACAGTTTGTTTGTCTGAGAGAAAGAGTAATCTTCACTATCCATGCTTAACAGGCTTAGACCGTAATGCTCTCAGCTACAAAAAGACCAATATACTATACAACAAAGTATGGACTTTATTTTAAAAAACTGGATTTTCTGTGAGGGAAATCTTCAACCTTTACTGTATAGCAAAAAAAAAAATCTCTGATTAATTCAATACACTCTTAAGCTTAGAGGGAGACTAACACCACATGAAAAAGCAGTGGAGGCTTGAGGATGACAAAAACAGTCTACACACACACACACACACACACACACACACACACACACACACACACACACACACACACACACACACACACACACACACACACACACACACACACACACACACACACACACACACACACACACACACACACACACACACACACACACATCTTAAGGCACTGCATGGCCTTAAGAGAGTTATTCAATGAGTGTGGTAAAAAGAAATCTCCCCACAATAAAAGACAGTGATAGGAGTGCTGTTACTATAGCAACATCATTTAACTCATCATTGACTGTAAATATTTTTGCGCAACATTTTATTCAATTTCAGACCTCTGGTAAAGATTCAGAAAGGGGCAGTCATCATAGTAATTCGATAATAGTTCTATACAACTTAAACTAATATCTGTTTCTTTCTGTTTATGTAGGGGGTTGTGACATGTTTATTGATGTTTTGTGATGGGTAGATTAAGGAGAACAAGAAACATAAACAAAGAGAGAGGAATATAAATGCCTCTTTGCATTCTAGTCTAAAGCCAGCCTTCACCTGGACACATGCCATGCGCTGACACAGCATGCACAAACCACTATGCTCCCCCAAATACATGGACCATCTTTGTGTTCAAACCACATAAAATAAGCCGGGTAAGATGGATCAATTAATCTAAGGCAATCCATCGGAAAAAGTGATAGCAGTCTTCACAATACGTGTTAAGTCATTTCGGGTTTAGCTCAAATCTGTAACAGTATAATAAATCGACAGTTACCTAGGATGAAAATTACAGGCCTCTCATCTTTTTAAGTGGGAGAACTTGCACAATTGGTGGCTGACTAAATACTTTTTTGCCCCACTGTATATTCAAATGAAGTTCACATACACATCAAACCAGCTCATCGTGTGGACTTCAGGAATCCAGAAAATGTAAAGCTGTTAAATAACTTCACTACAAATCACAACAAACCGCTTCTCTCAATTAGTATCTACATAAGAAAATGTCAAAAGGCATTTACAACTGCATTTACTCTTGATGCCATGAGTCATTCTAGCAGAAGTGTATTGAGTGTTACCTCTGTTGCTCGACTCCTGAAAGCTCTTTCTGAGCGAAGCAGCATGGTGCCTTCTGAGTAATCCTTTTCTGAGGCACTAGATTTGTATTTTTTAGCTCTGTATAATTTCTAGTATTCCTCTGGATGAAGAGGCGAGAGTGAATGAGTTCTGATAGGGTTGGCTAGAGGCCGGAACAAAGCAGGACAAAGCCACGGCCTCTTTCCCACTCATCAACACACTCACTAACAGGCAGAGCACAGGCTTATTGTATGTGGACCCAAAAACACATTCTGCTCTACGCTCAACCAATTCCACCCACCCTCCTGTCCACACTGGCAGAATGGCTTTGTCCAGCATTGTCCCCTCCATCAGTACAATTGAGCTCTGGCTTACCCGCCAACCCATTAATGCAAAAAAGAGAAAGAATGCATTGGCATAAACAGCAACACATACATTTAAATATGAAGATGTGGGTTAAGGACTACACAAAGACACACACAAGCAATATTTCTATGAAAGACAGATTATTCATGGGTGTAACTCAACTCAGATTCTAAGGACTCTATTTTATCATTGTAAGGTGTGGTGCACCCACAAGTTGAAATTGCACACGGCAATTCATTCGGTTTAAGTTTTTGTAATCATTAGAAAGTAACCACAGAAACCAAAGGGCTGATGTGGACATCAAACTTGTAATTTTGATGAATTATTCTGCAGTTCTATTGCCAATCAACAGGCAAACTGTTCCAAAAAGAAAATCGGAAATCAATTAAAACTCCTATCTTCACTAAAAACTTGCTCAGGACGGTTTGTTCCTGCCAGTCCTACCCCGGTGTTTCTATCGGAACACAGAGCAACCGGGCTACTGCTACGCAGGCCATTTGCTTTTTTAATAAGGCTAGCTAAAGTGATACCCTGTGTTTAAAGGTTATGAAAGTAGCAAATGTGATTGCTCATGATTGTAACAGCTTCTAACTGAGCAAACTATAATTTATGATAATATATTATTTCTGATCCCATCCTGGAAACAAGTGCTCCACAGGTGTTCACTTGGCACTCCCTCAACACACTGAGCGCTGCGCACTTGACTGCAATCTGAGGCGAGCTGCCGGGGGTCGCGAGAAATAAAGCCCTTTGCTTGAGTAAGCTCGATATGTGGTCTTAGATCATGGAAGTTAAAATGGATTATAATTAAGACCAGGTGGCACACACTATGACATCTGCAAACCATCGGCAGCACCTGCAAGGTAGATATTGTTGTGTGTGAGGACTAAGATAAGACAATAGGTGGATTTACCCAGACTTTGGTAAAGATATGCTTTAAAACTGAGGGTTAGGCTAGGTTTCTTTTACAGGAACAAGTCCTGTTTCTCGCTTGAGGCCAGGAAAAGGCTAGTCACTGTGACCTTTTTACCTGTGCTGGACTATGGTGATCTGATCTATATGAATGCACCTGCCCATTACCTGATCAAGTTAGATGCTGCGTATCACAGTGCACTAAGATTTGTGACAAACTGTAAAGTATTGACCCATCACTGTTACCCTGTATGCAAGGGCAGGTTTGCCTTCACTAACTGTATTTTTATATACAAAGCCATGTTAGGGAAACGTCCATCCTACATCTGCTCCCTGATCTCACGGCAAATTGTAAGTGGCTACTGCCTGAGATCGCATGCTGTGGTTCTATGAAATGTGCCAACTGCTAGGGCTGTCTTAGGGAAGATAGCTTTTAGATGTGCAGCTCCTCTGTCTTGGAATAGTCTGCAAATTAAATGGAAACTGAGCAATCTGGTGCCACTAAATGTTTTTAAAGCTTGGCTGGATGCTACTCAATCGGATGCTGCTGGTACCTGTTCATGTGGATAGTTCTAATCCCTGTAATGATGCTGTATTATGTCCTTTTTGTTGTTCTGTTGTTTTATGTTTGTATGTTTCATTTGGAAACCTACTTGAGCAGGTCTCAGGTCTTGAAAAAGAGATCTATGATCTCAAGGGATATACCTGGATAAATAAAGGTTTGAAATGAAAATATGACTGTTGGAGCATGCTAAGCGTGAGAGACGAATCAACAGAAATGGTTTGACAATCAACACAAAGATGGATTACATCTAAATCCTTTTGCTAACACACAAAGTTCTCAACAACCAGGCCCTCACCAACCTGATCCACCACCACACCCCTTCCTGTAGCCTTCGCTCACCAGAAGCCAACCTCCTTTCTATCCCCACACGAACCAAGCACCGAACCTGGGAGGACAGAGCCTTATCCATCGCTGCCCCCATCCTCTGGAACTCCTTTCCACAACACAACACATCAGAGACTGCACCGACCCCCCCACCTTCAAAACACACCTCTTCAGACTGGCTTTTAATATGTGAATTATGTTGCGTTGCACTGTAAAGCGTCTTTTAGCACCTGAAAAAGCGCTTGAAAATGAAATGTATTATCTGTTATTCGACGCACAAAATTCTTTATTATTCCGCCGGGTTATTTTGCGCCTCTTCTTCCACATTCCACATTGCAGAAACTCAGATCAAACATCAAAACGTTCAGCTCGGTCGGGAATTGATGGCTATTATTTTTTCATTCATAACTTTCATAATTCCAGAGATACATTCCATAATTCATCAAATTTTTAACATTGAAGTCAATGGAGAAACTCTTCAGACTTGAAAAATCTTCATGCGACTTCAACTGCTAACTGCTCCTTCATACTTTCACTCAGAAACCTCATTCCAACTTTAAAACTTTACACATATTTCTGACATTATTCGTGTAACACAACTTTTAAATCTGATTCGTACTTTTAGAAATATGAAACATTATTCAGACCTTGGTAAAGAGGCCTTCTTCAGATTTTAACATTAGTGTGTATTGAGCAGCTCGTTAGGACGGTGGACAGATTGAAATTTGCCTTCATATTTTCTTTTAAACCTGCCATAATTCCCAAACCCTACACTCCTGAGACATCATTTGTCATGACAAACTTAGAAAAACATCTCGTAGCTTGAAAAATGAAAAATAATTAAGCAAAATAATTAAACAAAATGCCTCTTGAGGGCATGAAGTGACAAAAACTTTCAACATGTCTCCAATTAAAGCCAATTGAAAATTCAAGCTGATCTTTACTCACAACATTAGCTGCACACCTATATTTAATCTGCCAAAAAGGCCACATTATTAACCCGAAAGTACACATAAAGTATTCATGTGCTCAACTTCCTTCAGATGCTTCACGCGTTGGAATTTCACCAATATCTGTTACGGTTCTTCAACAAAACGTTCACATGTACAGTAAGAAGCTTATCTCTCATTCAGAACAATGAAAATGCTTTCCTCTCACTGATTACTGCACATCACCATGGAAACCTTTGATCTCTGGACACATTGTTAGCTCAAATATAAACACCTGTGTCATGGAACACGATGATGTCATAACTCCAACTGACATGCTCAGAGCAGCAGATTTCAGATAATGGTTAATGGTCCAGCCTTCAACATGTCTACAGTATGTGCCTTTAGTGAGCTTTTCTCAAAAGCTGTTGCCATGGCAACGCATCCCTCGCCGTAAAACACGATATTGGTATAACTCCTATGAAAATGGTCAAAAAGTGCTCAAACTTCACGTGTGCTAACAGTCCAGCCGTGAAGACATCTATTTGACAGTTTTAAGATTCCTTCAGATGCCGTTGCCTTGGCAACACAATGCTCACTATGAAACACGGTTTTCTCACAACTTCAGTTCAAATGCTCCAAATGGCCCAAAACTTCACAGGTTTGGTAACGATGCAGCCATCAACACATCTAAGCCTATTATGGGGTGTCATCAAATGCTGTTGGCATGGCGACAGATCATTCGCCATCAAGTTAGTTTAAAAGTTTGCAGTTCAAATATTATGCTGGTTTTCCAAGCCTTTTTACTTTATTTTCTTCTCTCATCACACAGTCAAGCCCCCAGTGTTTATGTATCATTTCAATCTAAATTCTTCATTTTCTTCTTACACATTGCATTTCAGCATAGCAGTTCAGCGTCAGCTTTTCAGCATAAAGCATTTCCACTAGCAATTTCTTCAGGAATTGCATTCTCTAGTTATTATTATTACATCTTCAGTGCATTCTTCATGCATTCCAGACCATTTATTTCAAGTATTGTTGGACATTCACAGAATAGATTTTGAATTGAGTAATGACTTCACAGTTACAGTCAATACATTCTGTCACATGAAAAATGACAATAGAGCCCTATTGTTGTTGGTATGACTGCATATGTTTGTGTTTTCAAGCAAGGGGAATGCATGCTGTCATCAGAATCAAAGAGTCCAGAGAAAGAAAGAGCTGAATCAGGTCCAGTCATGTGCTTTTAGACAGACACACAAACTGACAGCACGACACTGGCAGGCAGGCAGTGTTGGGACAGAGCCAGAGGATCAACAGCAACTTAACACTGCCAAACGTGAAAAGACCAACTGGAGCTAAGCCTAGTAAAACTCAAAATCCAAAATCCAGCTGAAAATATACCAAACAGGACCCCCCCCTACATTTGAACCTTGGCTGCACACAGGCTACAGAGAGAGAACAGGAGAGGGCAAACCGCTGCAGGCTAACACAGACGTTTGTGGGTAGTGTATTTATTCAGCTAGATGATTATTAGAACTCTATTGTACGTTCTGCCTCTGGCGTCCTATTCTACAGTCATCTATTCATACTGCCTGACCTAGAATAATGTCTCCTGCTAGAGGGATGTGATACTGTATGGAGCGAGAACTATACAATGTGTTATTTCTTTATTGTGAAATGAACTTGTGCAATGAGGTGAAGCATCATCAAGCAAGTCCAGTTCCAGTTCAGTTTAATGGATGGATGCAAAATGCATGGTATGTCTACTTTTTGTAAAAAAAGACAACAAAACTGTGGTGATCGTTAGTGAGTTAGATTTCAGACGATAAAAGGAAAGGGAAAAGTATGTGGAGCCAGCTAAATGGCTTTTTGCTGGGTTTACATTTTCTGAAACAGGACAAAATAAGTCACATTTTTCATTCTAACATTGTAGGCATGCAGCTGTGATGTTCATATTTGTCATCCACCAAAGAAATGTCTGTTTGGTATAAGCAACAGTGTAGGGAGTTGAAATGCAGAGTTGATTGTATCCTCCATACTGCAGATGTCAGAGACTGACTGATGAAAGGCTAACTGGGACATTTATAATGTGATTAACATCTTCTGGTTTAGTTGCACATTATTACTGAAGCTTATTTTTAGCAATTGTCCTTCTAAGACTGAAGCAGTACATTTTTAGGAAATTTGCCGTTCATTCCTAATTTAACTTTATCTGATCTCAGCTGCGGCTTTGTCTCCCAACTTTAACATTTTAATGAAGAACTGTATATTGCATAGGGTAAAGCTATGAACGATACATTTCTCCCTATCAAAATACATTACTTCTCAAAGACAGAGCACAACAAAATAACCATTAACAGTACCTGCAAGCTGAGACCCAAATAAAGCTTACTGGAGTGTGTTGTGAAGACCCTACGGCTATAGTTTCTACATGGCCTGGTTTCAAAGCAGACTGAACACAAAATAATCAATTCCTTCTTTGAAAACCCCCTCTCTAACTAACACATTAGTTGATTACAAAGCTGCAATTTCCCACAACTTGAACACATGCTAGAAAAGCAGTATCACAGAAGACTCAAACACATTAGAGTGAAAGCAGTGGACGAGTGTAATCAGGCATCTGTAATGCTAAATAAGACTGTCACTCTACAAGCCAGGGCCAAAGCAAAGGAGAAATCACAATGTAATGCAGTGTGTAGCTTTAATGGCTGTTCTGACACTAGCTGGATGTGAAAAATACAGAAAGAACATGATTAAAAACTACTAATGATGAGCTGTTATACCTCTTGGATTATACTGTGTCAATTATTGACCAAATGGATTTACGGGAGACATGTTTGTGGGATATATTTTTGTAGAGAAGGTCAGGCTGCCCATGTGTGTGGAAGTGCCTGCAGGGCATCCTGTTGACAGCTGCCACCTGCTGAGCCCTCACTGACGGAGACGGACAGCTTTGGGACTCACACTGGAGGGTCACAGAAATGTTTAACAACTGTACCCAAATATTATGCTGTCTTTTTGCTCTTTGCGGCTTTGTTTCTCTCCGATACACAACCACACATTAGTAAAGCCGTCTCCATTAAAGAGCATCAGTAGAAGGTAAGGACAGCAATGTGACACAAGCAGAGCACTTTGATAACAGAAGGTAAAAAACCACAAGGCAACTTATGTCCCGGAGAGACCCACGAGCACACACACATTGTCATGTGCAGTCATACACACATTTTATATGCGCATGTTCACACACACTTGCATACAGGAATGTCTACCACATATAGACACACGCATATATTTGCCTTACTTAATCAGTCACTCACACAGGTCACAGATAGCCGCCACAAACATTCATACCTCCTCTATAATGTCAAACACACACACACACACAGACACACACGTGAATAAACACACAGGCAAATATAGCGTATGGTTGGTAACTGAACCAGTGCAGAGAGATACATTAGCATTCTGTCAATGTTTCAGACAAGACTGCACCAGCTCTTCACACAGCCAACATGCAGCAGAGCAGAACAACACAACGGAAGCAGGAGAGAGAAAGAGAGAAAGAGCACAGACAGGTAGACAGGGATGAGTTGGGGAGCGTTCAGGAATTCATTAGAGGTAGAAAGTATGAAAGAGAGGGATAGAGGAGGGAAAATACATAATTAGACCAGATATAATGATCAAATTAAAATAAAGAGATGATGAGAGAAATTGGGGTACCTTACTATTGAGTCTGGCCTTCCTTGCTTCTTTAGTTTTTCTTTCTCTTCTCTCGGCTGCTTGTCTTCTGCCCAGAGCGGATCCCATCTCACACACACACACACTCCACGTCAAACACTCACTCCTGTAGGTATGCTACAGTCCCAATGCCAAAACATCATCCACATGGCCATATCCAGTACCCCTCCCCTTCATCTCCTTTCCTCTTGATCTCTGTCCTTCTCCTGTTGTCAAAGTAGCACATACACACTCACATGGTCACTCACACAACCAGTCACCCAAGCACAGGCGCACACTCTGACTTCTGTGCATGCACAGACAGACGGAGAGATGTTAAAGGGTGATTTTTGCAGGATGCTGAAGAGAACAGAGGGAGGGTGGGGAGAGAGAGCCAGGGAAGAGGGATGGAAAAAATGAGGGAGGAGAGAAGTTAGAGAGAGGGAAAACAGGAGAGAATGAGAGAAAGTGGGCGGGGTGTAGAAGCGAGGACAGATAGGGATATTCTAAGCGATAGGAAATCAAGAAAACAACGGGACACAGCCATACACATACTGTAGGACGCAGCGCAGTCATTTCAGTCCAAACCAAGTGTTACACCACAATGGGAGCTTTACAAATATTGAATAATGCTCGTGTTTCTGAGATTATCCTCAAATAACCCCTATTTACACAACTCCACACAAATGCACAGTATGTATTACCTTTTACACATCAACACAAAAAACATACATTATCAATATCTCAATCTTATGTTCCAGATATTGTTACTCTTTTTTTCAAGAGCTAAATGTTTCTTCTTTTCACAGGACTTTCCATAATGAGAGCTTTGTATGTGAGGGATTCCCCAATGGAAACATACCTTCATCCCGTGCCATGAAGCTATGTGTATGTGTGTGTGTGTGTGTGTGTGTGTGTGTGTGTGTGTGTGTGTGTGTGTGTGTGTGTGTGTGTGTGTGTGTGTGTGTGTGTGTGTGTGTGTGTGTGTGTGTGTGTGTGTGTGTGTGTGTGTGTGTGTGTGTGTGTGTGTGTGTGTGTGTGTGTGTGTGTGTGTGTGTACAGTATTATGCAGAAATCCCACATCAAATTCCATGAAAGCTGCAGTAGCACTGATAGGAGGGTTTAGGCACTTTGCTTATCCTCAGTGGCATCTCAGAACAATCATACACCTACAATGAGCCTCATTCTCTGTACAGTGTTATTCTCAATTGAAAATATCACAGCAATTGTCATTCATAAATACAATAAACGGCCAACAACAATACAAGAAGTCAGTGTAGGAGGAATAGCATTACTCTGTAATGCGTTTCATAGAGGAGCCTTTTGTGAATTATTTTTGCACACATGTCCACTACCAATAACCTTGACATGATGTGAATCAAACTGATAGGAACAATCATTTTTAGCTAAACAGTAAGCTTTTCATATTTTTGATTGTGTGTGAAATGTCTCAACTGGTTATGATATAAGCACAATCCAAAGCCCTTACTCTGACAGTATGCTCGGTTGAGTCAGTGAGCACATTGCCAAATAGTGCGTTACTAAATGCTCTCCACTACTATATGCCTCTTTAGCTTGTTACAGCCCACTCCCTCCCCTCTCTATGGAGCTGATGCCCTGGGCTTAATTCATAATTATATACACAGCATACCTTTCTTTAATCCTTCTTTTATGCCAACATTGTAAATATATATTGTATAGCCAGTAGGCATAATGTCTAACAGTTTAATCAACCTTTAACAGCATGAGATCTGCTCTCCTGTAGTGGATGTAGTGAACACAGTCACATTGATCAGTCCATAGAGTGAGGCATTAATACTCTGTTCCTCATATGTTAGACAGCAGGAAGTTGGTGATCTTGATTAGCGGATGATGTGATTTACTGTCATTTAAAAAAATGTTAGCAACCTAAAATTGGACATTGAAATATAGTGAAGACACAGTGTCAGTTTTGAATGTCAAACAGTCAATGAGCGTGTTTATTTAGGACTGTTTTAAAATAAATTACAATTGATATAACAAGAAACCTATTGTCACACTGCAAGAAAGCCCCCCATTCTGCAGCCCTGTGCATCACATGGCTGACCTCCTACATCAAACACCCACATATTCTCTGCAGACCCCTTCATGGTGAACTAGGACAGTTTCCGAGTGAGGAGGTCTGGTTAGGTCGAATGTAAAGGGGGAAAAGAATGGGGAAATCCTGTCAATTATGACCTCATTTCAAACTTTAGCCTGCGGCTAACGGGGTCAACACCAGCAAAGTAGGCTAATGCCTGACCTCTGCCCAACAGGATGAATAGTGAACATGTTGACTGCCTAGAGTCACCCATAGCAGGATTCCCCTTTTTACACCAGGAAGTCATTATGCAACAAAAGCAAACATGCCATTCAGAAAAAAAGAGCGAAATTGATAATGTATATAAATATTGCAATTATAGATGCTTCTTGAGCTCATGTTGCCAAATTACCACCTTCATCCTCTCAAGTGCTACAGCTGTCCTGGATTACTCATTTCTGAAAAAGCTCAACCAACACGGGAGCTCCCCATTCATGCAGTGAGAAAACCTCAGTGGCTTGAGTTGCACACTCTTTTTTCTCTATTTGAGATTTGTACCATTTCTACTTCTACAATCATAACAAATGCTCTCTTTATAGATGATTTATAGTGTGAAATTACCAGCTAAATTGCAGCTGGGCAGAAGCTGATGGTGGGGGAGTTCAGTTTGTAGCACTGTAGCAGACGGCAGCCGCTCAGACCAGACTGGTTAGACAAGAGACAATATTTGAGAGTATGACTCATCCTTCTCATCACAGCTTTCCTGCGTCTCCCTCTCATTCACTGTTTCTCTTTCTCATGCTCTCTTCCACTCTTAATAGAAGTACACAGCAGAAAAAACTAAACAGTAGATGGACAAAAAAGCCCAACAAACTAAAAGTTCACTCTTTTTCTAGGAAACCAGCTTCATTTCAATTGTCCAACATACTGTATATCCAGGACACAGAGTATTTGGCCTTTACTCCCCAAAACTAAATGTTAAAATGTCTCTCACAAGGAATTGGACCTACTATACTGTATGCCACTTTTCCTAAGAAAAAATATAGTAATAGTATTTTGAAATGTCCTGGATAGACTTAAATGCTGTCAGTTTGTTTTACATGAAAGCTCTTGAAAAACATACACAACTAGTAAAAACAGATACATGTGATCGTTGTAAAGAAGCAGACAAAGCCCAGTAATAATGTACAACTTTAAAAGGTATTTTGCTTATTCAATGTTCTGAAAAAAAGATCTTATGATATTAGAGGTGCCCATTAGGTAAGTTTAGATCCTCAAACAACGACAGTGAGATCACTAATATGATGATATTTCTTATGGGATATTTAGGGAGCTCACTACAAAGCTTAAACTGTTCTCAGAAGCATAACTCTTATCTTCAGTTCAAGAAAAGCATATCTAAGAACATTAGTCACACATTGGGGTTGATAGCGCTGTACTTTGTGGTCTGACTTAATGGTATTTTATTCATCATATTATTATGTGAGGCAGCATGTAGGGGCAGACTCTGCACCACAGCAGCAGTCTCTGCACACATGTAACATATGTAAATATGCAGTGGGGTTTATTTCATTTCATTTTGTATAATCACACAAATTCTGTGTTTTATATTATTTTATTCTTTGTTCTTCATTTTATTGAATGTTAAATACCTGGCAAGTTCGGAGATCAGTGGGCGGAACCTCTGAAGTGTGATCGCTGTGCTCAGGAGTTTATTGTTCCCCCTATATATTGTGTCCCTCACGTTTCCTCTGCCCTTTTTGTAAACGTTCCACGTGAGAGGAGTCACTTTGAGGGAAATTGATGTGAAACTGATCGTTTTATCTGTTGTCATTCATGAAACAGAGATTGTCTCAACTTTGCGATAGCTCAGGTCTCGTCCATTATCAACACAGCGCAGAGACCGCTTAACCACACCGGTTACACACAGACTGGAGATTGTTTGCTAGCCAGGCCTCTCTGGACTCCCACATGGATGTTGAAACATGTGCCTTTTTTTTCTTCTGGACTATATCAACACATGAAGACCACAAAATCACAACCCACAAACAAATCAAGACATTCCCTAACCAGAACACTTGGACAGAAATGATCAGACCTCTGCAGAAGGCATGCAATGCTGCTTCCAGTTCTCAGAAAGCCAGAGCCATACAGATCTTCCAGGGCCAATCTGAAGAGGGCATCAGGGGGGTCAAACAACAACACAAACAGCTGTATTTTAAGAACAACTCTGACCACAGGCGCATGTGGCAAGGCATACGTTTGAATGATTTTCGTTGCACTGACCCCATCATCACCAAGTGCATGGAAAGACTGGTTCTATTGTTTTTTTAAATATATGTAACTAAAATGTGCCTAAACCACTCCACTCCTCTTATCTGTTACTGTTTCACTCATCATACCACCTTGTCTGTAACTTGCCACACATATGCAACAACCTGTATATAGGCTGTAACCCATATATGTCTGTTAGCTGTGACTTCCTCTGTACTTTGTTTACTTTTTGCATGTGCAATGTCAATTACATTGAATCTAATCGAATGTTTCAATAGTGTTTAAAAAAGGCATATGCTGAAATGCTAAAATGCAATTGTTCTTAGTAAAGTAAAGCTGCAATTGGAAAACGGGCTTTTGACAATAGCAAGGCTGAAAAGAAATGAATGATGCATGAACGATCAACAAAGCAGTCCCTTGATTTGGAATCAACCGCAGCTCTGCACTATTGTTCTCACTTTCTATGACACAGAACACACAATTGACACCTTTAATTTGCTCCAGTGCAAATCTTCTGTCCTCTGATGGAGTTTGATGTGAATGCATTAAATTCTCTCTGCTGTCTGTTCCACTTATAATTACACCCACAAGCACACACACAAAACTATGCAGAGCAAAACAGTACACACATACACATACACACACACACAAATCATCCTCGTTTGACCTCATCTGCATGCTGATATCTCCTGGTATTTCAGAACTGCAATTCCTAACCTGTCCAACGGTCATTTAGTTCATAATCTAGAATAGATCAAACATTTTTGTCATACTGACAAAGCCTTTTATTAAATGTCTATTTTGCCTTATTTTGAAGTGCTTGAAAAGAGAAGAAAACATCAGTGCAGCATTAGATGTCTTGCTGTGTTATATTCCAGTGTGTGTGTTTGAATAGTGGAGGATATCATGTCTTGAAGAAGGAAGAAGATTACAGTGCTACCTGCTGAGTATTTCATCACAAGAAATGGCACAGGATTGATTAAAGATAAAGTAGGGTTGGGGCGATTGTGAATGGAAACCATGCTCACCGTACACACACACACACCTCTCTTAGGGCACTGCATGGCCTTAAGAGAGTTATTCAATGACACATGAATAAAAGTGCAAAAACACATTTGTTAAGCTATTACCAAGGTCCTCGTTCCAAGAATCTTATAAAGTGGAAAGCCCAGCATCAGAGCCCCCTGCCCTTGCTGTAACCACTTGTCCTCCATGCCAACAAATCTTTGGCAGAAGTGCTTTGTGCAGCATATCTGTTGTTCACTCCGTTTAAAAGGTGGCACAAAGCATCAGCTCTTCAGAGGTCCTAATGACAGAGTTAACAGCTGTTTGGTTTTACCTTGGTGTGGAGCTTCGACAGCTGCTTTTCATCCAGGTGAGTCTGAGTGTAGACACGTCTTTTATAGCGGAACTGAAACACAGCAGGAGCAAACAAAGAGAGCACGTTATATCCTTTGTTTTTGTTGTATGTTTTGACTGTATTACAAAATGCACACAAAATAAATATAATAATGTGAATTATCAACGTCACTTTAGTTGAATTTGTCACACGGTATCAGAGCAGCAGACCACAATACATCAAATCTATTTTTCATGAGAGAAAAAGAATGAGAGAGATAGAGAGGAAGATATGGCGGAGAGACATTTTGAGTCATTCAATAACCATGATATGAAATGAAAGTATCAAATATCTCTCTGTATACGGCTGTCATCCATCCCATTTGTCCGACTTGTCATATTTTCCACATATTACTTATCTTGCCTGAAAAGCCATCTACTGCTCCTTGAAGTTTCAGTATAAATTTGCAGGAGGGACTTGACAAATTAAAAAAGACAAGTCGATTGGGGCAGTGTTTTTTCCCCACTTCGAGTAAAAATTGTTTCCAAAACCGTAAATATAAATTCAGTATGTCAAATAGTAAATGAGATGTTTTTTTTGCTGAACTCCGAAGACCAGACTTTGATTGGGTTATACAAAACCTGAAAATACATTATACTGTGTAAGAAAAAAGTTAAAAAGGTAATAAAAAGGTAGAATAACATGGCAAATATTCTGCAATAAAAAATTATGACATTGCGCATTGTAGAGCCTCAATCTAATCAGTTTGCCATGTAAGCAGTAAACTGAGAATGGATTGTTTCAAAGTTTACTACAACAAGAAAGCTGCATTTATTTTCCCAATTGGTTAATAGGCAGAGTATTTAATGGACATGGATCACCAAACACTGACAGCCTGTTATAGTTTTTAAATATACGTAACTTTCACTTTCTGGGACTGGCAAACTATTCCACTTTTGTAAGTTTGTACGCAAGAATTCACATGTGGTGTGGTGTGGTGTTCATTGATGGGGCAAATCCACGGTGGAGCAGAGCAGTTTTGAGCTGCTAATCCAGACCTGTCAATCATTTCTACACTCCACAGGCTCTAGGGAATAACTGCTGGTCAATCAATAAACCACACAATGCTCCGACAGGGTAATAGCAGTGGCTTGCGCGCACACACAGACACTGACCGGAGCCCACACCTATTCAGCTGGATTGTAAACCAACCACAGAGTTAATTGTGGAGTTTAAACTGATAAAACAAGTCATTTCCCTTATGTAGGCTATACAGTTTGGCTGCTGTTTCGTAATGTATTGGCGTTTATCAGAGCTTTTCTACTGGTGTATTATTATAATATTTGTAAGAGCATGTCACTTGTGACGGCCGCACATTGATTTAAGGTGTTTTTTCTAAACTGTAGTGGCAGGGGAAAAGGTTTAAGGCATGTTGATTATCATGAAATTAAATGAACTATGATACATGTATATTATCCTCTGCAGTTGTTAATGTCCACTGTTATGTACGGTTTGAGGGTGTGGGTCATTAAGCCTCATCTGCATATTCACCTGTCGCGGCGCGCCCAGAGGCTTTTAGTGGGCGCGTCACCTGGAGACCAGTGGTTGGTTCTCACGGGAGGAGGAAGTGTGTGTGTGGCGAATGCGGGTATTCAGCGGGATATTTAAGTTTCCTCAGCAGGTATATATATATATACATGTATATATGTTAAAATGCAACGGGGAAGTACTGAAAATGACTGAATGTGGAAATCGCATCGACAGACCAAGAAGCACGTCTCCGTGGAGAGGACGCGCCCAGATAGAGAGAGAGATTCTCTCCAACACAGGGTGAGATCGCTCCTTTGTGCCACGCTGATCATCGTGTTTACCTTTTTTGTGGATTATAGCCTAAATACATCGCATTACATGTTCCTTGTTAGACGCTTTTATCCAAAGCGACTTACATACTCAATACTGTGGGCAATCCCCGCGGGAGCAATTTGGGGTGAAGTGTCTCAGGGACACAACGACATGCTGACTGCAGTGGGGTTTGAACCAGTGACCCCCTGATCCGAACAACAACGCTCTATTCACTGCGCCACACGCCTACAAACATTTCTGCTTTTGCTGGTGAGGGGCGCAGGAGCAACAGCCTTTTTTTGTCAATGAACTACGCTGGTGTCGTCTGTTACGCTGATGACACCCAACTAATTCTGTCCTTTCCCCGCTCAGAGACCCAAGTCGTCGCACGCATCTCTGCTTGCCTAGCAGACATCTCTCAGTGGATGTCTGCTCATCACCTCAAGCTCAACCTTGACAAGACTGAACTGCTTTTCCTTCCGGGAAAGGATTGTCCCACTCTTGACCTAACAATCAACATCGGCACCTCTGTTGTTTCCCCGACTCAGACTGCAAGGAATCTGGATACGTCCCCAGCTGACCCAGAAATCAGTGCAGGTTCTGGTCCAGGCTCTCGTCATCTCACGCCTAGACTACTGCAACTCCCTCCTGGCTGGTCTACCTGCATGTACCATCCGACATCTGCAGCTCATCCAGAATGCAGCGGCTCGTCTGGTCTTCAACCTTCCTAAATTCTCCCACACCACGCCGCTCCTCCGCTCCCTTCACTGGCTTCCAGTAACTGCTAGAATCCACTTCAAGACACTGGTACTTGCGTACCATGCTGCGAGTGGATCTGGCCCTTCCTACATCCAGGACATGGTTAAACCATACACCCCAGCACGTGCACTCCGTTCTGCATCAGCCAAACGGCTCGCTGCACCCGCACTGCGAGGGGGACCCAAGTTCCCATCAACAAAAACGTGTGGGTTTGCTATCCTGGCTCCAAAATGGTGGGATGAGCTCCCCATTGACATCAGGACAGCAGATAGCTTGCACATCTTCCGGCGCAGACTGAAAACTCATCTCTTTCGACTCCACTTCGAGCGATAGAATTACTAACAAAGCACTTATATACTAACAAAGGGCTGGCTTATCTAAAGCCAGTTGAGTAGCACTTGAAATGTTTGGCTCTATGAAACCTGATGTACTTATATGATTCTGTTTTCTTCAAGGTTGTATCTTCCTGGTCAAATGTACTTATTGTAATTCGCTTTGGATAAAAGCGTCAGCTAAATGTAATGTAATGTAACTATAGTGGCCTGGATTAAGCAGTAAAGACAATTTAGGTTTATCGCGGAGCTGACTTTTTGTTGAGCTTTGCTTGTGTTTTGCTTGGCTGGAAAACTGTCAATATAATTGAATAACGTATAAAACCTGTCTTTGTTTATGTTGTGAATGTGTGGATATAGACAGTAGTAAATACACTTCCGTGGGGACTATTAGAGACCGAGTAGATTGTCCGTCTATCAGTTCTGTTTTGCCTTTATAATATGATTTCATATCAAAAACCCCTTGTGCGTTTATTTAACACAGCTATTTTTGATAGTTGATCGTTACACACTGATGTTCCTGACATATTCCAATTCCCACAGGTAGACAGCAAAATGGTATTCCACTGATATTGATCCTGGAGCCCTGACATTAGCATCAACATTTTATCATTTTCTTCTCGCATTTACCGGACAAAGAATAAAAAGGCAGGAAACGGGGAGAGGGAGGGAGGATATACAACAAAGATCCTTGCCAATGATGTGATTATGTGGCATACACTTGAACCACTCAGCTACTGAGGTTCTGCATCATTTCATAACTGTTTATAAAGCCAATCTGCACTACAAAATAAAGTACTGTTATTAAAAGATAAAGTGCAATTTGGGACAATCATGTGTAAAATATAGTTCATAATATACCCTTACCTCCCAAAGCATCAAAGGATGACTGAGGCACTAGGTTCAAAGTCAATCTGTTTAATGCGATTTATCTCTAAAAGAAACTACTCAAAACAACCAAGGTTAGTCAGAAAATCACCTGGAATCTTTACACTGCTGTTTGTAAAGCAACACATCTTGCAACACATGTATGCCTGCTTACTCTCTGATCATAAACCATGATGGACAAGCACAAGAATTATCTCCAAGAGATGACAGCCACCGCAGACAACAGACTGTCATATAGTGTGATTGAGCCTGGTATTATTGCTGCTAGATTTGACTGACACATCCTGACAGGAAGAGCCTACACTGCATACACAATGATCCACACACACACACCAACACGCTGTATAAGCCTGCATGTGTGCGCCTGTGAAGCATGCACAAATATATAAAGGAAACATCAAAAAGGCTACAGCGGATTCTCTACAGTAACAAAAGCTTTAAGAGGGGTGACAAATGACATCAGGCATTGTGTGTTTAGTCTATACGAAGATCTACTGCAGTGGCCCTCAAAGGTTCATTTGAAATGTTTGTTGAATACTGCATACCCCAACATTGTGGTTACATATACATACATACATACAGGCTTACTCTGGGAAATTGTTTTGGTTTATCGGTTTAATCTCCCCTTTTCCAAGGCTGGTTTACTAAATGGGAAAAGTAGGTAAATGACCCCAGATCACACTACATTACAATAGTCTTCTTAACTTTAAACCAGGGGTGTCCAAACTACGGCACGCGGACCATTTTGAATCGGACCTCAGCTAATTAAAAAAGTATAATGATTTAAGTATAATAACCTTCTGCTTGTCTTATATTGTACTTCTTAAATATACATGTTCAAATATATTACACAGTTTTAAGATGTTAATAAGCCCAATCGTCAAATCAATTCAGTCGATTAAAGTTGAAAACATGTTCAAGTTGCTAAGAAAAAAGCCCAATAACAAATGTACATGACAACCTTCACATATACCCTTCATATTTCCTCTTATTGTAAGCAATCTGAAGCTTCTGTTTTAAGGAATGAGCTGCTGTGTGAATTGATTGTTCTCCTGTTTTTTCTGGCGGATTATAAGGTATAGTACATACAGAAAGATTATGCATGGTGTGGTGACATGTAGCACTTATTTTCCGCCTCCTGCTCTCTCCTGCGAACACTCCTTAAAGCCTCATACATACACATGATCCATACCTACCTCCAGGTAAGGTACAGGAGCGATGGAGGGGAAGGGGTATTCCCTTAGCTGTCTCTCTTCATCCAGAAACTTGCCAGCCTTGCTGTTGTAGGCCGGCTGGAAGAGGCCATAGTTGAGTACATCCTTCAGGCTCTGGTTGAGAGTACACAGGATCTGCTGCTTCGACAGCCAGATAGGAGCATCCACATCGAATTTCATGCATTTCTGCAAAGACAAGATCAAAGGAGGGGAGAAGGTTAAGCGTATGTCATTTTTCTAAATATCACATATTGCACTTTAGTTGACTTTAACTAAGAGACTGAAGGGCTATATTTGACCCAAAGTCACCTAAAAATAAACATACAGGCACTAACAAAGGTGCTGGAATATTAACTAGGGCCTTTTTAATTACATCTATTGAATCTATTGAACTTACAACTTCATGCCCTTGGAAAAAGCCAGGCCTTTTTTTAATAAGCAACTAACATAGAGGTGAGGCAGCACTTCACCATTAACATTTACTTTTCACAAAATGTCATCCTGAAAGCCAGTGCTGGTTACCATAAGAGAGTAAACAACAATGTAACATAAGAAAAAAGCTTTTATAGAAACACTCTTCTGACACCCATTATTCTGCAACATAAATTTAGGTGTTCATTATTCATGCTCTAAAAATGAAGCTGGGCGATATTTAAGTGCTTCACAAATAGCTGCAGTATGTCTCTCCAGTCATTAATAAAACAGTTTGCCGGTTCTGCATTGATTCTTGAGGGAAAACTGAGAAAAATACAATCAACTTGTTATCATCTGTGCTTTAATAAACAACTGAATATGCATTAGATAAAACGAGTTAAAACCTTTGGGGAAATCTATTTTCCATAAACAACTGATATTTGTAAATTAGATAAGGATTGGTTAACTGTTAACTGAGACACATTTATTCAACACTTGAAATAAATGACTATGCTGTTTTCCACTCCAGACTGAGTGTAAAGGACTATGGTAAGTGTGATTAAGCAGAACACCTCCCTCTAGCTGAGAGTTAGAGGCAGAAAGAGAGAGTGATAAATCCACAAGTAATAAATCAATCACTACTGCCTGCAATATCGAGTAGGTCCCTCAACTCTATCCTGTGTTGTTGACACTAAGACACAAACATCACATCATATCACAACAACACAGCCCAACTGAGAACAACATGCAGATTGCCAGCAGCACACACGCAGCTCTGGCTGGAGCATCAGTGCAGTGGGTGCAGAGACACAACAACATGCAGAGTTATGAAATATTCATAAACAAAAAGACATGACGTAAAAGATGTCTTTCTAAACTACAAGTATAGGATTGAACGTTTATTAAAATAACACACATACTATGGTAGTAAAATTTCATCAATATATTATAGGTCTCAGATATATACAAAACATGTCTCTGAAGTGTTGGCTCCAAATACTAAACAGATCATGCATTGTAGCATCCCATAAACCTCTCTGTTATATCTCTCACAGGCTCCGCCCTCTACTGGACTCTATGGGTACTACCTTACCCTGCGAGCATTCTCCCACTGAGACTTCTATAGACGTAGCCGGCTTTGGGCGGGCCTACCTGAATGCGCGCGCATCACACCGCATAAAAGGAGGCCTCGCCTCCTGACTATCATCCTTTTCTCTTCAGTAGCGGAAGTGATTCCACGGAGCTTTAAAAAGACGAGAAAAATAGAGAGTAATGGAGTCAGTTCTTGACCACAGGACCTGCCCGAAATGTCCAAACCTGATCGCGGGGGCGGATCCACACCCCTTCTGCTTTTTGTGTATGGGGCCTGACCACGCCGTGAGCAGTATGGGCCCGGCTCCGGCATGCTCAGCCTGCCAGATGCTTCCTCGGCTCACGCGTGAGCATCGTGGGCAGCATTTTCTGTCGGCGGAGGCCCCACAGGAGGAGGTGGAGGATCCGGATCTCGACGTCGTCGAGATGGGCGATTCAGGAGAGGAGGAAGTGCCGTTCCGGTTCTCCCTTCTGTGGGGCCAGACGACCCCGATTACGGAGGAGGAGGACGATGACGCGTCGGGGTCTGGAGGTCCGACTCTTAGGTCTGCGCGTATGGATTTCCCAGCGCTGATGACCCTGTCGGCGGAGCGCGTAGGCCTACCGCTCCCCCCACCGCTGCCACCGAGGCCTGTAAGCCGCCTGAGACAGGGGTTTTACGGCCCGGTGCATCCAGGGCAGCCGACCTTCGTTTCGCCCCAGCTGCCTGATATATGGCGGTGTGTGGAGGCGACATGGCAGCAGCCATTTAAAACGAAGGCCCCAGTAGCCGCTATGGCAGGCATCATAAAGGTGGAGGGTCGTTCGGACATAACGTGTTCGGGTGTGCCCCCCCTTGATGAGAGCCTGGCGGCCCATCTGCTTCCGCGGGCGGCTGGTTGGGCGGAGGGTAAGCGACCCCTGCCCCCGCTGCCCCGGGACCGAGACACTCTGGAATATCTGGACAAGATGTTCAAGCTCGGTACGCAGATGGCGGCTGCAGCAAATAATCTCGGCGTGTTGGGCGTCTCCCTGATCACCCCTCAGGCAGTCGCCCCCGCCCTCCTGTCTCAAGACGGGAGCGATTATCCGGACCGCGCTATAGGTCAGATGAACAATCTGATTCATGGCGTGGCCACTGCAGCAGGGCGGGTGATTTCCTTGGCCACAGTGGCGTCTGGTCACGTGTGGTTGGGACTCACTGCCCTATCTAAGAAGGACCGAGAAGATCTCCTCGGAGCCCCCGTGTCCACGGAGGGGCTCTTTGGGTCGATCTCCTCGGTCACTCAGCCCTTTAGCCTCCTGGAGGAGGAGAGGATCCAATTATATCATGGCGTGCACAGCACAATTGATCAGACACCTGACCAAATTGGGCTTTGCGATCAATTGGAAAAAGAGCACCCCCATACCTCACCAACGGGCGTTGTATTTGGGTGTCGTGCTCGATGCAGGCGCGTTGCGCGCCACCCTGTCAGAGAGCAGACGTGCGTCCCTTCTTCAGGGGGTGCGCAGGCTGCGACAGGGGGCAACAGTGACAGCTTTTACTGTCATGCAGACACTGGGTCTCATGGCGGCTGCTCACATGGTGGTCCCGATAGGGTTACTACATATGCGCCGCCTGCAGAGGTGGTTCTCCAGCCTGCGCTTGGATCCCAAGAGGCACAAGCGGCGGCTGGTGAGCATCCCCCCCTCAGTGGAGGGCAAACTCCGGTTTTGGGGGTCCCCGGATCACCTCCGGAGGGGGTCTCCACTGGGACGGGTGACCTCCTACATCACAGTGTTCACGGATGCATCCAGAAAAGGATGGGGAGGGACCTGCCTGAAGAGGGCTATAGGTGGGCGCTGGGCTCTAACATAGTCTCGACACAGCAACCTCCTAGAGCTACGGGCGGTAGTGTTAGTCCTCCAGCATTTCAGGCCCCTAATTCAGGGGAGACATGTAATGGTCAGGAGCGACAACAGCACCACAGTGGCTTATATCAACAAGCAGGGCGGAGTTCGATCTGCCGCCTTGTTGACCACAGCGGAGGAACTGTGGTTATGGGCTTCAGAGGTGGTGTTATCTCTGAGAGCCCTCCATATTCCGGGACTGGAGAACAGAGGGGCCGACCTCATGTTGAGGGGCGGCCCCCTGCCAGGCGAGTGGGTGCTTCACCCGGAGGTGGTGAAGCAGATCTGGGCCCAGTTTGGGAGAGCGGAAGTGGACCTGTTTGCCAGCCGGCGAATCAGCCACTGTGCCCTGTAGTTCTCCGTGGCTCGGAGCGACTACCCAGGAGTGGCTTCGTAAGGAGCATTTCAAGGTACTGGAGTGGCCTAGCCAGTCTCCAGATCTCAACCCCATAGAAAATCTTTGGAGGGAGTTGAAAGTCCGTGTTGCCCAGCGACAGCCCAAAAACATCACTGCTCTAGAGGAGATCTGCATGGAGGAATGGGCCAAAATACCAGCAACAGTGTGTGAAAACCTTGTGAAGACTTACAGAAAACGTTTGACCTCTGTCATTGCCAACAAAGGGTATATAACAAACACTTTTTAAGTGGGAGAACTTGCATAATTGGTGGCTGACTAAATACTTTTTTGCCCCACTGTATGTCATATGTATTATTGCTACATAAACATTATATCGCAGTCTTAGTGTCGCCAACTCCGTTTCTAATATGCAATATGAGTACAAAATGCGTCTATAATGTATTTTCGATCTTCCCAATTCAGACGAGAGATCTCTCCCCCGCCTGCTTGCGAGGGGGCGGGGCAGTTTACACACACACGCAGCTACTACATGCATGCAACACACACACACACGGAGGAGATGGCGTAGAGAACGCGCTCCGAGATGTGGTTAAACTTTAGCCATCTCGATGTGGACAATGCTCGTTACCAAAAGTGCAATAACAGTTTATCATGTAAGGGCGGTAACATGAGCAATTTGTCTAAACATTTAGCAAAAGTGCTCCACATCCAGACGGAGAAATGCACCGGGTTCCACTGTCTTTCTAGCAGCTCTGTAGCCCCGTCCACGAGTAACGTTTCCACATCAGGTGTTATGTATGCTAGCAGCAACACACAGAGTTAACTCAGTTATAAAAACATAGGTTAATGATTAGAGGTAACTGAGTTATTTATTTTGTTAAAGTTTCAGCTATTCTGTTTACAGTTCTGTCATCACATTATTTAATATGATTTGTTAAAACATTGTTGTTTCTTTTGATGTGAAATATTATGCATTTAATTAAAAATAAAAAGCAGTGTTAGTTTTGTTCACAATTTGTTTAGTTAGTTTACCTTATTTCTTGTCAAAAGAACCGTTAATACTATCGTTAAAAGGACCGGATCGATAAGCAGTATCGATATAAGTAGTAGTACAGTTAAAACCTTAACAATCCGAATAATCGATTAATCGTTTCATTAATCGATAGATTAATCGATTATCAAATTAGTAATTTGTTGCAGCCCTACTGCTAACTGTTCCTTCATACTTTCACTCAGAAACCTCATTCCAACTTTAAAATGTCACACATCTTTCTGACATTATTCTTGTAACACAATTTCATGACAAACGTAGGAAAACAACTCATAGCTTGAAAGATAAACAAAAATTAAGCAAAATAATTGAACAAAATGCCTCTTGAGGGCATGAAGTGACAAAAACTTTCAACATGTCTCCATTAAAACCCATTGTAAATTCAGCCTCACCGTTCCCCACCACAGCAGCCGCACACCTTTAGTTAAACTGCCAAAAAGTCCACATTATTAACCCGAGAGTACACAAAAAGAACACTTCAGATGCTCAAGTTCCTTGACATGCTTCACGCTTTGAAATTTCACCGATATCTGTTACGGTTCTTCAACAAAACGTTCACATGTAACAGGTTTTTCTCTCATTCAGAACAATGAAAATGCTTTCCTCTCACTAATCACCATGGAAACCTTTGATCTCTGAACACGTCGTTATCTCAAATATAAACACCTGTGTCATGGAACACGATAATGTCAACTCATAACTCCAATTTACATAATTAGAGCAGACTAATGACGTGGTCACTGGAGTTTAACAGACTGTCTCAGCCTATTCTTTTCCGTCTGATGGAGACTTCATACTGACTTCAACATATTCCACATATTTTAGACATTATTGGAGACGTATCATTTTAGTTCTAAAGTTTTCAGTTCAAATATTCTGCTGATTTTTTTAGGAATTTAGAATTTTATTTTCTTGTTCTTATTTCACATTCAAGTCTCCTCTATTCATGAACCCTTTAAAGTACTCACCACTTATATACCACGTGCGACTATTGCTATGTCAGTTAATCTTTCAAATATAAGGTTGCTTGTTTGATTCAAGCTCTTATAGTCAATATGTCAAGGTAATTATCCCTAACATTTTATCAGCTAACTAATGACACACACTCAGAGGAACTTTATAAACGTTTTAAGTATTGCACATCTTTAAACATGACTCTTATAAATCACTTTTATAACCAGCGATGCACTACAGTGTCAGCTCTTCTAAAATAGAAACTTCAATGTTCACATCTTTCTAAATGATTCTACTTTTCAATGACCTACAAATAATCCTAATAATAATAATAATCCCATTTTCAATCTTCCAACTGTTCATATTTTTTGGTCAATTAAAGGTGGGGTAGGTAATTTTGGAGAAACCAGTTTGAGAGAGTTTCACTAGAATTTGAAAATACACAGCCGGAAAAAATCTTCCACTTCCTTACAGAGTCCCTCCTCCAACACACACAAGACCAACATGACCAATGAGGGCACGAGATAAGTTTGTGCACGAGATGGAAGGCTGACAGGCAGGTAAGGCAAGGCAAGGCAAGGCAAGGCAAGTTTATTTATATAGCACTTTTCAACACAAGGCAATTCAAAGTGCTTTCCAAAAAATGAAAGACATTAAGAAAAAGGCATTTCAAATCAGTCATTAAAAAGAAAAGTTAAGGTAGGCCATCCAGTTATTTTAGCCGGGCCGGCTAAAATGATTGGTCATGCTCTTTACAGCGCTACGGCTTCCACAGATGACATTTTTTAATGAATTTTTTGTCAAAGCTCTTAAGATATTCTTTGCTATCGGGATGTTAAGAGCATCCCATGGAATATAACAAAAAGTGTATCTCGAGCAGGTTTCTCAAACTTACCTACCCCACCTTTAACAAACCTGTTACAAATGTGTTGTTCAACAAATTTGAGCCTTTGCCACATTTATTTGATCACCATGGAAACCTTTGATCTCTGGACACGTCGTTAGTTCAAATATAAACACCTGTGTCATGGAACACGATGATGTCGTAACTCCAACTGACATGCTCAGAGCAGCAGACTTCAGATAATGGTTAATGGTCCTGCCCTCAACAGCTCCACGTCAATTATTGGGTGTCATCATAGGCCATTTCCATGGAAACGCATCCCTCGCCATAAAACACGACGTCGCTGTAACTCCATTGGACACGGTCCGATCGTCCCCAAAACTTCGCTTGTATATCACCGGTGAATGCCTCAACAGCTTTACGTCAAATCTGACATCTCACCATATGCCGTTTCCATGGCCATAAAACACGATGTTGTCGTAACGCCTATGACAAGGGTCAAAACAGCACCACACTTCAGATAAATGTTAACGGTCCAGCCCTCAACAGCTCTACGCCAATTATGGGGTTTCATCATATGCCGTTTCCATGGAAATGCAGCCCTCGCCATAAAAGACAATGTCGCTATAACTCCTATGAAAATGTTCAAAAAGTGCTCAAACTTCACATGTATGCTAACAGTCAAGCCGTGAAGACATCTACGGGAGAGTTTTGAGATTTCTTCAAATGCTGTTGCCATGGCAACACAATGCTCGCCATGAAACACGGTTTTCTCATAACTTCAGTGAAAATGCTCCAAATGGTCCAAAACTTCACAGGTCTGGTAACGATGCAGCCATCAACGCATCTAAGCGTATTATGGGATGTCATCAAATGCCGTTGGAATGGCGACAGATCATTCACCATCAAGTTAGTTCAAAGGTTTGCAGTTCAAATATTCTGCTGCTTTTCTAAGCCTTTTTACTTTCTTTTCTTCTCTCATCACACATTCAAGCCCCCAGTGTTCATGTATCATTTCAATCTAAATTCTTCACTTTCTTCTTACACATTACATTTCAGCATAGCAGTTTAGCGTCAGCTTTTCAGCATAAAGCATTCCCACTAGCAATTTCTTCAGGAATTGCATTCTATAGTTATGAAGTTATCACCCTATCCGATAATAATCCAATGCAGAGGCAATAATGTAGTATAAAACATTATGTTATATATATATTATGCAGTGAAACCAAAAGTAAGCCTGCTATATATATATATATATATATATATTAATATATATATATATATATATATATTAATATATATATATATATATATATATATATATATATATATATATATATATATTAATATAGTCTTAAAGTTACAACCGGCCCTTTGAGTGCAACCTTAATGCTGATGTGGCCTGCGATGAAATTGAGTTTGACACCCCTGCTTTAGATGAAAATAAGGAGCCCCTCCCCACGCCCCTCTGCGAGATATTTGGTTAAAAATAACCCAATGGTGCTCTAGGAGGAGATTCAGGTGATATGGTGGGGGGGGGGGTGTTACCTTGGTTGGTTATTGGCTAATGGTTACACAAGCCAAACAAATCGTTATGACATCATAAAGTGGCCAAAATCTGATCAGCTCATTTTCAGACAGGTTTTTATATAAATGGATCAGGACAAAAAGTGAATCTTTTTTCCGGAAACGTTCAGAATCTCTTTACATAGAGGGGACACATGTTTATGTATAAAAGATGTGAAAAGGTGGATTTTGCATAATAGGTGATCTTTAAGGGATCAAGACAACAGCCCCTCTGCAGACTGGCTGGGACACATCCAGAAGAAGTTGTCATGTCCAAGAAACTTATTGTGAAAGTTTATTCTTTATGTTAGAGTTGTCATGTCCCTTTGTCTTGTGCTTTATGTCTATACCCTTAATTATTTCTTCCTCTCATTTCAGGCCTCCACGCTCCCCGCCCCTTTTCTGTCTCCTGCGTCCTTGATTATTTTCCCCGCCCTGATTGTTTCCAACTGTGTCCCCTTTACCTGTGTATATATTGTGTTAGCTCCCTCCTGTTAATTGTCAGTTCGTTGTCTCTCGAAGACCACGTATCGGCTTACCTCACGGACCTTTTCACGGACCTTTCACGGACCTATGCTATAGATCGCATTATAGTTTTCCTCGAAAGAGTGGTTTTGTTTTCCTTGTTTTATTACTGTGCAAATTCCAGTAAAGTCTTTATTTTGAAACGCTATCTGAGTCTGAGTTTTGAGTCGTGCAATTGAGTTCATGCCTCAGTGTTCTCCCCTTGACAGTACGAACTGACCATCAAAATGAACTCAGCCGACTCAGATCAGATTAAGAACGCTATCCGTTCTCAGGGCCAACGTCTTGGGCAACAAGAGGAGCGTATGGCCACCATGCAGCAGGGAGTGCAGGATCTAACCAGCAGCCAGGGGGAACTACAAACATCGTTGACGACCCAAGTTAATCTACTGGCAGCAGAGGTTCAGCGTGTGCTCACTCACCTGCAGGCTGTTTCTCCTCCTACGACTCCTCCGGTTCCAGCGGTGACCGGATTCGATCCCAACCGGGTTACTGAGCCGCACAGTGCTTCCATGCGTCTGGCTCCACCCGAAAGGTACTCCGGGGACTCAGAAGGCTGCCGGCCGTTCATCGTGCAGTGTGAGTTACACTATCACCACCAACCGGCTGCTTTTCCCACGGACATTTCCAAAGTGGCTTTTATGATCTCTCATCTCTCCGGCCGAGCAGCAGCGTGGGCCACGGCAGAATGGTCCCGAGGCTCGCCTATCTGCGGGTCTCTGGAAAACTTCATAGACACTATGAGGAAGACTTTCGATCAAACCACGCCGGGCAGGGAAGCAGCTCGGGCTCTGATCAAGCTGCGACAACATCAGCGGAGTGTGGCTGACTACGCCATCGAGTTCCGGACTAAGGCAGCCGACAGCGGCTGGAACTCCGCTGCATTGTTTGACGCTTTCGTCAGCGGTCTCTCGGATTCTTTACAAGACCAGCTGGCGCCTCTCGATCTGCCCGCTGATTTGGACTCTGTCATATCCATGGCTTTACGTATAGACAATCGTTTGACGGAGAGGAGAAGGAATAAATCCAAGGATGCGGTTGATCCACCTCTCCAGAGGAGACGCTCGCCGCTGGATATTACTTCTTCTTGGAGGCCCCGTCACCCCTCACCACCTGCGTTCCGGACAACAGCGCCCCCTGGCTCCGTGGAGGAGCCAATGCAGTTGGGCCGCGCCAAGCTGTCGCTGGCAGAACGTCAGCGTCGATTCAAGGAAGGTCTGTGTTTCTACTGCGGGCAGCGCGGACACCCACAAGCGGCTTGTCCGGTAAAAGAGGAGGCTCACCAATGAAGAGGAGTACGTTGGTGAGCCGGATCTCTTCCTCTGACTTTCCTCCTCGCACCCTGACCCGGATCCAGGTAAAAATCAGAGACAATGTAGTTACTCATGGTGTTCTCATTGACTCAGGGGCGGACGAAAGTCTTATGGATTGGGGTTTAGTTAAAAAATGGGACATAAAAACTAAACCTCTACCCCAGCCTCTTGAAGCGAGTGCTCTCGATGGGCGGCTGTTGTTTAAAGTGACTCACCAAACGGAGCCTTTAGAAGTAAGATGTAATGATAACCACCATGAGACAATGTCTTTTCACTTATTTAACTCAGCCCAACATCCACTCATTTTGGGGTTTCCCTGGTTGAAACTTCATAACCCTCACATAGATTGGCAATCTGGGAGGGTGGAGGGGTGGGGAAAGAATTGCATTGATCTCTGTTTTAAGCAGGTAGCAGAGATTGACAGGGGATGTAACACTGGGAGTGTTAGGCAGGATACAGTCCCAAAAATATATCTTCCGGATGTACTTTCAGTTCCTTCCTGCTACCACGACCTTAGTGAAGTTTTTAGTAAGTCCAAAGCTCTGGCTCTTCCTCCTCACCGCTCCTATGACTGTGCTATTGACTTGATTGCCGGGTCTCCCATTCCTAAGGGTCGACTTTATGCAATTTCAGGACCTGAGAAAGAGGCCATGAAGGACTATATTGATGCCTCCCTCAAGACAGGGCTTATTCGTCATTCCTCATCCCCAGCAGGGGCAGGTTTTTTTTTCGTGGGCAAAAAGGATGGGTCTCTTAGGCCCTGTATCGACTACTCACCTCTCAATGACATTACGGTTAAAAACCGGTACCCCCTCCCTCTCATCTCGTCCGCTTTCGAGCAGCTTCAGGAAGCCAAGGTTTTCACCAAATTAGACCTGCGGAACGCCTATCATTTGGTCAGGATCAGGGAGGGCGATGAATGGAAGACGGCTTTTAACACCCCTTCAGGACATTATGAATACCTGGTCATGCCGTTTGGATTGTCAAACGCTCCTGCAGTCTTCCAGGCTATGATCAACGACGTGTTGAGGGAGTTTCTGAACCGTTTCGTTTTTGTTTATCTGGACGACATTCTGATCTACTCCCCTGACCTTCACACCCACAAACAACATGTCCGCCTGGTTCTACAGAAACTGCTCCAAAATAAGTTGTTTGTCAAAGCTGAAAAGTGTGAATTTCATGTGGAAACAGTCACTTTTTTGGGCTTCATCATTTCCCCAGGTCAGGTTATGATGGACCCAGAGAAGGTTAGCGCAGTAGCCTGTTGGCCTACCCCTGACTCTCGCAAAAAAGTGCAGCAGTTTTTAGGCTTTGCTAATTTTTACAGACGTTTTGTGCGGAGCTTCAGCGCTATTGCAGCCCCTCTTCATGTCCTCACGTCCCCTCAGGTGCCTTTTGTGTGGTCTCCTCAGGCTGAGGAGGCTTTTTCTCGGCTGAAAAAGATGTTCACCACTGCCCCCATACTTACCATGCCGGATCCCACTCGCCAGTTCGTGGTGGAAGTGGATGCCTCCAACGAGGGGGTGGGAGCGGTCCTCTCCCAGCAACAACAGAAGGACAACAAACTTCACCCCTGCGCCTTCCTGTCCAGGAAGCTCTCCCCGGCAGAGAGAAATTATGACGTGGGAAACCGTGAGTTGCTGGCCGTGAAGTTAGCGTTGGAAGAGTGGAGGCATTGGTTGGAGGGAGCCGAGCATCCTTTTGTGGTCTGGACCGATCACAAGAACCTGGAGTACATCAGAAAGGCCAAAAGACTGAACTCCCGCCAGGCTAGGTGGACCTTGTTTTTCAACCGTTTTGACTTTGTTCTTTCCTACAGGCCGGGGTCTCAGAATGTCAAGCCTGACGCTCTGTCCCATCTGTTTGACCCTGTGCCTGCAGCCAAGGAGCCGGAACCCATCATCCCATTGAACCGGGTGGTAGGAGCGCTGACTTGGCCAGTAGAGAAGGAGGTAATACGTGCCAATGCTGGAGCTCCTGCACCAAGGGGTTGCCCGCCTAACCGGATTTTTGTTCAGGAGGCCGAGCGACCACAGGTGATCCACTGGGCTCACACTTCGCTGCTCACCTGTCACCCCGGAGTCAAGAGAACTATGTTCATTGTTAAACAACGTTTCTGGTGGACATCCATGGAGAAGGAGGTGAAGGAGTATGTGGAGGCGTGCCCTATCTGCGCTCGAAAAAAGACCTCTTCCAGGTCGCGAATAGGGTTATTACAACCATTCCCTATTCCCAACAGGCCCTGGTCAGAGATCTCCATGGACTTCGTCACTGGCCTGCCCCTCTCTAGAGGTAAAACCACAGTTCTCACGGTAGTGGACAGATTTTCCAAAATGACACATTTCATTGCTCTGCCAAAGATGCCCTCAGCTAAGGAAACGGCGGAGGTCATGATGCAGAATGTGTTTCGGCTTCATGGTTTCCCTAAGGATATTGTCTCCGACCGGGGCCCCCAGTTTGTGTCACGCTTCTGGAAGGAGTTCTGCAGCCTCATCGGTGCCACGGTCAGTCTCTCGTCTGGATATCATCCGGAGTCTAACGGCCAGACAGAGCGCCTAAATCAAGAACTGGAGACCTGCCTGCGCTGCCTGGTGTCCCAGAATCCATCCTCCTGGAGCGAGCACCTCACCTGGGTTGAGTATGCACACAACATCCTCCCTACTTCTGCCACGGGCCTGTTCCCGTTTCACTGTGTTTATGGCTACCAGCCGCCACTGTTCCCAGCCACGGAGAGGGAGGTCACGGTCCCGTCTGCCCACGCTCTGGTCAGGCGTTGTCGGCGCGTGTGGGCTGCGGCTAGGAAGATACTCTGCAGGAATTCACAACTGGTTAAAAGAGCAGCAGACCGAAAACGCCGACCAGCCCCTGTATACCAGCCAGGCCAAAAAGTCTGGCTCTCTACACGAGACCTTCCCCTCCACGTACTCTCCCGAAAACTGGCTCCCCGGTTTGTGGGTCCTTTTCCCATCACCAAGGTCATAAACCCAGTCTCAGTGAGACTACGGCTTCCCAGGGCCATGAAGGTACATCCCACCTTCCATGTAGGGAAATTAAAACCATTGAAGGAGAGCGCTATGGTTCCCACCGTCAAACCCCCCCCGCCCCCCCGGATGATCGATGGAGGTCCGGTTTACACGGTCAAGTCACTATTGGCTAGTCGGAAAAGGGGTAGAGGGCGACAGTTACTGGTTGACTGGAAGGGTTATGGTCCTGAGGAGCGGCAATGGATTCCTTCCCGCTTCATCGTGGACAAAAGCCTCATTGAGGATTTTGACCGCCTCAACTCAGAGGAGCCTGGGCCGTCAGGAGCCGTCCCTAGAAGGGGGGGTACTGTCATGTCCAAGAAACTTATTGTGAAAGTTTATTCTTTATGTTAGAGTTGTCATGTCCCTTTGTCTTGTGCTTTATGTCTATACCCTTAATTATTTCTTCCTCTCATTTCAGGCCTCCACGCTCCCCGCCCCTTTTCTGTCTCCTGCGTCCTTGATTATTTTCCCCGCCCTGATTGTTTCCAACTGTGTCCCCTTTACCTGTGTATATATTGTGTTAGCTCCCTCCTGTTAATTGTCAGTTCGTTGTCTCTCGAAGACCACGTATCGGCTTACCTCACGGACCTTTTCACGGACCTTTCACGGACCTATGCTATAGATCGCATTATAGTTTTCCTCGAAAGAGTGGTTTTGTTTTCCTTGTTTTATTACTGTGCAAATTCCAGTAAAGTCTTTATTTTGAAACGCTATCTGAGTCTGAGTTTTGAGTCGTGCAATTGAGTTCATGCCTCAGTGTTCTCCCCTTGACAGAAGTTGAGCAGATGGTCAATAGGCCTTATTGCCTACCTCATCGGTTTTATAGGAATAATGTCAAGAGGACTAGGTGAACAACGCTACCCTTTTATCCATACCATGATATGATTTACCTTATTGACAAAAGGACAGCAATTGTTTCCTCTTTCCGACAGTTAAAATATAATGAGGCCGTTATAAAATCATCATGACATGCTATCAGCTAATCAGTCACGGATTGGTTGATTAGGCTATTGGTTGATATAGCCGATTAGGCTAATTCTCTATTTGAGGTGAACTGGTTGCAGACTAAAATTGACAACATCAAAAAACAGGCGCTGCTGTGGATGGTAAGCTGTAACAAAAATGTTTTGAAATAAATGATGTCTTGGAGTTGAATTGCTCCAGCAAATACTTAAATTGCAGGTAAGATCCAGGTCTGTCCAAACATTCTAATCAGTTCATTACTGAGTCCAAGAGGATGTCCGTGCCGGGCTTTCCTGAGATATTTAATTTAGGATAATAGGATGGACGTTGGTCATAGTGACATAGACATCTAGACCTTATGTAGAGAAAACATTGAAAGAACAAAACAAGTCTGTTCCAATAATGCTTTCTGCTTTTGTCTGTAATTACAGGTCACAAAAAGTATATTCTTACAGTACAAGAACAAAATAAATCATTTTTATTGACTTATGATGGGAAGGCAAAAGGAACAATTATTTTGCTGAATAGGTTATTTTTCCGAAAAATCCTACTCTTTTATTTGTATACTGTAAGAAAAGAGCCTGTCAGTCTATACACAAGTTATTGAGCCGTTTCCGCTCTACATCCTGAACTCCTCCCTTCGATGCAATGCACTTCCGTTTTGGCGGACTGGGTTTGTTTTGCTAGCTAGCTCCGTTGTGCCGACAAAGCACTGATATCGCAGAGACAAAGAGGATATAACAATTACAACATGAAGAAAAGTGGTTCGGGAACTACGTGTGCGGTAGTTGGTTGCAATCACTCGAGAAAGCACCTGAACGAGTGGTTAGATAGAGAGTGCTACGACCACAAACCAGCACCCAGCACCCAGCCATGTTGTTCATTAAATACAGATAAACACAACAAATACTGCATGCATTGTATTTTTTAATATTATATATGAATATTTTCATAGTGATGTAATTGTGTGGGCTGCTTTTATATTTTAATTTGTAATACCTGTTAGGATTAAACATGTGATCTTTCTTGTTGAAGCCATTTCTTTAGTTTCCTCTCAACAATTAATTAATTCAGTGTTATTTATGTACAGTATGAGCTTAATATGAATGATGAACTGTGTTAAAAGAAATTGTAGCACTCTAAGGAACATATGAAATGCAATAATGCAATAACAGTGCAATAATGAAATTAAATCACATCAAACTTTATTTTCACTCAAACAGTACAGGCACATATGATATATTGCACAGCATAAAGAGATCATGTAAATTGTGCATTATGTAAACAACAGACAACTGTTGGCTCCTGTGGGCATGACCTAAATAAGGCAGTTTATTTTGGTTTTAAAATGCTGAGATATTTACTGCAGAACTGTAACCTTCCCTCAACAAAATCGTCAACAATTTTCGGGAGCATGTGGGCAAAGTAGAATGTGCGCAGCCTTATGATATGCCTTCAGACTGTCCATTGCTTTTCCATCTATTGCCATGGATTGAACGAAGTAGGAGCAAATTTTGCTGTACGTTATGCTGGGCCACGTCGTCATGTTATCCTCCCAGTTTTGCACTGAATTCGGGTGGGGGAGAGTAACGCCATCTCCAGTCAAAGAAGTAGAATCGTGTTCCCAAGCTAGCATCACTGTTAGCATCGAAATCGCTGTGTTTACACCAGTGCCCGTCTGACTGTTTACACCGGTTTACACCGACAGACGCTGTGCAAAAGACTTCCGGCGGAAATGAAGTGCATTTGTGTAGGGTTATGGCGCTACCCGTGTTTTGGCGCGTAAACTTGTCTATTCATCTGGTGGGCTTGGACAGAAAACCTCTTAAGGCCCTGACACACCAGGCCGAAATCGTCCGTTTTCGTTATTCGGACGACGAAGCGTGCCCTGTCACCCAAACTAAATTTGGTGTGTGCCGTACCGTCGGCCGTGACACGCCTTATTTGGCCTTTCATGGCCGACGCACGGCCGATTCAACATGTGTTGAATGCGTCGGGTCGGGCAGTCGGGCCAAATAAATCACTCTGATTGGCTGTTCAGCTAACGAAACAGTGCATGAGAAGCGAAACGGAAGTGAGGGACGTAAACAAACGCTTTAAGAAGGCACGAAGATTGTCTTCCGCAAGCAACACTCCAATGGCTGATAGCTCCAGTGCCGCACGAGACATGTTTTCGATGGACGAGAGTGAAAATGGAACGCACACGCTATTTGTTGTTTGTTTATACCACGGAGTCTGTTCTTCTTCTCTGTCTTCCGGTTGTTGCCTCTTTTGAATGACGAATACACACTACCGCCGCCTGCTGGTATGGAGAGTTATTGCCACTCACGCATGCGCAGTTCGTACGTGCTACTTGGCCGTCGGCTAAAGTCTTTGCGGTGTGTTCCAGTGCGACTGTTGGCCAAGAAGCAGGAGACGTGAGGCGACACAACAGTCGTGTTCCGTCGGGGCGTGTTCTTTGGTGTCAGTTTGGTGTGTCAGGGCCTTTAGCCCTCACGGCTCCTTTAATGCCATTCCCACCTGTTTGTTGAGTTCTGCTGAAACTGTTTTGGTAATAAATGAAGCTCCGGCACTAAAACCAATGACTGTAATTATCGTATTTAGGACCAGCTCATCCAAATTAGAGGTAGTCACATTGCACATTAATGCTTGAATCATCCAGTGTTTATGCCAGGTTTCTTTTTAGCCCAATTATCACCTAGTAATAAAATGTACTGACATGTGGCAACTTCATCTGGATAAAGAACGTGTGATACACAGTTCAAAGTGTAAACTGTATTTAGTGCTTTATCTGCTTTTGAAGCCAGATATAAAATCTGTTAAATAAGTTAAAGGTTCTGTGTTATGTTTAACAAGAAACAAAAATAATTGTCAAGGTAAGGCTGAGGCATGGTACAAATTGCTTTATTTACTAGATTATAGTTGATGTCAATATTCCTAACCCTCATTAAACAAAAGCCAGTGCAGACTAGAGGGTCTCAAACTAATTCCTTTAGCTCTTCTTTAAACAGTAAGTTTGCTCCATGTTTTAGCAGCTTATGTCAGTGAAGACTCGAATTGAGCAGTAATGATTCAAATAACAAATGTTCCTTATCTCATATCAAACAACGCAATCAAACAACTTTACTTAATCATAGGATTTACAGGACAGCATGAAACCATGTCACACAATCAGAGGAATACCTGTTTCTGTACATCTTGCACAAACTTCCCCTCACTTGTTCATACTGAGCATACAGGAGTGAAAAACATCTGTAAGGGTTATCTGTATCAGGCATATCAAGTGTGAAAATCACTTAGATTAGCATATATACTTAACTCTGAAAATTAGATATTATTTTGGCATTGTATTACAATTATTGATTTGATTGATTGATTAAAGGTTTTCTAGAACATCAAGAGTAAATCACAGTCATACATATTCAAGCCAAAACAAACTTGGACAGGCTGTTAAAGCAAAGAGTGATGAATAATGATGAAAACAATAGCGAAGAAAATAAATCAGACGGACATTGGTGCAGTCAAGTAGATGATAGTGGAGTCTTGCCAGCAAGTGTATGATAAGTTATACTCACTTAAAAGATTTAAGGACATGTGAAGGCCACACATCCAAGAGGCATATTAAATGTTTTCAGTAAGAGTTTGACATAGCAAATGCAGGACAAAAAAATAATATCATGTATGTAATGTAGCTTAAAACACAGATGAGGTTGGAACATCACAGCTTTCCTTACTACTAGGTAAACAATCTTAAATAAACAGAAATAATCTGGTCGATGATGTGAACAGTATTCCATCTCTAAAGACTGTAGCTCAGAAAACTCTGATGGCCTTCACAAAAAACAAAGGTTTGGAAATACAAAGCATCAGTTACACGAGCTATTGTATGCTGCTTTTACAATGAGCAACTTATGCTTGACTGGCATACCCAATGTGCTCATTATGCAGTGAAACCAAAAGTAAGCCTGCAGTATTTAAGGTTTAATAGTGAATGGTTATTGTGGACAGAATTATTCAAGAGATCTGTGCCTCTCCACAGGTAATTGACTTGTCTTTCTAATAAAAGGATTACATCTTCCTGTCTGGTCTTTGCTCTGCTTGTCTCTGTGTTCTCCAGTTCTTTTCATTTTGCTGCTGTGCTCCACACATGCACAGACACTAACATTCATATGAATGCACATGTCTATCACGGTGTGGCTGTGGTTTCTTGGTGCCAGTGAAAACAATGGTCTTCCCTCACACAGAGGTCTAAATAAAGGCAATGAATGAATCTCTTTTTTTTTTTCTGAGTCGTGCCTTTGAACTGCAATGCAGAGCCAGCCAGACTGGATATAACATTCAAAGCATGAGAGAGAGCGTGAGTGCAGTGAAAAGAAAACAAATGGAGGGACTGAATCAGAGAGAGAGAAGGAGCAATATAGTGAAAAATGCCTAAGACAGAGAGTGTACAATTATAAAGTATACATATATAATTGTGCAGGTGTGTGTGTGTGTGTGTGTGTGTGTGTGTGTGTGTGTGTGTGTGTGTGTGTGTGTGTGTGTGTGTGTGTGTGTGTGTGTGTGTGTGTGTGTGTGTGTGTGTGTGTGTGTGTGTGTGTGTGTGTGTGTGTGTGTCTATCCGACTGCTGACAGCCAATCAAAGGCCTTGGTTTTGACAGCCCAATCCCAACAACCAAAGCGTTTAGTGGAACTGAATATTAGGTGAAAATGAAATGTCTTTCCACAAAATAAGTTCTTAGAAACTTCGGGGACTTTATTAATAAACTGCTTGAACAGACCACAGGCAGAACAGTCAACACTTCTGAATTACAGTTCTATAAGCAAAACATTTCCACACCACCTACACCACATAGCAGGAGGCCATGCATGGTATATGCCTATTATGCCTATATTAGCTTTTTGAGTTAGGAAATAATTGACTTATGATAAATACAAGTGGCAGTAGCAATCCATTGATTACCTTTAAAAGTGTTAATTTAAAAGTAACCTATTATGCAAAATCCACATTTTCATGTATTTTATACATAAACATGTGTCCCCTCTGTGTAAAGAGATTCTGAAAGTTTCAGTTAAAAAGATTCACACTCTTTTTATCCTGAATCCATTTATATAAAAACCTGTCTGAAAATGAGCTGATCAGATTTTGGCCACTTTATGATGTCATAACGATTTTTTGTCTTGTGTAACCATTAGCCAATAACCAACCAAGGTAACACCCGCCACCTTATCACCTGAATCCCTTCCTAGAGCACCATTGTGTTCTTTTTAACCAAATATCTCTCAGAGGGGCGTGGGGCGTGGCTCCTTATTTTCATCTATAAAGTAACAGACAGAGAATCAGCACTTTTAAAACAGGACTGAAACAGAGGGGATTATGGGATGCTACAATGCATGATCTGTTTGGTGTCTGGAGCCAAACACTTCAGAGACATGTTTTGTATCTGAGACCTATAATATATTGATGAAAAACAGTATAATAGGGGAACTCTAAACCGTATAGTATTTAAAAAGGCATTTTAAAAGAAATGCTGATACTGCAACACAAACCTAAAGATAAGGACAGACCATGCGGCTCCAATCCAAAATTGCCAGTTATTTTTGGATGAAGTGGAACAGACCATAGATCCTGAGGATATTTAGTAATATAAAAACTCTGACAAGTTTCATTGTTGAATAGATTGTTTTAACAGTGTGACCTGTCTGTTCTTCCTTACAGTCTTCTGATAGTTCTCAACTTATTGTTTGGTGAATTACCCAAAATAAATAGTTTGGAAAGGGTTTGAAATAGCATGGTGCTAGATGTACATGTACAGAAAAAAAACAGGCAGATAGGCAATAACTATTTTGATTTCAAGAAAACGCGTTGCAAAACCACTTGCTCCGGTCTTCACGACTAAGGAAAAAACCTGAATAGTTCATTTGTAAACGCCTTGAAGTGGCTGTAAAAAAACTATCATTTTTAGTAACCCTAGGAAACGATGGTTGAGCTTTTTACGCTGCTGCAGGTCGTAATAAGCGATAGGCATTTTGACTAGTAAAAGCAGCACAGGTGTAATCAATAAGATTATCGATAACTAATCATGTGTAAGGTATGTCAGTGAGTAAGCATTACAATACCACAGCTGCAACTGACTCTTTCATTTCATTTAAATGGCCTGCAGGCATCATTGGTGTTTTTTTTCCACCTGGTCAGAATGTCTGCTGTAAAGGACATGAATTACTGCTTACAGACTACCTCTGCATCAGCAGTTTACAAATAAATCAATTATGAGCCAATTGCAATGGAACAACATCAGCTTCAAAGCTTAATTATGTGGTTTGGGCCGATGAATAATGGTTATATATAAATCAGCTCAACTTAATCATGTCAGAGTCAGCCCGTCACCAACTTTCACAACATTTTTGGGTGACAGTGAAGTGGTATTTAGCAGCATGCTGCCTGAAGACACATTGAGTTAATGTGAGTAAAATAGACTTAGATTTTCAAGCACCACTGAAATGCCCATCGTCTGTATGCCATGTTTAACCATGTCTTAGCGCATTCTTCTACTATAAGCACTGATGCTGAGTGTAACAATGTAACAGCAGCAAGTAAACAAGAAACCCCACACAGTAGGAGAATCAGGTAAATGAGCTGTTAGAAATCTCATTCTGAATGTTGGCAGATAATAACATGTTACGGTACGAATGCCCACATATTATTGATGGATTCTTTAACAGCTGAAAGTGTTATTTAATTAATTAATTATTTAATCCTAAGTAAATTTATAGTTTGATATTTTTATATATCAATTAGTAGTTTCTGGAATTTTTCAAGCAAAATATGCATCTTTTAAAAGTTTTGCTTTCTCTGTCAAATATGATGTTTAATGAAATACCTCTGATAGAACAAGACAATTAAAACTTGTATGGGTTTTATTTTATCTTTGGTGTTACAAAATGAATCTATGCTATAACCTGCAGATAAATCAGTATCGAAACAATAGCTTTTTGCATCCAAGATAATATATAAGATGGACCACCCTATAGTGGTTTGCTACGCTTAAATCTCCTTTTCACCATTTAACATATATGCGTTTTTACTCTTAAAATGTATAATGAGTATGCCAAGCTTAAAATCCATGACCACTTTGGTGACATTAAAATGATGTTGGAAAAGCATGAAATTATGCAAGCTGGGGAGAGCTGGAGTGGCCTTTTTACTGAGAGATAAGAGTACATTAGAGGAATGAGATACTGCAGCACTGTATGTTTCAGAGGAGAGAGTCGAGGGAGGTGCTTCACTAAAGTGCGTGGCGAGTCATGAAACTTAATCTGCAGTCTTTCATAAGAAATAGTGAATAACGGTCTTCTTCTAAACTGCATGCGTTGGTGGTGGTTTGTTTATATGGAAGCCAGAGCGGCCCAGTGTGTTTATCAATGCCCCGCCATGTCAAACGTATTTACACTGGTTGAGATCAGGCACCCGGGGGTATAGCATTCTTCTGTTCACACACCACACAAGACCAAACTTTGATCTCTTGTCTGCTTAAATTAGAGACAAAAGTGAAGGATGATTGGACACGAGAGTAGGGGCATGAGGGAGGAGATGAGAGACAAACTGTAGGTCACACTCGTGACAAAGAACAAAGGAAGCATAAAGGGAGACCGAGAAGGTTGCATGTTTTCAACTAAACAATATAATAGATGGTATGAAGCTATCACTGGGCCTTTGGGAGAGTAAAGCTAAACAGTTTGGAGGCTGCTTTCCTCTCTGATTTGACGTGAAAACCACACATACAGTATATTTATTCACAATCCGACAGTCTGTTTGAAGAAAATCTCACCTGTTCAATAAGGAATTGTCAATGGTGCCTACCTACCTAGTAGTCTTGGCAGGTCTGTATCTAAAGATGAGATTTGAAGAAGCAAACAAATGTAATGGAAAAGGTGCACTTACTTAAATGTAAGTCTCGTCTGACCTGACAATCTGCAAGCACTTAAATAAATGGTACAAAATGCATTGCAGTAGGATTTTAAACATGTTAACACTATTGGTGGAGAAAAAATGAAGCCAGTGTGAACACAAGTTCAAGTGAGTGCAACAGGTTGCCTGAGTGGAAACGAACATAATGCTCATTACATCATCCCACATCTGAATTCAAAACACAGCCCCAAAAGTGCCTTACTAATTAAGATGTGTGTTTGTGTGTGTTTGTCTGTGATTACGCAAGCAATGATGATGCATGGAGCAAGATGTGCCTTCGGTATCTCTAAAGGCGCAGATGGCATCCGGTCACAATAGGAAAAGACAGGGCATTGTTGTTGCCTTTTAGCAAGAAGTGATGCATCGACAGAGAAGAGAAAGGAGAGTGAAGCGTAGTGGTAAAGTGAACTAAAAGAAAAGAGGAGTGCTAAGATGATGGAGTGTAATGACTCTCACACAGCCCTGTCCCTGTCTCCCAAGACCTCTGGCTGTCGCTGCCCAGATGACATATGCACTAATTAACAGTGCTGGGCCTCCTCCTGGATGTGGGAAGAGCTAAGAGTCCTAACCAATACCCTATGGGCATAATACACATCACTAGTATATATAACATGTTTTCGTTCTCTTGTAAACTGGATTATACAGCATAGTGGATGAGTTAAACAGGAGTTTTAAGTCACCAGATGCTAATGGCACATATGCATGCTCATGTGCTTGTAATCAACTATGTACAGGTCTGGGTTTATCTGACAGAACGACTAAGTGAACTGCCTCTGTTTTCCCCCGTCTCTTTGAGTTTCCTTCTGTTGGCCAGGGTCCAAGATGATGGTAGGTGCATATGTTTCTCCTTCTCAATCTCAGGATCCTTTGGGAGTACACTCAGCAACATGGATATAAACTAATACTGTTTCATCTTTCATCCTTCCATGTTTTATAGCACGGTTAAAGCAGCAATTTATAATAGATGAGCAGCAAGAGGAAGCACATGTTAGTGCCTGATGTGTGAATGACTCACTTGCTGCCTCACCCTTATGAGTCTGTTTGTAACTGTTCCTGTCTCTCTGTCTACAATATGTTTATTTAAATATGTGACTGACAAAGATGTCAGATTAATCATATATAGGGGGATCAAAAAGTAACCCTCTGTTTCTAAAACTTAAGCCAGTTTTAACAACACTTCTTCTTCTAAAGCTATGAAGAAGTCTGAAAGGGTGAATCAGTGATGAAATGGTCAACTTCTCTATTAATGTTAAAGGTCACCTATTATGCAAAATCCACTTGTTCACGTCTTTTATACATACACATGTGCCCCCTCTAGGGATGCCAGCGATTATTAGATTTTTCGAATATTCGTTACAGTCTCCATAATCGAAAATCATTTGTTTTAATTCGATTTTATTTATATATTTTTTTATTATTATTTATGTTTTTCTTTTTTTTCCTGGCTTAGTTTCAACCAAAATATAGACTAATGCTAATAATAGTATTAATAATTGTAAATGGCCATTGGTCACACCACCAGTTTGTTATACTGTAAACTTGACCCCGCCCCACCCCCCCTCTACAAAAACATATTTTTCCCTCCCGCGGTGGATTAATATTAATCGATTAATATTCGCCAGGTCTGTCCGATTTTCGAATTTGATCATGGTCAGTTTCTGGAATCCCTAGCCCCCTCTATGTAAAGAGATTCTGAAAGTTTCAGTTAAAAAGATTCGCTCTCTTTTTGTCCTGATCCATTTATATAAAAACCTGTCTGAAAATGAGCTGATCAGATTTTGGCCACTTTATGATGTCATAACGATTTTTTAGCTTGTGTAACCATTAGCCAATAACCAACCAAGGTAACCCCCCCACCCCCCCCCCCCCCCCCCCCCCCCCCCCCCATTATCACCTGAATCTGCTCCTAGAGCACAATTGTGTCATTTTTAACCAACTATCTCTCAGAGGGGCGTGGGGAGTGGCTCCTTATTTTCATCTAAAGTAACAGACAGAGAATAAGCCCTTTTGAAACAGGGCTGAAACAGAGGGGTTTATGGGATGCTACAATGATCTGTTTGGTATTTGGAGCCAAACACTTCAGAGACATGTTTTGTATATATCTGAGACCTATTATATATTGATGAAAAACAGTATAATAGGAGACCTTTAAAAAACGCTAAAACATAAACTCTCAATAATGTACAAGTTCAGGCAGGGATCAATTAATAACATTTTCAGAAACTTGAAACCAGGTAGAGCTCATCTTACGCTCTTGTCAGATGAGCAGCAGGGTGTCGCAGAAGACAAACAGCATGTGATATTAAACATGACATCAGTGGCGTCGGCTATACATTACATTCTCTTGAACACAGGGCACAAGGCATTCCATTTCACATCAGAAAGATGTTACAGGGCAATGCACACACAAGAGAACGGTTTCATTTATTTTGTGCAGTGACTAAAATCTTTTTGTTTATTCGTTTTTTGTTGAATTGGTTAAAATAGTTCTGTGACAAGAACAATTTAAAAAGTCTTAATGTATTAACTTTCAATCTGCAACTCTGACTCTGTATTTAATCTACAATGAATGACCTTCATGATATTTTTGTGATTATATTCTACAAGTGTTTTAGAGCTTTTAACTACTGCTATTATGTTCATGATTTAGATAAAGGTTTTTAAACAATTCCGTTGAATTATATAACATTTGATTTCTATATCATGTTTTATCATTTAAGTTTAGGGATTTGGGATGTTTAGATACAGTACATATCATACAGGAATATAACCTGAATTGTAACCACATAACATCAAACACTACACTACAATTTGTCAGAAAAACAGCAATTTGCCTAGTAACCCACTAAAAGACCACCTGTGTGCTCTGGGTCAACATCATTGTGAAACAGCCATCCTCTTCTCATCCTCCCATCTACTGAAAATCAACCATGAAACATTGCTGTTACGAGTGAATGTGTCATGAGAACACATCTGGCTATGGACAAACTCATATAAAACACAGCATGTCTCCATTTGTGTCTCTCACAGTCAGCCTCTACACACATTAGTTTTAAATTCAGACAGACTGACCCCTGAGGTAATCACATACAACAGCTGAGCTCACTCTAAACAGTTAACACACATCTGTTTGAAATAGGGTATTATCAGTTAAATACCATACACAAGCCTCTCTCTTTAATTTTAAGCTTTTCCGGCTATAGAAACTAACTGTGGCTCTTTACACAGTGGACTTTCAAGTCAATCTCCAAATCCCATAGCCTCAAATGAACACAACACCCAAGGGTTTACATCTGAACTATTACCATACCATACCCCTGAGACAAGGAGGGGGAAAAAGGCATCGATTCAATTAACTCGGATTAATGGGCTACTATCAAGATTCAGACACCTTGAAAGACACTGTGTGAACACACACTACACACTCTATTCACGCAGAAAGTGCTGAGGCTGGACTTTCCCTAATTATGGAAAACGGTGTGAGATTCGTCCTGTCGATTTGATTTGAATAGTTGAGTTTAATTTGTGTTGAAGTGGCATGTTGTCAAGGAAAGAAGATTGGAACGCTAAGGTTTTTATGGGTAATATTCTGAGTGCTAGAGCAGCGTTACATGAATATCATTGATAAAAAAATGGGTTTGAAAACCCTATCTTGTCGAACAAAATGAAGTACAATGACAAACAAATACACTGGTATCTATAAAAAAAAGCAAAAACAGATGGTATTCCACAAAAATGTACAACAAGCATGACCATCCTTATTTAAAGTAAAAGAGAAACAGGGATTGCATTAGTGACACTGTAAACAAGGAAGAGATGGTAAGATTTTAGATCTGTAGTTTTGCTTCAAATTGAGCAGCTTGAGCGTGAGTATCAGAGGGACCTTATCCTTCATCTGCAGAGAACCCTGGACCTGAATCTATAAAGAGCAGGCTGTGATCTCCGGTCAGTGGCCACTGCAGACACTTCACATTCGGCCCTTGTTTTTACTGCAAACTCTTCCTCATAGCCCAGGATGACTGCAGATGTTACGTACTTTCTCTCCTCTGTGAACTCCTGTCAGTCTCAGGTGATGAATAAGTATCTGGTAACTTGTTCCACACAGAACCCCAACTAAAGGGTGCAGTTGTTGCAGCAGCAATGGTGAGAAATGAGGGTTATACTGTAACTAAATGGAAATTGTTTAGACTCTAAGCACTAATGGAGATTGGTGTAGAATGCACACACACATTAGCAAACTTGTTGCTGCATAGATAATCTTTGCCACTTTATCTATTCCAAACCCTCTATCTGCTTGAGTCTCTCTTACACACACTGCATTTTAAAAGTACTCTTTCATTCTCTGCATCCTCTTGTGTAGGACTACAGCATCACGACATCGAGGACTATCCTGCATCTTAACAGCCTCATCACACAGGTGCATCACGAGGCTGTAGCAGTCAGTGAACACGCTGTAAACTACAGTTCGTAAACTGAAAGTATATATTTTACATGGGTTTTAAAGAGGGAAACTTTATTGTTTCACAGGACATGTTAATCCTGCCTCTGAGGCTTTCTTTTTTTCACTTATGTTTCTGTTTCCCTTAATTTGCATATCATCAGCCAGTTACTCTCAGGGTGTGCCAAGGAGCAGTGCACTCTAGCTGGTTGCCAAGGAAACTTGCTGAAATTTTAAATTGGCCAATAGGGGCTGTTAGTTTAAGCTTTTTGAGCATATCTGTTTCCTTAACTACTAATTGAGTGCGATGACACACTTCTCTATACCTGCCTATTCGTGCATTAATGATACACTTCACTCATTGATTCCATTGGGAAATAATAAAAACAATTCTGTATTAATAATTTTAAAACTAAAGCACATTGGTAGCCAAATAGCTAGAGAGCCTGCCACAAGAAACAATTAAAGCCCCAAATAAACAACCATCGAGACACAGACAAACACAACCATATAGACACATATCCATACACACGTGCAGGTTTTCTGAAAAATAAAGTAAATCTTGACTCTTACTCCTGCTGTGAATAGCACACTTTTCAGCATAAAAACACTAAACTGTATTTTTGATGTCTTTGAATGAATTGAGATAGTTATGAAGAACAAGTATACGCTTTCACCATTAAAATCATGTCAATTAAGTCACAGTAAATGTATCTTTAACATTTTTCCTAAGAGCCCCAGTGTGGTTGGTAAAACTTTTCCATAACGTGTGACTAATTACAACCTCTGACTGAACAATGTGCATCCATGTGACTAAATCAAGTTAAGATGGAGCAGCAGTCAGCTCCAGTGGGAATGAAAATATTACGTACATCATTTCTGAAAAATGATAGCACTGTGCTAAAACAAAATGCCAAACCACCCTTAGACAGGAAAACCATTCTCCTGAGTCTGACCATGACCATATTTAGGATCTTAAATGGGGATCAACATTATTCATAACCAAATGATGACTAACAGATGCAATTAGGTTCTTCGCAAAGCTTGCTGTGGGGTTGTAACTTCAACCAAAAGCAATTAAGTTGTAATTATTGTTGTATTCCACTCTGTAAAGAGCCCCAATCAGAAAGCAAGAATAGAAGACAAAGACATTCTACCTTCGTAGCTTACCTGTGAGCTACCAGAGACTCATTTCACAACAATTACAACAGCAGAGACTGCTCTCCCCTGCTTAAGGGAAATCGGCAGAGCACTATATTAGTGCAGCTTATTGGGGGGTGTAAATTGCCAAGGGATGCCCCTTTACCATTGGCAGCAATGTTGAGAGTATAGCACATACACACTACTGTATACAATCTCAAATCAACTCTATATTCAGACACATTAGGTCTCATGAAATCGTACTCAATGAGATAATTCCATCTCTTGGTGGAGGCAACACCAGCCGTCTAATGCCTAAAAAAGACATCACATATTGAAGTCCAGAGCCCTCTCGAGTGTTTGCCCCCCTGCACCGACACAATGGATATCCTGTGCAGACCTGTAACAAAAGCTCAGAATGATTGGTCCTATATTAATACCTCCAGCTATTCCCAGTTTTCTCTCAGACTAAACTCAGAGGGAAGGAGATGGCGGAAAAGAAAGAGGGATTAACGTCTGAGACCAGCAGGGAGTGGGAATATAATAGAGTTAACCTAAACGAAGAGCGGATCAATAAACCACTCACAGCTTTAAATGAGAATTGGCTATCCGTTAGTGAACATTAATTGCTTTATGATTTAATTTATTAGTATCCAAATGCATTTTCCTAAAAAGGAACATTTATTCTGTTGTTACATTCCAATTGCTATTATTTTCCCCAATATAAGACTGTTAGTATCTGCACTAGAGAAAGAAAAGCTTTTAACAGCAGCAGGTGGAAATGAATTCAGATGGCCTATGACACAACTGTGAATCAAACTCGTCTGTATTGAGTCATAGCATTGGTAAGTTTTTCTTCTCTCTACGAACAGTGGTTGTATGGTATTGCTGATTGAAAAAAACACTCCTGCTTTGCTCCCAGATATGCCAGAAAATTACACAACTCTCGTTTCCACTCTTTCCGCCTCTCGGCATTCTCTCTCTTTGTGGAGGGCCTTGTGGACAGATGGAGGGGAAGAGGGATGACTGTCAAGTGAGATGGGAAAAAGGGTAAGGGTTTTACGGTCAAATCTCTCTCTAGCTACCTCCCTTTATGGCTGTTGTGGGCCAATTGAGCTAAGAATATGCTAGCCACATCTTTTGAACCTGTTGCCACTGTAAATGAAGCTAAAAATAGCAACTTGTCAACGTGTGAGGCTTTTCAAACAGATGCCCAGCAATCACTGAAACACATTGCATATGTCATTCTGCGTATTTGAGTTTTTTTGGAAGAACTGTCTAACCACCGTTGCGTGTAAGACTCAAGTCAGATGCAGAGAGGACATGAAGTGTGGAAGAAAGACAGCGGAGAAAAAGGGAGAACATACAGGAAGCACGGAGAAAGAGGCACAAATAATGATAGAAAATGATTAATTGAAGCAGCAAATAATGAGACACGATCCATATAAAACATATGAATCATGAAACCTATGAATGTACTTAGATAGGAACAATCACAGGCAGACAGATATACAAACACAAGAACCCAAAGACAAACATTAACAAACAAAAAAGTTCAAGAAAGACAATGTAAAAGTTATTAGAAAAAAGATTATAAACAACAACAGAAGTAAAACAAAGTAAATCTGCTTTAATGCTACTATGACAGAATCCAGAGAGATATACTTTAAACAGACCATCTCTAAACGTATTTAAATAAAGCAGTTGTATGAATACCGAGTAAATGTCCACTGTACCCCGCAAAAAAAAATATGTCAGCAACAAGATCAGGAAGCAACATATGACCAGTGTTAGCCTTGGCAGACTTAAAGTTTAACGATCAAGCACTGTCCTGGCAACTGAAGAAATACAATGGCACGTCCATAACTGAGGCCCTGGAGACTTATTGTAAGAAGGTTTACAATGCTAACAACCAGACTAAGGGAACACAGCAGAGAATCACAGGCCAAAATGATTCATGCTCTGGTCACAAAAAGCAACTATCTATAGTGCTAAACCATCTGCAGTGCAGTAATGTAGCAAGAGCAGGCTGTCCGAGATCTGGGGCAGAAGACTACTGAAAGAGCATGTTGGAGAAACAATAACCACAAACAGCACATGCTCAATGGACTACACACCTGAAAACAGACCAGTACATTATCCACGGGCAGGAAACAGTCATCATTGGTGTAGTTAAATAGTAGAAGATACTAGATGTTTTTTTCAGACACTGAAATCGGATTGATGGAATAAGTACAAAATAAAGTTACCTTTCAATTTAGGTTTAGTTTATCTTGGCTACATGTTCTTTAGCATTCCCACTCTCCGTAAGACTAGTATAAAGTTGATAGAAAAATATTGTTGTAATTATACAACAAATGACTTTGATACGACACCTGCCTGAAAATCTCAATACTGATAGTGAAACGAGGTTCCCATGCAAAGCCTACATTTATTTTTATTTTTTATAAATCTTGTAAGCAAGCACAATCTTTCACCTTACATTGATTTAACCATTGTAAAACAACCTATTTGATCGGTTATAGCAACACATCTAATGCTTTTTTGGGACCTACTGTATATTTGAAATGTCATTGTTTTTCTATGAGCAATATCGTCAGCGAGGAAATTCAATATCGCCCAACCCTAGGCATGCCCCCTATACTTGCTGGGAATCAAAGCAATGTGCTGCACACACCCACTGACTTGTACATGCACCAATGCAACTTTTTAAGTATCTTTACTTATAAAAGGGTGAAAAGTCTGAAAACTGTGCAACACAATAGCAAAGGGCCTTCTAAATACATATAACATTACACATCTTAGTCTTCTCCCTGTAAAGGAAACTTGTCACACTACACAGATCATTTCATCCAAAACCAGTTTCAAGAGACAGTTTGCCACCTAGAGAGTAAAGGGCTTAGTAAGTGTCAAGGCTAGTGTCCTGCATGACACATTAAGCATCCACGAGTATCAGCTCCTGAAAAGGAACAGCTGGGAGCATATCTCCAAACAGCAGCAGATAGGAAAAACGCCGGCAATAAGGGAAGAGGAGGAACCTCGGGAAACCAACCCCCTGGGAACATGGCAGACAGATGAGGTGGCAGATAACCAAATATCCTACCAAAGACTAAAAAGGGTCAGACTTACCGAACTAGACAAAACCAAAGTTGCAGACTGTGCATACGTGCCATTGAGAAAGTTTAAAACACCGATTAGGGTATAAAATCCGGGAACAACCTTCACTGAATAGCAAAACCCATTATGTGAGAAATGTGAACAGAACAAATCTGCATATAGTAGACTGGGCACTCAAAGCCATCCATTTTGATTTCTCTCAATAAGACACCCTAAATGGGTCGGCGAGGAATAATAAAGATGAAAATAGTAGAGGATCAGGGACTTGCACATCCACACAACCATACTATAAAATTGTTCTCCATGCATTGAATATAATGTGCAGAGCCCTACATTTATAATCCTGAGCCGTGAGGACACATACCTGGCTAGATGGGGAAAGGGGATTTTTTTTTTTTCATTTTAAAAATGATTATGTTTATTTTATAACATAATCATCACCTCACCATTATACTGTTGACAGCAGTTCTGTGGATTAATAGAGAGACAGCATGCACTAAAAGGGGCAACAAGACAAGAACATTGAGAATAAGGGTGAACACAGGTACTGTAGACAGTAGTGGGGCAGATTATTTATTTCAGTGTCTCCCTCTCCGTTGAGAGATCAATGACATCCATTAGCAGTATTGGGAAGTTGTCTCTTTGTGAGTTCAGGTGGAGTTGGACGTGATAACTGAAAAATGATACCTGTGATCCCAAAAAAAAAGTTAAATCTTCGCAAATAATCTGCAGTCTGAGTGAACAAATGGTGGGATCCATTGCTAATGCAGCTTAATGCTCTCCCACTGCCAAGACACAGTACTGAGCAATTATTATACAGTATGTGATAATGGACTTGGCTTCTTCAAAATCATAAGCTTAATCACAAAAGTCCATTCTATTTTCCGTTAATTAATAGGTATGCCTACTGAGGAAAACCTCTTATCAGAAAGGGAATTGACAAAATGTGCCAAAACGCAAAACTTTTTTAATGCCAAATCTAACACTTAATATTTATATCACCACTGCTTCAGTCACTTCAGCCTCCCACCAAACACTAAGACCAGTCATTCAAACCGGAAAATAATCATAATAAATATATCATATATTTCAACTAAAGATATCATGCACAACAGTTAATATGGTAGGATTCTTCACAAATATATATTTAAGTCAATCATCTCGTATAAAAATTGGACATAACAGGCCAGGTACCAGAGAAGGAAGTGTGTGGATCAAGTAATTTTAGACTAAAGGTAGCACTATACCACATGGTGCCTCCCTCCTCCCCTCCTGACAAGGAAAAGTGCAGCTTGGTGTATTCTTTGCTTGTTGCTTCAGTCTCCTGATCCAGGCTTGAAACACAGCAGGAGGTGTGTAATCCAACTTTGGGCGGACTATTCTAGTGTAATCCCATGCTCACTCAAAGTACACACAAGTCTCTTTTGACTGCTCTAGCAAAGATTCAAACTGTCAGTCGGCCCATCTGTCATCTGCCTCTATGTTTGCCTGTCAGACTTTCAGGATCTCTTGCTGTTTGTGTATATGTCACGCTGCAAGTGTTGGATTCAATTCAATTCCTTGAGAGAAACTAATCATCTTTTGAGCATGTTTCTATTGCATAAGCACATTAAGAGAAGTCCCCTTGCACTGGGATTACAATTTAAGGACATGTGCGCTTTTGTGTGCATGCAACAAGAACATCATTAGATGTGTCTATATGACTTGATCGTGCTTGAATGTGTGTCTGTGTGTGTGTGTGTGTGTGTGTGTGTGTGTGTGTGTGTGTGTGTGTGTGTGTGTGTGTGTGTGTGTGTGTGTGTGTGTGTGTGTGTGTGTGTGTGTGTGTGTGTGTATGTGTGTGTGTGTGTGTGTGTGTGTGTGTGTGTGTGTGTGTGTGTGTGTGTGTGTGTGTGTGTGTGTGTGTGTGTGTGTGTGTGTGTGTGTGTGTGTGAACCCAACTGAAAGATGTTTTTGTTCACAGGAGGCGATTCCGCAGCACCTATGGGGTATTCTCTGCTTATTTTAACGGCACTCTTTTTAATTCCTGTCTTTATTCATAGCGTGCAATGCCGGGGCCTCACTTAGATTCAATGGGTCATTTCAGCCAAGAAGCCAACAACAATGAGGTAATCAACAATGACACAAAAACTGCTTAACTTGCCTTTGCGATCAATGTCTGGAGAAAGAATCAAAAGGACACTCTAAACTAAAGCGCCTACAGAAAGTGCCTGAGCACAAGACTGCAGTGACAGGCTGTTAATGTTTAATCTGCATTTTGCTTTACCAATAGCTGAGTATTTAGTTGGAATGTAAAAGCAAGAGACACAGAGGAACATTAGAAATAACAGATTGTGTGGTGTTTGGTTACATAGTAAACATCACATGGTATCTCTAAACGTGTGATCTTATGTGTGCTCCAGGGACAGATAGATACCACTTTATTTTCTATTATCAAGTCAGTGATCGGTAAAGTGTTGCTTTCTCTCTGCATTTGTGTGCAATTACAGGCAGTCACTTTCTGTTCAAAATCATTTCAACCTGTGACTTATGGACATTTTAATTGGAATATTGTCCATGCTTTGAAGTAAATCATGAATGACTAACTTCAAGAGAGCTAAAATAAGCACTACTAGAACAGTTAGTAGATGTCAAGATGTCTGTTGCTGAATCCATTTAATTATAATTGTACAGCTCAGTGACTAAAATTAACTTATTTTGGATCGTGACATTCGCCCTATTCCATACCACCCTCTGCAGTAAACGTCGTATATACGAAAGAAGAAACCCCTTAGGCTGTTTGTTGATATGGGAAGATAAAGGAATAAAAGGATCAAACTCAGAGTTCTGCGTTTTTATGTGATTGCAATACTACACAAACCCAGACTAGGTCTTCAGGGAAACTCCTGCGTGAAGCTTTTATTAAGAAGAACGTATGGTTGAATCTCTATTTTCTCTGCGCACAAAGCAAACACAGAGAGAGGGAGGTGAAAGTAAAGTTTCACAGTTCAGGTATAGCTACAGTATCTAGATTCTCTACTTTGTGTTTTAGTGTGGGTTTACAATCGCCTCTTAGAGCCTTCTTGATCCCTGAGGCCTTTTCTCTCTCCTTCCTTCCTCATTCCCTCCCTCCCTCCCTTTCTCCCTTCCTCTCCTGCTCTCCCCCTAAGTGGCTAGTTGTCAAAGTCAGCTGGAACCCAGTTAATGAAGAGGTAGATTTATTAGCGCCACATCAGGGAAGAAGGTTGGGAGGAGTGGAACCCCAAAAGCCAGAGAGCAAATACAGCCACTAAGTGTACATAGCCAAAAAAAAAAGACGGGGAAAGGAGAGGAAAATGCAAATAGGCAAAAGGAAGCGATACAACTGAAGATACTTTGGAGAAACAAAGCGATATCCTGAGAGCACACAGAAGAGAGGTAGTAAGCACACAGTCAGAGAGGAGGGGGGAGAGGCAGCTTCCCTCTCTTTCATCCTCTCCTCAACAGTGGCTACAGAACGAGCTCTTACCGTCTGTTGCAGGTCTGGGATTCCAATGCGGATGACCACCGTGTTGCCTGTCGGCTCCTCCATGGGTGCTCTGGCACTGTGGCTCCGCTCAGCAACGGGACAGAAAGCTGGAATGGGAACGCCGCTGTCCTCTTCCCGGGAGCTGCCGCTGTCAGTGCTGGCCCCCTGGCTGCCGTTTGCTGTGTGTGTGTAAGGGTGTGTGAATGTGGGTGAGTGTGTGTGTGTGTGCTGCTGCTGCTGCTGGTCCTGCCGTGGAGGGCTGGGTGGCTCATGTTTGCCGGCTGCCGGACGCAGAGGCATGCTCCGTGTTAGGGGCTCAGTCTATGTCTCTCTCTCTCTCCAGACACACACACACACACGGATGGCTCTGGCTCACACTACACACACACACCGTGTGCAGCGTGCATCGCTCGCCTGGGAGAAAAAAAGAGGGAGAGAGAAAGAGGCAGGGAAGGAGGGTTGCAGGGAGGGAATGGGCAAAAAAGGAGGGGTATTAGGAGAGATGAAGGGTAGAAACACAAGGAGAGGTTAAGTGTTAGAGAAACTTGGAGTTAAAAACCAAAGAGAGATGCATAGATAAAGCTTAATTGAAGGAATTTTATTAATAAAATGGGGTCAAATTGATTAACTCTAATGTGAGATTTAAACAATTGATAATCCTAATCCAATTAGTGAAAAAGACGGCAAATGTAGTCTCTCAAAAGAACACTGATTTAAAAAAAGGGACAAATCTGAATGGAACGACACATTACTCAACCTTTATCTACTAATATTTGCATCTTTCTTATTCACTGTATGTGTGTTTGGATAGTGTTTAACAGCACCACTATTAACTAATTAATGCAGACCAATGCTGATACAAAAATATTTGTACTAGAGTTTGATACACATATTTCACACGCTAAATTCATATAGTGTAAAGCAACTTTAATTCTAAAAAGATCTGTGCACGTTTATACTCCAAGTGTTCCCACACATCGTGTCACGTGTTGCTGTCACACACTATTGCTCTAGTTGTAGTGCACTGAAACTGGTGACGTAAGGACAGCGGGGGGGAATGTTTGTGCAGATCAATGTTGGGCGGGATCTGGCCTTCATGTTTCACTTTATCAATCTGTGGAGGGGGTCGCTGATCGAATGGTTCACAGGTAAACAGTGACGCATACACAGAGCACGCTGCGATAAGGAGAATGAGTATTTCATGGGAGTTCTTCTCATTGAGGATCATTCTCAAAAGGGGCGTTGTTTCATTTGCTGTTTTAATCCGCAGGCCCCGTGAGAGTGAGAATGGGATTGTGATTAAGAGCTAAAAAAAACATTTGAAAAGAAGCCTCCTAAAGCTTTTTCCTGACTGTCATGTTTTATGAAGAAAGATGTGAGGTTTTGTTGCTTAAAGAATTGGCCTATTCAGTTCATGCTGTCATATTAAATTGAACTCAAGATAACAACAGACATGCTTATAAGAGGAGATTGGTACATGACCTCTGTGTGGTGTGTAAGACAAATGCGTAAGGGCTCGAGTAATGCCAGATTCAAAGCTCAACATTTGAATAAGTGAGTTTGGAATGCAAGTTAAATGTGGCACGAAACATTTGTGGCAGGTCTCTGAATTATTGAGTGTGATCTTAAGTCAGTGATATACTTCATTGTGTTCTCGCTGCAATCATTGTTCACGCTGACCCGACCGCCCTGAAGACAGCATTTTCTTATTGTGTGGAATTTAAAGCAAGCACTTCTGGGAAATGACAAGTGATGAAATCTTTGAATCTGCGGTTACACAAGATAATGTGAGCTCTTGAGTGGACACGCACGTGCAAATATATATGCACACACATACGCAAGCAAACACACACTAGGGACTCATGCAAACATACCGACTGCAGGAATATTTACTCATTATTATTATTTGAACGTATTTAAATGAGGTCATTTGGGCAGTTGACGCAAAATTTGACCTTTTCTAAGAAAACCTCATAGTCCAATTATTACGAGAGAAGCGCGAATAGCTGTGATATTCGTTTTGTTTTCTGAGAGCTGGTGGTAACTGAAGTGTTTCTATAAAGGGTGTCACACCTAAGATTCAAATCTTGCCATCTTATTTTAAAGGTCTCCTATTATACTGTTTTTCATCAGTATATTTCAGGTCTCAGATATATACAAAACATATCTCTGAAGTTTTTGGCTGAAATACCAAACAGATTGTGCATTTCATCCCTGTTTCAAAAGTGCTGATTCCGTGTCTGTTACTTTGGATGAAAATAAGGAGCCACTCCCCACGCCCCTCTGAGAGATATTTGGTTAAAAAGAACCCAATGGTGCTCTTGGAGGAGATTCAGGTGATATGGTGGGGGGGGGGGGGGGGTTACCTTGGTTGGTGATTGGCTAATGGTTACAGCAGGCTAAAAATTCGTTATGACATCATAAAGTGGCTACAGGTTTTTATATAAATGGATCAGGACAAAAAGAGAGAGAATCTTTTTTTTCCTGAACCTTTGAGAATGTCTTTACACAGAGGGGACACATGTTTATGTATTAAAGACATGAAGGCAAGTTATATGTATACCCCTTCCCCACAGAGGCGTGCTGGTGAGTGCTGTCCCACTGCTGGACACTCTACAGCATTTAATCCCATTAGCATTGGAGAAAGAGCACGGCAGGTAGCCCTAATACATAAGAGGATTTAGCAGATCACCCTGCATGTTTGCACCTTCAGCCTGCCAGGTCTTTAAGGCGAGGAAAATTGATAACTCTTACCTAGACCATGTAGTGGGGCTCAATAATCGCATTTTAGAAAGCAATTTTGTGCTCTTGCACTGCTGGCAAAATGGGTCTTTGTGTACTTTAAGAGGACACAATGGAAAATACAAAAATGCTCCAATGACTGACACCATATTTTGTTAGTAGTTCAAACAACACATTGAGCATTTTGTCAATATCATCAGCCAGAATGCAACACTTGAATGTTTCAAAATGACTGATATATGAGTAAACTGTTTGATGAATAACAACAGATCACACTATTAGAATGCTACAATTCTGGGAATGTGGCAAAAAGAGCTAAAATGGCTTGCCGAAAGACACAATTATTCCCCTTGATAGCAGGGCCAGGGAGGGATTTCATCCTGCTTGCATCATACAAGGATAAACTCTGTAGGCAACAACTCTGGAAGAGATCTACATATATGGAACAAGTTATCTGGTTGGAAAAATGGCAATAAAAAGAGAACATTTACAAAGGATTATGGTTTGTGTTCTATGGTCTATTCTGGCAGATTACAGATTCAGGGTGTATGTATGAGAATTTAATTCTACAACTAGAGTTCAAACAATATGGTAGCTGATGAATAAGCAAGTGAGAATATGTGGATCATTCATTGTTGCAGCCATTATCAAACAAACGTGTAAAATATGCCGGTTCTAGCTTCCCGAATGTAAGAATGTATTGCTATTCTTAGGTTGAAAATCACAAAAAAGTTAAATGTTTGAGATGAGTGGTCACACAACACAAGCAATTTGTAAACACCACCTAAGTGAATTGGCATGGCTATTTTCCACCATTTAATTTAATTAATATATGAATTGAAACAAATATTAATCAATATTGATGAAAAACATTTGTAAGTTGCAGCCCTACTAACAGTGTTATGTTAAGCTGCATACTGAATGAGTTATCTTTACCCACTTTAATATACATGACTGTATAAAACATCATAATGGGATAAATCATCAGTCCTTGGCAAAGGTTCAACAGCTTCATTTAAACAAACTTGAATATGGCCTGAAAAAGAGGGGCTATCACATTTCCATATAATTTTCCTTCACCTCTAATAATGTTTATAGTATATTGTGATAATATGCCATACATGTTATAAACTTCGCTGGCAAAAGAGCTAACTCAAAAAAACAATATCTATAGGTGAACATTGCAGTCCAGATTCTCTGTCTGAATCCCATTTCTTGGGAACATAAAGAGAGTGGACTTGAATCTTAAGGAGGCTAGCTCCCATGCTTGAGCTAACAGCTACTGCCTCTTCTCTCTTTAACTCAGATCTCCTTACCCCATCGCCTCTCACCCCCTCTCTTGCGCTCCAGCCCAGTGAAAACAAAGTGAATAATTCATGACATACAGAGCAGCGTGTGCATGGATCCAGTACAATGTATGCATGTATCTGAAACATCCGCTAGGCTTTAAAAGTGGTTGCCATAGGGCTGAACATGAGGACATTCACAAATACAGCTGAAAACCACAGCCAGCTATCAGCCAGCTATTAGCCAGCCCTACATAGACCACTCTGAAACATGCACTCTGGAAAAGAAGGGGGCTGGGGCAGAGGGAGGGAGAGAGATAAAGGTAAGCAGTTGGTTGAGGTAGCATGAAGCAGAGATGGACAGAGAGGATGTGGCTAAGACGGCCAGTGGGCCAAGAAAAGAGTAGAGAAAGGGAGCGTGAAAGAAAAGGGAGGCTGGCAGAGCGATGACAGAAAAGGAAAGTGGGAGAGCCAGCAAGAGGGAGGGAGAGAGGGAGGGAGAGAGATCATTACATACAGTCAGCTTTGACAAGCCAGCCACATAGCTCACATGCCTGGAGCAAATGTGATAACTGTTCACAGACCCCATCAGAGTCTGCTTCACGCTCCTCTAAGGATGGTGGTGGCGAAGTCCATAAGGACTTGGCTTGGCTACTGGAAGGTCACCAGTTCAAGTCCCAGAAAGACCAAGTGCTACCGAGGTGTCCCTGAGCAAGGCACCGTTCCCTACACTGCTCCCCGGGCGCCGTACGTAATGGCAGCCCACTGCTCCTAACACTAGAATGGGTCAAATGCAGAGAAACCGTTTGGTTACATAGTGCCTGTACTCAGGGTCGGACTGGCCTTTGGGAATACCGGGAGTTTTCCCGGTGGGCCGGTGCTGTGCGTGGCACGGAGGGCAAAAAAAAAAAAGACATTTTTATTTTTTTGTGCCTAAATCCTACCGGCCCACATTTGTAAGTGTTCCGGCCACTCCACTTGCTGTTCAAATAAATGTTGAAAGAAAAAGTAAATCTGTTTACAGTTCCGTTTCATGGGTGTTGAGAGTTGTATCCATAGATGTAGTCCCTAATGTTGCTCTCAAAGTGCACCAGATTGATGCATTTAACTTCAACATTTAACAAAAAAAATCTTCCCGGGGGGCCATGCCCCTGGACCCCCCTAGAGGAGGTGAGGTCCACCACCTGCCCAGACCCCCTGTTAAATTGTCAGACCCACATTGAGGATGCTTCCTATGCCCATGTTTTATTCCATGTGTCAAGTCAGGCAAATTGTGTCCAAATGTTATTGCATCAATGATCTGTTAACATTAAAATCACTAAATAGATGCTATAACTATTTTTGCTCTGGGCAACTCAAGGGCTCAGGTAATGTGATTACTATATGAATAATGGTCCAAAATAACATAAAATGCATAGGGTTTTTTGTTAAGTAACGTACTTTCGTCGCCGGCCAGCCGACATTAAGTGGGCCTGTCTGTCAATTAATCCCTGAGCCATTTTTCCCCCCCAGTCCGCCCCTGCCTGTACTACGTAATGCCAATAAGTTGAATATTCAATCTTCATCTCTACAACTGGTAAAGAAAATGGCCACATTTATTCACACATATTCAGTACACACACATACACACTTTATATCTCTGTCCATTAAAGCATTTCCAATTTATTCCATCTTCCATATACTTGCTACCTTCCTCTCTCTCCGAATTTGAATGAAGGTAACTTACTGGTAAGGCGGAAAAGCGTCAAACTAAAAGTGAAAGTTGGGTTTTTATTCTATCGTGTCTTATAGTATTGGTAGTGTCTTGCCGATTGGTTCCCTCAAAGCAGCGGTTATGACGGTTTCTGTCCAACATATTAAGGTCAGGATGAAGAGACATGGTGAAAAATAAGGTTTTCCTCAAGTGATGTCACCAGCGCTTTCTGAAAAGTGTTTTGACTGAAAAGGGGGAAGCAGTAAAAAAAAATACATTTGCAGAGTATTTGCTCAAGGTAACCGCATGCGACAGCAAACGCTTCTCATTGGAAACAATTAAGAAAATATGCTGCAACTCAAAAAAGACGCCATGGACACAGGCCTTAATACTGTCAAATAAAAAATCGCTACCGGTTTAATCAATGTAACGCATTAAAAATGTTCACTGTTCACAGCAACCCTGACCAAGAGCATGGAGCATCTAAGCATGTCAAATTTAGTGGTTTGCGAAAATAAATTAACAAACATTGACACACACGCACGCACGCACGCACGCACGCACGCACGCACGCACGCACGCACGCACGCACGCACACACGCACACACGCACACACGCACGCACGCACACACACACACACACACACACACACACACACACACACACACACACACACACACACACACACACACACACACACACACACACACACACACACCCACCCACCCACCCATGTAGAGGCAGCTCAAACAGATTAGCCACTCAGTGTAAACAAACACTGCCGGACCCATTCAGAGCCCAGGGCCACACACAGAGGCCCCATATGGAAAATTAGCCTTGCGCTAAAAGCTTCTGGAATCAATACACTACAGTAGCTGCACCACATCCCAAAGGCACTGTCTCCATCTAGTTTGCATGGGCTGACACAGCAAACAGATGGGCCGCTAGTTTTTTTTTTTCTCACACACACGCACGCACACACACACACACACACACACTGATTCTCACAGAGCAGGGTGATTATAATGTTATGCGTTTAAGGAGTTCTTATATGAACATCTCTTTTGATTTCATTTGGTTGTCAGGGTAGAGATCCTGCTTGGCAATATCTTCATGATGGCTTTTCAATTTGTCACAAGTACAGATGGAGCTGGAAATGTGACAAACTGACAGAGGAAAACATTTTAATGTTATGGAAAACCTATTGCATCTCTTCTTGCCTATACTGCGACGAGTACACTTGAGGACACGGCTGTTTGTACGCTGTGTCAGAAAATATATTCTAAGTCTGGCAAGGCATCACTGGATCTGATGTGACATTTTAACACTCGTTTGTGGAACCACATTGTTCTACAGACACATGCATACAGTTCTGTTGATATGCAAAAAAGATATTTAAAATACTAATTATTTTAAAGAAAATGACACTGAGGTGAATGAGAGGTAAACAATGCTGCTCTGGACATCTCTGGTCTGTCAAGGACAAGTTTCTAACATACTAACATACAGTATCTGGTTACAGAAAACAACTACGTCTGATTGCACAAAATCCTGTGTGCCAAGATCCATTTCCACCCAGCATTCTTACAGATGTTTTCCCTCATATCTTTGCTTTCATTGCTTTCTCTTGTTCTCACACAATTCCCTCTTTCTTCTATCGGTCGTCTGTTAATAAATTCTCTGCCTATGACCACCGAAAGTTGTGGATGTACAGTATCTGGTGATCTCTGTGTTTCCAGGGTAGCTGCTGGAGTGGCAGTTGGCTCTTTGATGCAGCCGGCCTATAAATAATCAATGGGGCTCCCCAGAGAGACCTTTCATAAAGCCTGCCAGCCAATTAAGACCTGTTTCATACCGTGCTCTGCATTATCTCTGCACACTCCAGTACGGCTCTTTAACGGCAGGCTGGGGATGCTGGGGAGGTCAAGGATGTCACTGTGCCAGGCTCAGCTTAACACTATCAAATAGATGCTGCACTGGGGAGTCAGGGTTGTGCCTTTAAGCTCACAGTTCTGCCCAATGCCTAATGCCGTAGCAATCCGTTCTCATTCCCAGGTGTTCCAATTGGGCATAAACAAAAGGGTGACTCAAGTTTTGTGCGTTCGCCTCTGAATCATCAACCCGAGCAGCAAGCTCTTATAAAACCTTCATAATCTTTATAATCAAACCTTTTAAAATGTTCACAATCAACATGGTCCTATAAATTATAAAAAACATGCATCCATGGTACACATATGTAAACAAACTGACCAACAATGTTTAAGGAGTTATTTGTATTACAAAACCGCAAAAAGGTAGATGAATCTTATTAATGCATGACCCTAAAAATCTTATGATTCATACACAATGAACTATACAGCGAACTATATGTACAAACTGTTCAGCTCTCCAGGTTGCAAATCTGTGATAAACTACAAACATCTGGAAAGATTTGTTTTCCCTGTAGAAAGGAAAATTTCAAATTTTTCAAGCTGCATTATTGAATTCTGAAGAAGGGATATAATGTTTTAAATTGAAGTTGTCTGAAGTCTTTACCACCAGCTGCTCTTGCAGTAATAAGTAGTGCACTTTTCTTACCGTCCTAAATGTGCACAATGTAGAGACTGGTTTTTGGTCTTTTGTTTTCTAAGTTATGTTCTCTGTATTTTATATGTTTGTGTTATGTGTAACGTTGCTGCCTTCTTGGCCAGGTCAGCATTGCAAATGAGACTTTATCTCAATGCTTTTATCTGGTTAAATAAAGGTTAAATAAATAAAAATAATAATAATAATAATAATAATGTAGTTGAGATTTCCATTTCCACAGAGATTTCCATGTTCAAAGTGCAGTATGTAGGATGGAATACATAACCACAATCTTTTTAATGTGAATGTTCATGTAGGTATGAATGTAAAGAAAGTCTAATATCATGAAAGCAATTTCTTCCAATTCTTCCATTCTGTTATTTTCATATACACCGCCTGAGAAAATGAAGCTACTCAAGAAGCAATCATCACGGAATAATCCTGGTGAGGGGTTAATATGGATATTACTCTTGCAAATGATATTATTTACTATTAAAAACAATATGGAGCTACGGCCTGGGATCCTCCCTCCATAATAAATATGTTGCACTGTTTACTCCATTGCTGCCCTTAAACCCTACGGAATTCTATCTTTGTGCGTGCTTTTATGCACTCATTCATGCTAAATTGATAAAAGAAATGAAATTGGATTAAATAAAAAGGGGAAATTAACACAGAGGATTTGGGAAAAGGAAGGGGTTTTCTGCTATGAGCAGATGTAGGGAAAGAGGAACAGAATGATATTATTCATTTAAACATTCAATATCAACCCATTCCATTCCTCTTAACCAGGGACACCCGCCTGAGAGGTAAAGGAGCATGTATTCCTGAGCTTTTATGTGTATTGATCTGCATCTGTCATCTGTGAGGGCAACAAACTGTATCTGGGTCACAATCCAGTCCAGTGGCAGTTTGACAAATCAGACTGGAGCTCTGATCTGGGACATCATGCCTTAAAACATCACTCTTATCTCTTGCATGAGTGCATGTGTGTCCATACTGTATGTGTGTAAAGAACCTAAACAAGGTAAAGACACAAAATAACTGAAATACGGATAGCTCACACATGCGTAGGACTGTTTTCTCCGACACACACACAGTTTGTTCTCTGTGTAGAGTTTAGCCTTGGCAGTTGAAAGGAGCACATATTGTATGAGAAGTTGGTGCTGTGGCTCTGCACACAACTTGGATGAACTGAGGTCATTTATTTAATCAATAATCCTTACGGCAATCCATTTTCTTTTTGACCATTTCTGATTTTACCAATCAGATCTGATGTCGGTGGTTTCAATAAAATAAAAATAAAAACATTGTTTAAAGTATCTTTATGATAACGACAGGCAACAACTACTGTAGATCAACAGGGTGAATCAAATAGAAACATTCAACACCAGACACAGTATGGTTTTGATCTTATCAGACTGGATCCAAGTAGGTGGGATCCGATGTGATCTCAGATAATGAGTCTAACAGGATTGGTGTCCTCCATCTCCCAACCTACACTACAAAAACTCGAAATCTTGCCAAGTATATTCGTCTAATATCTAGTCAAAATATGTCTTTACACTTGCTATAAGACATAATAACTTCAGAAGTAACAATGTAGTGAGATATAGGGTCTTCTTTTTAGACAATGCATCATCTTGTTAAGTCAAAAATTCTTATTTTGAGTTGTATCTCAGATTAAACTTTTTTTTTTTTTTTCACATATTTATTGGAAAATCACCAACTAACATCAGAAAACAGAACAGGTTTGAGCATTTGCAGCTTATATTGTAATACAACATTTCCTGATTCTGGTAAAATATAGTTCAAAATAAGTTTTCCCAGCTAATTACAAGATCTGATTTATCTAAATATCCCTTCGTATTTCAAGAACTCTTACCAAGCTAATTTTCACTTGTTCTATTGGCAGATGTCTTTACTTATTTCAACTGAAAACTCCTTGTTTTCATAATTGTTTCCACTCGTTTTTGGAGCAGCATTTTTTCCAGTGTACCAACCATAGACTGTACCAACACAACTACGGATCACAAGCTGCCCCTTGAATAAAATATGTTTCAGACAAGTGCTCAACACATGCATGCCAACTTTATTAGGTATATTTGAGCATGAATGATTATGAATATATGAATGCGGTCATTAATAAACAAAATTGCATAAATAACGCTCTCATTAGAGAGGACTTTGCTGCGGGATTCTGAAGTAGATTAACTGAGTCTCTGCAGATGCATTATTCAGTCCCTGCAGCAGCCACTTTTTCACTGTTCCTCTCTGTCATCCACACTGATATAAAAACAGATAAAGGTTAGGAGGAAACACAGTGTTTCAGCTCCATCCCATCTCCATCAAAGTGAGAAAATGCGAAGTGAGTATATCATAACAATTACAGTCGGATTCTTACTGGAGAAGACTGTTTGCTGCTAAACACAGCTATACAATAACGATTTGATAGATTTCAATCTGTTTTTGCAATGGGTGTATTGTAGAAAGTACGAGAAGGCTTTTACATGCTTAAGGGTTGGCAGAATAAACAAACTATTGACTTTGACTTCGCTAACACTATAAATCAATGTCATACTAAAATAACTGCTGACCTCATCAGAACACCAGTCTCATGGTGATGGCTCCATGTTTCAACAGTGCTGCTTGATGTAAGAGCAGCAATTAGGAGTTGATGTAAGTGCTGTGCCGTCATGCCTGAAATGTTTTTTGTGTGTGTTGCATCTCCCTGAACTGATTCTCACTCTAGATGTATTGGTAGTAATATGATCAACTTCACATTCATAACCTAGCATGTCTGAAACCCTGCAGTGTGTGCTTCCATCAGTTGCCTGACGTGACACAATTAATTTGCATACAAATAGATGCCAGTGACATGAAGAGGAAGTCAAATATTGAATCAGAAAAACTGTGAGGAAGTGAATTACACGGCGCAATGCTGGGTTGATTGGTGTACGAAAAGATGGAATAGTTTTAAATGTGACTCCTTTCTCAGTTATGCAAACAAGATGTGGCATTTATGTGCACAAGATCTCAAGGCATCATTAAAGAAGTTGGCAAAACAATAGTGCACAGATGGTATCAAGGCATCATTTGAAAGTGACAGCCTTTCAGTGCATCCTGAGTTTGTTCATGGATAGAGACTTCATTTCTCTTAAATTATCTGGCTTTGTGTGTCAATGGCTTCCAAGTATAAAACAATTTGATATGACTTCTCGCCGTGCATAGTGATGGCATCATGTATCGTGATATTGGTATAGTACACACCAACTAAAATATCTAAGGGAATCTGATCAAACTTATGAAACTAGTAAGTAAGTAAGTAAAAAAAAGTAGTATTTAATTCACACAACAGAGGAGTATACACAAATGAGCTTTCCCATCTACATGTAGTTAGTGTGAATGCTGTTTACAGCATTCCACTATAGTTCTTCAAATCTTCGAATCAACCAATACTTTGGCTCTCAATAACTTTAGCGTACTTTCAGCTACAGAAACCATTTGAATGTCAAACTATTCAGCCTTTTCAGCAATCGATGGGAAACTTTCAACTTTTTCAAAATATTTTATACTTTTTAAAACTCTTTTTTTAACATGGAACTCAATGGGAGGAACCTTCAAATCCTCTTTTAGCTACACCGCGCGCCAAATGCTACTCCTTCCACATACTTTCAGCTAGAGACTTAATTCCAACTTTAAAATGATCAGAAGACGTTCAGCTATTCAAATCTTTTTTTATATATTTTACACTTTTTGACTTATCAACGTTTAAGTTTTGGTACATTTTCAGGATGTTTTAGATTGTATAATGGTTGTCTATGGGAGGAACTCTTCAGGGCTAGAGGGCGTGACATCATCACTTAGACTGTAGAGGGTGTTAAAAATCTACGGAAAAAATATTTTAACACTGCTGCCTGAGCCTGCCTGTAAAAAAAAAAAGTTATAATTGAAAAAAAATTATAATTGAAAAAAAGATTATATATATATTTTTTTTAAAAACACCTTGAATTTCAGTGGGGGCGCGGGGCTCCATTGGCGGGGCTCCGTTGGCGGGGCTCCGTTGGCGGGGCTCCGCGCCCCTCCAAGATAATGGTCGTGTATACCTTTTTTAAACCTTTTCTTTAAAATATTAAGCTTCTTCACTATTTTTCCGACTCTTCCAACATTTCACTTTCAAGTTTTCAACAAAGTCATTGCAATGCATTTGAGCTGTAACAATTTGATTCAAATCATTTCATTTTTCTGCATTTCTTCGCTAAGTTCAGCAACACACTTACTTGGTTTGTGTAGCTAAAAGCAGCTACCATTCAACTAATAACATATTCAGCTTTTTCAGCTAAATTCAGCCACAAATGTTCAGTTTTTGAACGCATTTTCTGCAGGAAATGCATTTTCTAGTTATTTTATTATTTCATATCCAAAACATGCTATAACTGGATATATATTCTTTGTAGTTTAATCAAGCATTAATAAAATGTGTACTGAAACACCATTTCGAGGAAATACATGAGCAAAACTTATTTCTGAAAGGCATCATTGATTCAGGAAAGCTATTTCCTTCTTCAGACACTGAACAGTAACAAAGGACATGACTCAAAGTTAAATCACAGAAGATAAGTTTTTAAAACTCACAAAACAAAACAAACACAAAATAATTTACGCTTTACACTTTCGTATAACATGTCACACTGTCATACACCTAAGGACTGGCATGACCTTTGGTGACATTTGTCCCTGTGAACAATGTCTTAAGGCTGCACACAGCGATGCTGCTGGAGATATCGTGTAGAAGATCTAGGATTAATCGGGTGTAAAAACTTCCACCTAGACTAATTATTAGGATGAGCATGCAACTACACTGTCACACACTGACAAGCACACATACTCATAAACATGTGTCTCCAACTGAATCTGCTTGCAGGGTTTACTCTAAAACTTTTCCTAGTGTTTTGATTTTTCCTAAAGAAATCTCTGAAATAATTATTTGGTACCTGTTTTCCTCACGACAAAACTTCCCTCCCCTACATCTCTTTTCTTTTGCTCATCCCCTCCGCATACCCAAATTGTGTCTGTTGTCGATGTGTCGTGACTGTCTGCCAAGTGCAGTAATTACAGTAGAGCAGCAGAGCTGAGCAATAGAGAGAGACATAGCATATCAAACATGACTGCACAGGGCAAGGACTGTAAAATTCATTCTCAGTACTACAGTCTGTGGCATTCCACAGAGCCCCAAACAAACGGCTATTACAGTCTTTATTTCCCTTAATGAATTCACTCAGAGATTATAAATATCACAAAGCCATTAAAACAGGTTTTAAATGTATTGTAGATTGTATAAATCCAGTCACAGGTTCAGTCTCTGACCAGGCCAGTCACACACATTTATCAGTGCACACCATTAGATGTAGTCCATTGACAAAAAGATGGTACACGAATTCCAGACCCCTTTATGCACACTTCATCCAAAAATGCTGAGATTTCTCACGCACACACAAACACATACATTTGTTGATGTATTGCCTATTACACTAGAAAGACAGTCCTGGCAGTGGGCCCAGAGCAGTGGATAGTTTATGATGTTGGGAATAATAGGCACGGTTAAAAATAACTTTATTATCAAATGCAGATAAGAGACAATGTTGAGGGGGCAGACTGACAAAGGAGAGCACGCGCTGCTACTCAGACAGTGAGGGCTGCTGTGGGAGGGGTCCCAACATACTGCACAGTCACAGAGTTGCCAGACATTTAACTGTGCCCAGAATTACAGAGGAAACCGAGCAGGCAGACTCAGGCAGTCCTACATTCAGCACCAGTGTTGGGTGTAACGCGTTACAAAAGTAACGGAGTTACAGTAATATATTACTTTTTGCTGTAACGAAGTAATGTAACGCACTACTAATGGAATGTGGGTAATATATTACCCGTTACAATGCTCAGTAACGCAGTTACAACACATTTTAACACGAAATTAAATGGTGTTTTGTTTTTTAAGAATGTACTAACATAGCGAGACATTCCGACACCGGACAAATTGTGTGGGTAGATTAGTAAACCTGGTCTTTACCCTTCAGGCTTCGCGTCGAGATCTTCGGGGAAGTTGAACGTTATGCAACCATTCAAAAAAGAGAACGTAGTGAAAAATACAAACAACAAATTGTGTCAGGTGCGCGTGACCTGCTCCGCTGCGCGTGCATCATTTCCAAAGTGCTTCCACAGCAGTGACACACATCTTATCTGTGGATAATCATTAATACGAAAATGGTTAAAGCAACGATCATTAAACGCCAGCAACACTGCATCTACTGCAGACAGTAGCAACAGGTCAGATGCGGACATCACGTTACCCTCCGTTGTGGACACTAGCTTACTCCCGCCTGACTCGCCGGCCCCGGAGCAGCAGTCTTCGTCGCCCGAAACTACGCCGCCCCTCTGCGGCCCGCAGGTGCCAGGTATATCTAAACAACTACCCGCCTGTACAGTGGGGTAAGGCGGTCATTTTGCAGCTTGTGGTATAAAAATAGACAATGGCTAGAATATTCATGTGAAAATAGTACCATATTCTGACATGCCTGTAGAAATGTTGGGTCAAAAATAATGCATACAATAGCACAGATGCCTTAACAACGAATGGCTACAAAAATATCTCATATCCCAAGCTTATTATCAACGAGCTGATGTTGCAGCTGAAATGTTCTCCAGGTCACAAAGTCAACCTCACATGATGATGTGATACCAGTTTTCAAGCACAGTAAATATTCTCTTCCCAGCGTATATGATGGGACCAAGGTGATGATGTAGTAGGCTACATGGTTTTAATAATACTTTTGCCTTTCAATGTTTGCCATTTCAAACCATGAGCATGGTTTAAATAATATTTGCCTTGATTTACAATATGTTAACCTTCATTATAGTCCTTGACAGCGGTCTGTACTGCTGTATTAACAACGTCTCACATGTTAAGAATTTACAATCAGAATGGAGTAGGCCTATTCAACTAAGCCCTGTAATACAAGTTGTTAGCAGCCTTAAGGGCCTACACAGTTGTTATGCTATACCACATTGCCCTTCACTGGATGCATAATGAGCTGCACTAAACTACATTTTAGCATTTAAAATACCTAGCTATTCTTTTGCGGTTATTTTAGTGAAAGTAACTAAAAAGTAACTAAAGTAGTGTAACTCATTACATTTCAGAGAAAGTAATATTGTAATGTAACTTATTACTTTCAAAAGAGAGTAATAAGTAATATGTAATATATTACATTTCGGAAGTAACTTGCCCAACACTGTTCAGCACACACACTCACGGTCTCACACACACACACGGTCTCACACACACACACTCACACGGTCTCACACACACACACACACACGGTCTCACACACAGACCCACACTAGTGGAACTAACTTCCCATTATAAACTCATCAGACGGGTATACTCAGTGTTAGACATTATGTCTATTTTTTTTTATATTTATGGTATAAATCTTGTGCATCGACTTTAGTGCTGAAATTAGAAATAAACTTGAGGCACATATTGCTTCTGGTAAATTAGATATATTACTTGTGAATTTACATAAGTAAAATGTTTCCAACATATCTCTTTTTGGATCAACAGGTTGCCGTCATCAAAATTGTAGATATGTAAATGTATTGTAAGGCTACCTTAAGCTCACAGCATACAATTTGCTATGAAACCAAAAACGTCACACAGACACAACTCAGCAGGGGGAAAGCTAATCAATAGCTTCTAGAGAGGGGATTGGAGATGAAGGGATCATTATACTAAAGCTACAATAACCTAGTACCTTCACTTCTAGGTGTACAGGGATTAGTGTGTTTTTTGAGTGTGCTATACTGTATATGTGTGTGTGTGTGTGTGTGTGCTATACTGTGTGTGTGTGTGTGTGTGTGTGTGTGTGTGTGTGTGTGTGTGTGTGTGTGTGCGCATGCGCGTGTGTGTGTGTGTGTGTGTGTGTGTGTGTGTGTGTGTGTGTGTGTGTGTGTGTGTGTGTGTGTGTGTGTGTGTGTGTGTGTGTGTGTGTGTGTGTGTGTGTGTGTGTGTGTGTGTGTGTGTGTGTGTGTGTGTTTGCATCGAAAACTGTTGTCATTCAGCCTAAGAGCTAGCAGGAACAAATGATTACCCTCTTTCTCAGGGGCGGTAAATTAAGGGATGTTGTGCCCAATGCTTTTTTCTGCTTCACAAAGCACATCCACTACTCAGAAAAGTAAAAAATATGGAAAGGTAGGACTGCAGATAAATGTTGAATTTGTAATTGCTCAGTTCATTCTTATTCCAAAACAGCTTGGATAAGGGCTCACTAGTGCAGTTGGCCCTGCCGAAGCCGACATTTACCACATGAAGGTCTTAAGCATAGAGAACATAGAAAACCACAATGGCAAAGAGCCTACCTGCTTTATCGTGCTTTCATCCTCTGAGATTTAAAATGTAACACTTGCAGTGCAATTTCATAATTTAGCTTTGGCCAATGCTTATTTTTACTCAATAGAGCGTGAGCAGACCAAATTGTGAGCCGATATTGTTACTGGCTTATAAGCTCTAGCTAAACTAAATAGCTCTACATTCTACTTTTTCTAATTTGATCATGGATTTGTGTTCACAATTTAGCATTTCTCAGTGTAAAAAATTGGATGTGTAATGTGCCATGTCAGGATTTAACAAATGGTTACGGTGATTCGTTAAGAAACCTAAATCATGTAGGTTTAGCAAATTAACTAAACCTGTTGCCACTCATACAATACAATGCTGATTCATAAAAGAGTAAGACCTAAATAAAACAAAAACTACAGTAAAGTGCCAATTTCATTGAGTATTAGAGTAATTCAGAAACCAGAAGAAGCTAAAATATGTTAATAGTGAAACTGTTTTGGAAAATGTGGGCCTTCAGCTTTCTGTATCTCTAACAGCTACAATCGCTGTCCCTTGGGCAAAAAACACATGCACATCTCACACGTACACACAAGCTACCACTCAAATAATCTAGTACACATGTACATGCAAACCACACTAAACCCTCACACAACACGCCCATAGGTGTATTGAAGAAAGCAATTAGTAGGAATAATTCAGTGGAGCACATCCTCTCATCTCTCCCTCTGTGGCGTCAATACCCTAACCATGGTAATTACCTGCCGCTCTTTTGCACTTGAGGGGACATTTGCTGTGTTGGTTTGGGTGTTAATATTTGCATGCATATAGCCCTTAAAGTTAAGAGCTTTTATGGTGTGTTTTTGAAATTAAACTGTTTAGGGCCGGCCGGACTGTACAAAACAGAGGATGAAATATCTTTCCTTATGGCCTCTGAGTAATTCATTGACAGTCTTACCAGTAATTCCATTACATCATTTACAAGTCATTTCTGATTGTTAAGGAATAATAGTTGGAGATCAGTTTTACCCAGCGCTGGGATTAAACGAACACACGTGGGAAATTGTGTTGCTGGTGTAATCCTCACAGCCCCTTTGGGACAACATAGACCCCAACCGACTCTTATACACAGATGATATACAAAAGTGTTAAGGCATTTGTTAATCTTGTAAACATCCTCTCACTGATCCCTCATTAATTCAGCCCAGAGGATGATAGGGAGGGAGAGATATAAATAAAAGGAACGAGGAAGAGAAACAAGGGGAAAAAAAGAAGCCAGACAGAAGGAAAGAGAGACAGACAGAGAGAGAGAAGGCATTCATTTGACCTCCAGGTTAAAAGGTTGCTCTTTCCTCTCCTTTACCTATACGCTTATGGATAATCATGTTAATATCTTCACAAAAAAATACAGGGCAAGGGCCGCATAACTGCATTTTAAAATGATTGTTTCAACTACTTGGTGTGTCCATGTGCTTGTGGCCCCTTAGTATAAGCAGGTGCACATGTGAAGACCTGTGGGACTTAAAGCCTGCCTTTGATTAATGTGAAATCATTAAAGCGATCATAACCAAGTCCTTATGCATAAAAAACACCAAAACCTCAGAGCTGTCTTTCACCTGGGAATAGCTGGTCCACCTTAAGAGTCAGCCCACCTTAAGCAAGGGCCGTAGTTGTTTAATGCTAGCTTCAGGGTTGACCACAGCCTTTACTTCTGTCAGCTGAAGGGGAAGTATTTATTCCCCAAAAAGTAAACTGTACACCCATGGGTGGTAGTGGCAGATTGGAAGTTTAAATAAAATCATAATTACCAACTCGCCATAAACTCACAGGCTCTGTCCTTTATCTCTCTCTATCTGTCTCACTCTCTCAACTGCACTTACTAGTGTTAAAAACAACCTGCATACCACACCAAGTTATTACTTCAGTTTAGTAAACATTTGAAGATAAACTTTAAAAGGATTCTTATGCCCGGCAGGCAGTCAACTTGGAGCCAACAGGCTTGTAGCACTGGCGGCAACCCCCATTAAATTGTACAGGCAACGGGGTGTGATGCTGGACTCGTGGGGTTACATCTGCAGGCAGGTCTGGCAGAGAGACCACTCAAATCAGAGCAGACACTGAGACAGATGGTTATTTTACACCAGCATGGAGGAAGAAATGGCTCTTTAACATCAAACCTCTGCACATTACTTTGAAACCAGCTGGCCAGACACAAAAAGGGATTGTGAGTCTGGGGAAGCAGCCAAACTTTTAAGCACAGGTCTCAGAGAAATGGCAAACCATGCAGGCAAGATGGAAAGCAGCCCCCCTCCCCAACTATTTTCTAAGATGTCTGCATAATTATGATTTAATTTGTATGTTTGAGAGGATAGTGACTAAGCCAAATTATGAAAGGAAAGCAGACCAAGAAGAGAGATTAGTGTGCAAACAAACATTAAAACCCTTATTGTAGATGGAAATGAATCCATTTATCTCATTCTTCACTTGAATTTAAGCCTGCCAAACCAACAAAGGAAATTACTGCTTCACAGTCCACTAAAATACTTAACAACTATTAGCCTTCCTCCCTCTTTGTGGCTCTACAATCTTTGTATAGGTCTTTTACATCACATCTTATCTGCCCCTGTTCATGCTATCTCTGCACTCTCTACATCCAGCAACTGAAGTGACTTTATGTAATTATTCAATGTAAATGTCAGCACATGGTCAAAAACTGAAAGAAATGAGGGTGCTAAAGGTGAGTCTGATGAAGATGTCCTGGTTGATGCCTTGATGCGAGAGGGCAATGGCTGTCACATGAAATGCGTATGTGTTTCAACACATGCCAGTTCCCTGTTTCAGATGCAGAAGGGCAAATCGATATTATGCAATTAGGATGAATGTCAATCATCAATTTAGCTAAACCATACTAATTTCTGAATTGCTCTAGTTGGAAAGGTTTAGAGAACTTTTTATTTTTTACGATAGTGAGTACTTGAAAGCATATTTAGAGCAAACGTAGTTAAAGGGGACTGTTACCATGGCAAAACTGCAGTTAGGCATTTATTTGTTGCTTCCGATTGAAAAGCATTGCATTCATTTATAAAAGTTCAAACACTGTATTAAAGCTGTGAGGGTGATGGTTTCATAGTTAGTGAGTACATTCTTGTTTTCCATAACTGCGCAAATAAATGCATTCGGTGCTTTGAAAATTAAAATGCTGCTCCATTCTCAAGGTCTCAGTGATATTCAGCTGTTTAATGAACTATCACGCCTCATTTTCATCATTCCATTTGTTGCAGGAGAAGGTAAGTGGTGTTGCTCAGGTTAAGCACCTCATAATGTCAGTGGACATTTTTAAACGCCAGCTAAAGACACCTCTTTTTAGATTAGCTTTTTTTTTTGCAACCCCCCACTTTAAATCTTCTTTTAGTCTTTATTATTTACCTACCTTTATATTGTTTTATTTATTTTATAGGTCTTAATCTTTTTCTTTTTCTTTCTGTTGTACCTATATGCTCACTGGGGTTTTATATTTTATATCGTTGCATCGACTCAGTTGTCTTGTGTCTTATCCGTCAGAGAAACCATTATTTATTTTATTTGTATTATCATACATTGTACCTCCTTGTGTCTATTAACCTGATAAAATGTAATATTTTGCTGCATGTACCTTTTAACGTTCTTAAATAATCTGAGGGGAATTTCTTGTTGTTTGTTTTTAACTTATGATGTGTCATTTTGTAAAGCACTTTGAGCTGCATGTGTTGTATGAAAAGTGCTATATGAATGAAGCTTTATTATAAACAAGCATATATTCTACTTCTACATCAGGGGCCGTATTCACAAAGGATCTTAGGGCTAAAAGTAGCTCCTAACTGGCGAATTTAGGAGAAACTCCTAAACATAATGGGCGTGTCAGTCTTAAATTTAGGACTCCTAATTTTATTCAGTAAGAGCAATTCATAAAGTATTTTAGGCCTAAAAGTAACACCTAAGTTTAGGAGAGCTTAAAAGTCCTCGAGAGGACTCCTAACTCAGTAAGACCTATTCACAAAGAATCTGAAAATGGCTGCGAGACGAAATGTTTTGGAGACAATGGAAGACTGTGAATTGATCAAGAGATATAGGCTGAATCGTGAGGGTATCAAACTTGTTGTGGAATTAGTGCAGGATGCAATAACATCCCCGACTAACAGGAATAACCCGATTAGTCCGGAAATAAAATGTTTGGCAACACTACGATATTTAGCAACAGGGAAAATGCAACTTTGCAATGCCGACGATTTAGGAATATCGCAACCATCAGTCAGCCGTGCCATAAACCAAACCATCAACGCGCTCTCTAGACCCAGTTCATCCAACAGTTTATCCGGTTTCCTTTGGACAATCAACAACTACACAGGATCAAAGCCAACTTCCTGGCAATTGCAGGTATGCCCGGTGTGGTCGGTGCTATTGACGGGACGCACATAAAAATAATTGCGCCATCAAAAGATGAGGACGTGTTCGTCAATAGAAAGAAAGTACATTCCATCAACACGCAGATTGTTTTCATTCATCATGATAGGGGGACTTGAACGGCGGTATGGGCTGTTATTGAAAGTGTTTAAGTGCTGGAAATATGCTCATTGGATAATAGTTTGCAGGGTGCTTTTAATTGCCCCCTTGATTTAATGCAATTTACGTATTTGTATTGTTTGCTCTCTCTCTTTAACGTGCATATACAACGTCATTATCGTGGTTCTGCACAAACTTGTCATCATGCGTGTATTCTGCTAACTGCACTGTCCATAACTATTTGATAGGAATACATTTCTAGCCTAGGCTATTTCCTTGTTTTTCTGTGATTTAGTGGGCTCGTTTGTGGGATGTTGCGGATGAGTTTCACCGAGACCGCCTGCTCTGAACAACCAATCACCGTACTGACCGCTTCTAAACTCATGCACGAGAATCAACGTAATCCATAGCAACGGCGCGTCACTCTTAGTTCACTCTTAGTGATTTATCCTTAGTATGAGTAGGTCTCAGCGGCTTTGTGAATAACTTTTAAGAAAAAACTCCTACGTAAAATGTTTTAGCGCGAGTTAGGAGCACTCCTAGCGGTAAGATAAAATGCTTTGTGAATACGGCCCCAGATCTCCTCAAGGCTTATGCCAACACTGAACACTATGGCCCGAGGCTTTGAACCACAAAAAGAAAAGTTCAAAGATATGACTTTGCTTGAAAACCTCACCAAAGATGATTGGGCTCTTTTACACGTTGGGTCAAACTGAGTTATTGGTCAGTCATGTTTGCAACTTCCCTTTTGTAACACTAATGAATCAGGTAAGACAGCATGTAAACATTGCTTAACTATTGCCTTGAAAGATTTTTAGCCTGTTGATATGAACTTTCACGATCAATATGACAACAACCAAAGGCTTCGTACTGTATTTCCGCACCGTTGCATACATTTCTAGTATGAAAGTTGGTGTATTAAGAAAGCAGTTTAGCCATGTTCTATCGACCACCCGGCACCGTGCCGTAACAAGAAGGATCTGCACGAGTCATCCAGTGAGATCAACAGCCAGTCACTGATCAGCACTCACCACACCCTTCTGTCTATGATCTAAAGATGTGTTTCATTATTGGCTGATTTCTATAGTTTTCATAATGCATTTGTTCTCCTCTGTTCTACCACACTTCATGTTCCAGAAAAGATTACCCGTTTTCATGTTACCTGTTTGTATATACAACTTTAAAATGATTTAGGGGGTGTCCTGAATACCAATATATGCATGACTTTCTCTGAGAGGCACATTACACTCAAAAGATAACACAGCACAGATTCAAGATTCAACCACAACACTAAAGATCAACAAAATCCTTCTTTGGAGACACATACCATAAACCATGGTCAGTCCTGCTCCCTGAAAGAATAGTCAGAGAACTCAGGGGTCTGCCAAGAGAAAATGAACAGAAGAGCCAACCCTGTCCATGTGTACTGTCAGCTGTGGGAATGCAGACACAGTGAGAGCTAACAGAGATAATAGGATCACGGGTGTCCATCTGGCCTCATCCCAACACAGGCTACAGGCTATAAATAACACTTCAATAGCTAATACGGTTGATTCACTAATTCAGTCCCTGCTTAGGTTTCTTTAGAGCACTCGTGCAACCAAAGAAAAATAAATAAAGGGGCTTGTTATAAGTGATTTTAATTTGATGGTTTATGCAGGAATATTACAACAACACCCTTTTGAGTATGTCACCCCCCCTCCACAAAAATAAATATGCCATTTGTAATTGTATATTGCCAACTGATTTAAAACAGTGACTCAGCAGTTTTGATTTAGCTGATTGAAATAACAATTAACAATGAGAGGCCTATGTGTTCCTATAGAAAGAAAGAATATGATCAGTAACACTGCACTGTAACTTGTATTCATGTACCTTTGTTATTCATGTTTTATTATCTTTGTTTTTAAATGCCATTTTATAATATGTTTCTTAATGCTCCTAGTGTCTTTCATTTTTGTAAAGCACTTTGACTTGCCTTGTGTTGAAAGGTGCTATATAAATAAACTTGCCTTGAAAAACTGGTCAACTGTTTGGAGGAAGGAGGCTAAAATAAGAGTGGGCTAAGGGGATCAAAGACCTAGATTGAATATCAGCACTGATGTTTCATAATAAGATGTATTCGGGTGTAACCAATAACTAAACAAAGATAGAAATGTGACTTGCTCTTCCTGGAGTGCTGAGTTGTATGTGTTGGAATTAACATACTTTGCTGAAAGTCTAACTTTAAATAACTGCAAACAAAACTAAGTATATGAAGACTCATCCATCTCCATCACAGCTGAGCAAATTGAGACAAAGAAAAATGTATTTAAAATGCTGTTTAAAGCCCCAGAAAAGGGTAGTCAGTGCATCACACATTATATTTGGTCTTTATACCTGACGGATGTTTCACTCTGTAATTTTACTATAGTTGTTTGCTGTCTAATCCATGTGTTTGGGATTCCTCCCTCCCTCCTCCGGTGTTCCAGGGTTTACATTTTTTCCTGCTGAAGGATTACTTTAAAGTTATTTCTTATCTCTTATGTAAAGATTGTTTTGTTAATTGTACAAATTGTAAAGCTCTAAGCAAACATGCTTTTAGTCATATTGGGCAAGCCTAAATAAAAACATAACAAAATGTTATACCTTTCTGCAAACTTTCACTGTCAATGTGTTCTTATCACTGAATTTAAATGGACACATATTTTACCAAAACTGATAGAAGAGCTCTTCCAAGCACAGAAAACATTAAAGAGGTCCTTATTAAAAGAGAAAGAAGTATATCCCAGTTGCAATTGCACGGCACCCAATAGGATCTTCTGGTGAGCAGAAGCTGTAATTTCTGCAAACATCACTATGCTTTCAGAGACAATGACCTGCTTATGTTGTTGAGAACCGTCATTGAAAGGGTTTCAAACAAATGAAAGAAAAACTAAAGTGTCAAAATGCTCTCTTTTTGCCAGCTTCATCAATGTCACTCCTCACTGTCATCTCCAATGCCACGCACAGATACACACTACTATCACCACAGACACTCAAATTAATTCTTAAGCATGTGGCAGTCAGTAATCCCAAAGGTGCATCACCTGCGACGGGATGAGAGGAAGAGACACAACGAGACAGGGAGGAGTCATTCTGTGAGAGGCAGTTGATCTGCAATGCTGCTAGAGTCTTTGGTGTGTGTATGTCAAATGCCAGTGCCCTCCATAGGAATACGATAACGAGGGCTGTGCATAGAGGGAATGTCAAATGAAATATCAGAGCACAGCACCGAGCCATTTAATAAGACATGGATGGAAAGAATGCCTTCCTAAATTGTACTCTAATACTCTTACTCGTATGGGTTGTGACAACACAGTACAGACAGGATTAGGAAATAACATCTGAACACAATGCCATGTAGGGTGTCATCAGGGTATTTCCTGCAAAAGTCCAATGATGATGTGTTCGAAGCTGAAGTGTGTTTGGCATCCAGTTAAAGCAAGCATCATATTTAAACCTGAGATTAAAGATAGTTCCCTGATGTTGTTTCGGTGATTGGTAGTGTCATCACATGTCCACCAATACACATTTGATGTCCACCTGATTTATATGCAATTTATCATTATTCAACATTGACATTACCTTATCAACACATCAAAGAGACATATACCAATACAAAGCATAAACGAATAAAGTCCACAGCAAAGATTGTAATTGAAAACTAACTTAACGAGGCTCATAACTTGTCGATTTGTTATACATTTAAGACTATTGTTCATTGAAAAGTAGATACATGTAAAATGAATGCATTTACCATAAGATACTCATACTGTAATGTGAGGTACAGTAGTGACTGTGTTAGGGCCTCCTCTTGTCTCATTTTTGACATGTCATGGCAGAGAAACCACAGGTGTAACTAATTACATTAATTATGGCCTTGCTCTATTCATCTGCCAGTTGGATATGACAGCGAGCCAGCATGCACAACCAATTCCAGAATCATTGCAGTGATGCAGCCCTCGTTAATGTATAATTACACAGTGTTTGACATGACACCATTTCAACTTCCAAGATAGCTAACTGCAACGTTAAAATTAGCTTCCCTTTCGTACCGTAAACAAAGAACTTAAAAATAAATGATTTGTCTTATTGGTGTTCTAGTTGTTTTGTCCATGCTAACCTGAACGTTAACAACCGTAACGTAAGTCCTTTAGGACGGCTAATATTTACAGACTTTTGGGACAAATTAAGTTTACAAAGTAAAAGTACTAAATTAATCTGTCACTGAATTTTCACCTTTACCTGGACACATGTCGATGTTGACGGTAACTCCTGACTTACCAAAATCACTCATATAAACGAGGTGAGCTAACTCCTACTGGTCAACCTCAGACTTTTAACAAAATAAAGGCATCCGAGATCATTTTCAATGAAAATGACTCTTATTTTCTTTGACGATCACAGGTACAAATATCACTTACAGGTTCAACCTCACACTCCCTTAAACTCTCACACACCCACTTTTATAACCCATACTACGTCACCACTTCCCGCCCTCCCCCGTCTGCTCCCCCAACCACAGGCCCGCCCTCAACCAGTATCCCGGTACAGCTCTGTGATTGGCAGAGAGACGGGGGATAGTTGAGTGACACCCTCAGCATCCTATCAGAGTCGCTACAATACCTTTATATATACAGTCTATGGAAAATACCCATTAAAGACGGATCGGAAACTTTTATTTTGAAAATGTCCAGCGGCTGCATACTATACTTTGTGGCCAACATTTAGTAGGCTAACGCTAACCCATCATCATATCATATTTTAAAAAAGTATATAAATCATATAAAATGTTTTTATAGCAGTATTTTTTCCCGGGTCTTGTTTCATTATTAGATTGGGGTCACATGTACCCGAATCTCCAGAGCCAAAAAGTGTAGGTATAAAAACGTATATCTTTTCACACAAACATTTAACAGAATATAGTTTCTGAGCCTCGTGGTATGTGCCCATTAGAGTATTAAAAACAAATGTAAAATGTAACATCGTAGGTGAGTTTGACATACAAAATAAAGTTAGAAAATGTAGGCTATCTATTACAGTAATTCACTGTTTCCTAAGGAAGTTTGCTTTAAAGGGGCAATAAATATGGTCTCGAAGTGAAATAACTCTACAATTCCTAACAGCTCATTTATCTCCTCCTCCTTCAACCTTCTGTCAGATGAAAGAGACTTATAAAAAGACTAATCATCTAGCCCCTTAAGAATAAGCCTAAAAGCGTTGTATGGTATCAAGTTGAGAGCTTGAACAGAAAATAATCGGGGTGTTTACAGCACAAGTGGGGGAAAAAAAGAAGGAAAGGGGTAGAAAATTCACCCAATCCTACTTTCAAGCACTGTCTACCCTTTTTCATGAAAAAGTAGCTGTGATACTTCTGAAATTGCAAATAATAATAATAATAATAATAATAATAATGGGTTTCATTTATAAAGCACTTCATATTTGACTTCAAATCCCGAAGTGCTACAAGCAGTGAGCATGAACAGTATAAAAACAGTAGCCTACACAACACGGTAAAATTAATAAAAAGCAATAAAAACAAACAATACAATAATCATGGGTTACTGTGTATGAATGTATGCATGTTTGTGCGTTTGCGTGTGTGTGTGTGTCTAAGAGCAACAAACTAAGACAAGAGAACACATGCTGATGGGCCAGAAGATGCATTTTAAATTGATGCAAAAGTCAGAAAGTCCCAGGTGTCACCTAGTGGTGTGTATCCTTAACTTTCAAAATACCTTTTATCAACAAAGAAAAAGGAGGAGAGTAATCATATCTTATGTTCAGATACTTTTAATTTCGTATCAAACAATAACTAATAATAAAACCATTCCTGAGAAAAGGTTTTGATCATCTTAACCCATAACCTTGACACGGGTGTCAAATGAACTTTAAATGTTATGTAAAGTTCCTTAAACAGATTTAGCCTTTATTTTATCTCATGAAGTCCCTAAGTGACACTGAACAGTGCCCCACTGTACAATGGGGGGAAAAAGTATTTAGTCAGCCACCAATTGTGCAAGTTCTCCCACTTAAAAAGATGAGAGAGGCCTGTAATTTTCATCCTAGGTATACCTCAACTATGAGACACAAAATGAGAAAAAAATCCAGAAAATCACATTGTGAGATTTTTAAAGAATCTATTTGCAAATTATGGTGGAAAATAAGTATTTGGTCAATAACAAAAGTTCATCTCAATACTTTGTTATATGCCCTTTGTTGGCAATGACAGAGGTCAAACGTTTTCTGTAAGTCTTCACAAGGTTTTCACACACTGTTACTGGTATTTTGGCCCATTCCTCCATGCAGATCTCCTCTAGAGCAGTGATGTTTTGGGGCTGTCACTGGGCAACACAGACTTCCAACTCCCTCCAAAGATTTTCTATGGGTTTGAGATCTGGAGACTGGCTAGGCCACTCCAGGACCTTGAAATGCTTCTTACGAAGCCACTCCTTCGTTGCCCGGGCGGTGTGTTTGGGATCATTGTCATGCTGAAAGACCCAGCCACGTTTCATCTTCAATGCCCTTGCTGATGGAAGGAGGTTGTCACTCAAAATCTCACGATACATGGCCCCATTCATTCTTTCCTTTACACGGATCAGTCGTCCTGGTCCCTTTGCAGAAAAACAGCCCCATAGCATGATGTTTCCACCCCCAACTTTCACAGTAGGTATGGTGTTCTTTGGATGCAAATCAGCATTCTTTCTCTTCCAAACACATCTAAAAGTTCTATTTTGGTTTCATCTGACCATATGACATTCTCCCAATCCTCTTCTGGATCATCTAAATGCTCTCTAGCAAACTTCAGATGGGCCTGGACATGTACTGGCTTAAGCAGGGGGACACGTCTGGCACTGCAGGATTTGAGTCCCTGGCGGCGTAGTGTGTTACTGATGGTAGCCTTTGTTACTTTGGTCCCAGCTCTCTGCAGGTCATTGACTAGGTCCCCACGTGTGGTTCTGGGATTCTTGCTCACCGTTCTTGTGATCATTTTGACCCCACGGGGTGAGATCTTGCGTGGAGCCCCAGATCGAGGGAGATTATCAGTGGTCTTGTCTGTCTTCCATTTTCTAATAATTGCTCTCACAGTTGATTTCTTCACACCAAGCTGCTTACCTATTGCAGATTCAGTCTTCCCAGCCTGGTGCAGGTCTACAATTTTGTTTCTGGTGTCCTTTGACAGCTCTTTGGTCTTGGCTATAGTGGAGTTTGGAGTGTGACTGTTTGAGGTTGTGGACAGGTGTCTTTTATACTGATAACGAGTTCAAACAGGTGCCATTAATACAGTTAGCAGGTGGAGGACAGAGGAGGCTCTTAAAGAAGAAGTTACAGTGAGAGTCTGTGAGAGCCAGAAATCTTGTTTGTTTTTAGGTGACCAAATACTTATTTTACAGAGGAATTTACCAATTAATTCATTAAAAATCCTACAATGTGATTTCCTGGATTCTTTCCCCCCATTCTGTCTCTCATAGTTGAAGTTTACCTACAGTAGGATGAAAATGACAGGCCTCTCTCATCTTTTTAAGTGGGAGAACTTGCACAATTAGTGGCTGACTAAATACTTTTTTGCCCCACTATATGCACAATTATATTATGATGATCATCTCAATTTATTTAGCTGATTCAATTATATTGAGTATATATGTTCTTATTCTTCAATTCAAAGAATGTTCAAACTAATTTAAACCATAAAATCCTCATTAATTAAGTTAAAAATAAGAGTTATTTTACCATTAAAGCCCAATGTGACATATATGTCACATTTCAGATATTTGGGATTTCTTGTCAGAAATGTGTTCTACAGTAGGTGGTCTATTTAGTCTAAATTATGTTCCTCTTAATTTCCCCAAAAGTAGAAATGGGTCCGGGTTCTTATGAATTAAATTAGCCAGGAATTTAATTAAACTATAAATTCCAGAGATGCTCATTTATAACATGTTATTTATGTGTTTCTTTGACATCACAGTCCTCCCACAAACCAGTAAATTGAACTCACAAGCAGTGTGAAGTTTGTGAAGTTAGCACCACCCAGTAGAAAACAATGGCCTGCACTCCCAGAAGAAAAAGGCCAATGCCATTCTCTTTCTTCCTGACAACCAGAGCAGAACAATGAGCATAACTGACCTTAACTAAGAGATGTAGTCCGAGGGTTATGAAAGGGTCACATATAAAGGATGGGCTTTGATTCTTCCTATGATTATAATTCTCCCTGGGTCTGAAGGCAGCCTGCAATGAGGTGGGCTGTAAGAGAATATGATGCTGTTTAAACGCTATAAAGACAGAAGCACAATGTCCTTATAAATAGCTAATTTAAATGATTGAAACGCACTCTCTGTCATTTATTAGCATATCATGCTCAGTTGAACTCTGGCTTCACGAGGCAGCAGAGGGGAAATGTTGGCTTTCTGAGCTGGTGGCTGCTAACCGGTGGGTCAGTGTATGGAGACAGATGGCTGTGTGGCCCCACTGTTAGCTAAGGTAGCTAAAACGGCAATTTCTGAGAGATTTTAAATCTCAGATCTGCTCAACTCAACCTGTAACACAGGTCTCAGTGGGTCACGCGCCTCAACCCTGCATTACAATAGGCAGGAACACTCTGCTGTCGCCCACCAGCTGAAGACAGTTAACTAATTATAGGGGCGTGCCCTCACAGCTGTGAGAACTCAGTAATCAGGTGTCCATCTTAGGTGGCTCTTTCCTGGAGTATCAGCTTCAGCGTCAGCCAGACGAAGACTGACAAAGACATTGGAGTCCTGTTGGAGTCCTGTTGGAGTCCTGTTGGAGGCAAAGAGGAGGCAGCTCCTACTTTGATTGAGCAAAGTATCGCTGGTGTTTTCTTTTGTTTTATTCAATTCTCTTTGGTTTTTTAGCCCCTCATGCTATAATCATATGTATTTTCTCCATTCCTGTTCATGTGTCCTTTCGCAATTATCACTGGCCCCGTCTATCTCCTAATCGATATAACCGGCCTGCTCTTGTCTATCCCACATGCTCCACTGAGATCCAACATCTCGTTTCAGGGGGCCTGTGGAACTGCCAGTCAGTTGTTCCTAAGGCTGACTTCATCTCTGGCTACGCTTCCCTGCAGTCTCTGGATTTCCTTGCTCTCACTGAGACCCGGATCACTCCATCCAACACATCCACCCCAGCAGCTCTCTCCACAGGATATTCCTTCTCCCATACACCCAGACCCTCTGGCAGAGGAGGTGGCACTGGTCTCTTGCTCTCTCCCAACTGGAGCTTTTCCCTCTTCAAGCTACCTAACTTCACTCCTTCCACCTTTGAATTCCATGCCGTCACAGTAACCCATACTATACAATTAACCATTGTTGTTCTCTACCGTCCACCAGGCGCCTTGGGGGACTTCTTGGAGGAGTTAGATAATCTCCTCTCACACATCCCTGAAACTGGCTCTCCCGCTGTACTTCTCGGGGACTTCAACCTCCAGACAGGGAAGATAGACTAACTAACATCTCTGTTAACCACCTTTGCTTTCTCACTGTCTCCATCCCCACCAACTCATAACGCTGGCAATGTCCTTGATCTCATATTCTCAAGGAACTGCACTACTTCTAACCTCTCTGTAAACCCGCACCACACATCCGATCACTTCTTCATTTCAATCTCTCTACCCCTTTCCAAACATAACAACCTAATCTCTTCTAATTCTGCACCTGTCCGCCGCAACCTTCGTTCCCTCTCCCCCTCTACCTTTGCCTCATTGGTGCTCTCAGCCCTCCCTTCCTCTGATTCGTTCCAACTCCTGCCTCCAAACTCTGCTGCAGAAACTCTCCTCTCTACTCTCTCATCCTCTCTGGACTCTCTCTGTCCTCTCACATCTCGGCAGGCTCGTCAGTCCCCTCCTGCTCCCTGGCTAAATGACGCACTGCGTGCTAATAGAACCATCCTTAGGGCAGCAGAGCGGAAATGGTGGAAATCCAAACACCATGACGACCTCCTAACCTATCAGGCTCTCCTCTCCTCTTTCTCTGCTTCCATCTCTCAGGCAAAAAGCACTTTCTTTCAAGATAAGATCCAATCTTCCTATTCCAATCCCAAAAAACTATTTTCTATCTTCTCCACCCTCTTGGACCCCCCCAAAGCCCCTCCCCCCTCCTCCCTTCTGTCAAGCGACTTTGTTAACCACTTTGAAAAAAAGGTTGATGATATTCGCTCTTCTTTTTCTGACTCACCTTTACTCACCGCTGGGTCACCAGACCCTCCCTTCACGCACACACTGACCTCCTTCTCCCCCCTCCCTCCAAGTGAGGTTCTTACCCTGATTACCTCTGCCCGTCCTACCACCTGTACTCTGGACCCTATCCCTTCAAACCTCCTTCAGACTATCGCTCCTGATATTCTACCGTTTCTCACCCATTTCATCAACACTCTAACTTCTGGTCACTTTCCAAACAGTCTCAAGGAGGCAAGAGTAAACCCTCTCCTAAAGAAACCCACTCTCAACCCGTCTGATGTTATAAACTACAGGCCTGTCTCTCTCCTCCCGTTCCTGTCTAAAACACTTGAACGCGCTGTCTTTAAACAACTCTCCTGTTATCTCCATCAAAACAACCTTCTGGATCCGCAGCAGTCTGGTTTCAAGGCAGGTCACTCAACAGAAATTGCTCTCCTTGCTGTCTCTGAGGAACTGCACACTGCTAAAGCAGCATCCCTCTCCTTTGTCATCATCCTTCTGGACCTGTCTGCTGCATTCAACACGGTGAATCATCAAGTCCTCCTTCGCACTCTCCAAGAACTTGGAGTTTCAGGCACTGCACTTTCCCTCCTCACCTCATACCTCAAAGACCGCACCTACAGGGTAACTTGGAGAGGGTTCGAGTCCGACCCTTGTCAATTAACTACAGGGGTCCCTCAGGGCTCTGTTTTTGGTTCCCTCCTCTTCTCCTTGTACACAAACTCGCTCGGGTCTTTCATTAGCCCGCATGGTTTTTCATACCACTGCTACGCTGACGACACCCAACTAATTCTGTCCTTTCCCCGCTCAGAGACCCAGGTCGTCGCACGCATCTCTGCTTGCTTAGCAGACATCTATCAGTGGATGTCTGCTCATCACCTCAAGCTCAACCTTGACAAGACTGAACTGCTTTTCCTTCCGGGAAAAGATTGTCCCACTCTTGACCTAACAATCAACATCGGCACCTCTGTTGTTTCCCCGACTCAGACTGCAAGGAATCTGGGTGTGACCCTAGATAACAAACTGTCCTTCACTGCAAACATTGCTGCTACAACCCGCTGCTGCAGATACACACTTTACAACATCAGGAGGATACGTCCCCAGCTGACCCAGAAATCAGTGCAGGTTCTGGTCCAGGCTCTCGTCATCTCACGCCTAGACTACTGCAACTCCCTCGTGGCTGGTCTACCTGCATGTGCCATCCGACCTCTGCAGCTCATCCAGAATGCAGCGGCTCATCTGGTCTTCAACCTTCCAAGATTCTCCCACACCACGCCGCTCCTCCGCTCCCTTCACTTGCTTCCAGTAACTGCTAGAATCCACTTCAAGACACTGGTACTTGCGTACCATGCTGCGAATGGATCTGGCCCTTCCTACATCCAGGACATGGCTAAACCGTACACCCCAGCACGTGCACTCCGCTCTGCATCGGCCAAACAGCTCGCTGCACCCGCTCTGCAAGGGGGACCCAAGTTCCCATCAGCAAAAACACGTGGGTTTGCTATCCTGGCTCCAAAATGGTGGGATGAGCTCCCCATTGAAATCAGGACAGCAGATAGCTTGCACATCTTCCAGCGCAGACTGAAAACTCATCTCTTTCGACTCCACTTCGAGCAATAGAATTACTAACAAAGCACTTATATACTAATAAAGGGCTGGCTTATCTAAAGCCAGTTGAGTAGCACTTGAAATGTTTGGCTCTATGAAACCTGATGTACTTATATGATTCTGTTTTCTTCAAGGTTGTATCTTCCTGGTCGAATGCACTTATTATAAGTCGCTTTGGATAAAAGCATCAGCTAAATGCAATGTAATGTAATGTTAGCCTTGGCAGCAAAACCTCAACCTAGATGTGATATGTGGCAAACTGGTCCTTTGCTGCCCGCTAAGATACATGGGACCACTAACACAAACACACAAACAAAACCCTCCTCTGTGCCGCCTTGGCAGGCGCAACTCTTTGGACAGACAAACAGTCCACCGCAACCCCTCAACTCTCCTTCCTCTCTTTTCCCCGGTTGTTTCTCTGCCATCTCTCAGGACCTCTTCTGGACTGTTGCCAGGCAAGCGCTGGAAAAGCCCTTTTACTGCATTAGCAAAAAAAGAGAGGAAAGTAGTGGAGGCAGCAAGAGGTAAAGGTGTGGTGGCAAAAAAGGCCCTGAGTAAGGAAATAAAAAAGAATAAATGAAATGCTGAAAACCCACTCTATATAATACACAAGTTACGTGGACGGAGTAAGGCGACAGCACTTACTCAAACATGGTAAATTAATTAATCAAATAGTATTGAAGTTTGTATGAGAGAACATACATCTGACGTTAGGAATTTCATTTTTGGAAATTATTTAGACAAATAGTCTTTTAAGACATTATTGTTTGATGTTTATTTTTTAACAACCTCAATGCACCCTTAACCACACAGCCTGTACCTGACTAAATGTATCACTGACTAAAATAAAAGCTGAGAAAAGAGGTGTTAGAGGCGTTTCACAGTTAATTCAGCAAAGTTATTCAGATGATATCCCACACATGATTCTTAGGACAACTTTCAGTTGTTCTGAAAGTTTTAATAAATTCAAATTAGTAATAAACACAAAGCCCTGTTTCTTAGGCACTTATGATTAAAACTATAAGCACCAAGGCAAGCAGTCATTACTTTGAGTTAATGTTGTGTGTGTTTTAATGGAAGGGCTACCCTTTCATTGCCATTAGGGTAATAGACTGTGCCTTTCCCTCTATTTGTACACTTTCAAATAATAACAATATTCAGGAAAATGAGTGTCATTTATGTCAGGGAATAATGTCGCCCTACATGTTTACATGTTGCCCTCTGACGAAGCTGACCAACCTTGATCAGCCGTTATCTCCCATAAGGAGGGGCTGCCCAAGCATTTTGTTGTTGTTACCAGTTTATGGCGGGGCAACTCTCGGTGAGAGATAGTTATTGTTGTGGGACACCTGGAACACATCCTTCTCGGGGTGTAGATGACCCCGAGCCATAAGCGACAACAAATGTGATTCAGTGTCCTCAGCTGTTTAGTCTATCTATTGAAGAATGTTGATTATTACAATCTGTCTGAACTAGTTAAAATCTCGAGCTACAGGAGGGTTCTTCAGAATTGATGTGACATCTCAACCTGTGGTCAACTCGTGGCCCGTGATATGTCTTGTGAATTCTCCGGCCGAAGCTCCAAATAAACCATCAGTGTTTGCCATCAAAGTTCCAGCTCTCCTCGTGTCTCTCGAGTCCTGACTCCAATTGCTTCAGAAGTTTCCCCCACAAATTAGCGTTGTCGGCAGGATACCAACAAATCTTCAGAACTGGTAAGTGTAATTTCAAATCCACATTTGGACATTGCCTTACCAGAATCTGTGATTGACGGTATCCTAAAATTACCTGTGAAACTGAGCGGCTGTGTTTCGTTTTTGGTTAATGAACATTTGTGGCTTCGAACGCCCAGGGAATCAGTGTCTGGGGGCTTTGTCCTGGCAGATTCTCTCCGTGTATGCTGCTCGGGGCGGAAGTGCTACAAGCATACACAGCTCATGTTCGGAGAAACCTTAAAGAAGGGCAACAGTAAAGTGGAACTTCTGTGTGAAAGCAATGTAAAGATTTGTATTGGACAAATCGCCGAATTTCAGGGGTTTCAGCGCGAAACACTAGCAGTTAGAAGAAGCAGCCAGAGATGTCACCACTATTGCCTCTTTAAACACAGCTCCAGCTGCAGCACGGGGTGTTTGTGTAAATACCTCCCCCATATCTGTTTTGCTGGTGGAGTGCGAACTGAGAGGGAGAAAGTCATAGCTTTTACTCACACATATTTGTTGTAATTTTTTTATTGTGTGCATAATTAATGTGTTAAAATAATTGAGCAATTATTTAAAGTCTAATGTTGCAATCTCTTTAAAATAAGTAATTACGAAAAAAAATAGATGCTGTTTTCCAAGGGCCTTTTCTTCACAGGCATTTAAATCATGAGACTTCCAAATCATAACAGCCAAAGATCAGTATCACTTTGTGTTGAAAGCCAAATCCATGTAAAGGTTCTACTTGAGCCCAATTTAAATACCAGAAAAGAAAGTATTGAAGCCAGCTCAAGCTAAATGTTAAATGTATTTAATTAATGTACAAGTGTTTTGATTTATTTAAAATTCTCCAGTCGAGCTTCCTTCGAGTTCATTCTAAGCAACAAATTGTTTCTCATAGCAGGCACCTAACATTCTCACTGCTGTCCCAAACGTTTAACCTTGTGCAGACAAGCTGTTCTCACACACACACACACACACACACACACACACACACACACACACACACACACACACACACACACACACACACACACACACACACACACACACACACACACACACACACACACACACACACACACACACACACACACACACACACACACACACACACACACACACACACACACACACACACCTTCTCCACATTGTAAATTGTTGCCTTCTTTAGAGCTATTAGTAATTCAAGATTAATTATTAAATTGGGTACATAAGATAAAGTAACTTTGACTTGATAATTTTGTTCACAACATTAGACCTGTCCTCTAATCTCTTCTAGAATAAGATACGTGTGCATGTTTGGGTGTTTTTAACACTCCCGTAATGTACCTAATCTCTTGTTATCCTTTTCATTACAGAGCTGGGAAAATTGTGTATTGATTAGATTCTGATCGGTGCAAGTCCAATTTTGACTGACTTTAGTTCTAATGTTAATTTGACTTCAACCCATAAGTAATTCTTTAAATTAACTCTAAATTTCACATGATGATGGATTAGTGTTCCACATTTTTTCCACTAATTTGTTTTACAATTAGGCCAAAGGTAAAGAGAGACATTGATGACCTTGTGTCCCTTTTGTTAGGACATGTTTCCATTTTGTCTATGGCTTTGGACGGCTTCACTAAAAGTCACCCAGTTCTGCCCTGCTACAGTCCGGCTGAGTGCAGTCACAGAGATGCTATGGCTGCTCTACATGCAATGACATTAATGGTCTGGCCAGAGAATGAACACCATTTCCTGCTCCCAGAGAGAATGACACTACTCCTCCTCCTCCTCCTCCTCCTCCTCCTCCTCCTCCTCCTCCTCCTCCTCCTCCTCCTCCTCCTCCAAAGACTCAGGAGGCACACAAACATTACAGCCGTTGATACTGTCTCCCATGGGTCTGCTCCCCCCCACCGAGCCATGAACTGAAAGCATGACATCTGCTTTAAACACTTGGAAGCCTCCCTGTCACACCAGCACCAACCCTTGGGTCAGCCAGATGAGACTAACGGCTTCACTTAGGGCATTTGATTACTCGTTACCACAGAGTAGGTTTTTTTTTTTTAAGGCTATTCATACTGCTATGCATAGGATGCTTGTATGTTGGCAAGCTGTTAAAAGCCCCTACTATTGTTAAAATAGGCCTAATGTCAGGGGCCTCTACTGTCTAGTTCTACATGTATCCACATTATATAGACAGTGTTTCCACCTAATAAAACTAAAGGCTGCACGAAACTCAGGCTACAATACAACCATTCTGCTCTGCTCTAACGATTCAATGTATAGATTCTACATGAAAAGAATTAGCTTTTATTTATTGTTTCCGATGATAACGTCACCTTAAGGGTTGGAATGCAAACCTGTTTTCAAATTAATTAATTATAATAATAATTTATTTCTCAAACCTATGTTTTATGAAAGAGAAAATGTATTTCTGATAAACTAATATTTTATCAAACGGTAAATGGTGAATTGATATACATTTAGAATCATTGAGAAGGGGTTATATCCACAGGGACTAGCTCGCCTTTAACTTAAAATAACATTTCTCTGCTATGGACTGATGAGTATATGATTCTTGCATGTTAAATGACCAATACAAACCTTCAAAATGATAATGTGCATGTGTCAGGAAGGCTCCCAAAGCAATCTGAGGGGCCTATCCTATTTTTGTAATTAAATGATAATGTGCTAATCCATTACTTTGAGTTATCATCTCTCAGAAAAACATCCCTATCAGGTGTTGTGCCGATAACTAGGACAGCTACAACTAGGACGTAAACATAATCCTAAATTGGAGACACTGCAATTTTGCAGATTACAGATTGATTAGATCACCACTGTGAATTTTATAATTTAGCTGGATCTCTTATGATCCTGATTTTTAAATGCTTTTGACTAGTGATTGCCTTGAAGTAAATCTTCAAGCTGCAAGCTGGTTTTGATTTTATAGTTTGATAAGTGAGATTAACTAATGATGAAATGTTAAAAAACATATTAGTTTAAAACATTTTTTTTGCTGTTATGTATCTGTGATTTTACATGTGTTCATTATTATGCTTTGACAAAAGATGCTCCAAACACTGAGGAGAGATGATTTTTATATTGTGATTGGCTGTCTCAATCATTGTGATTGAATGTTTCGATCTTATTATGTTGTTATTGATGTAATTTATGTTGTGTAAGACCGCACTCAAATCTGAAGATTCCAATTGATTTAAGTAGAGTCCAAACTAATTATTATTAAATTAAGGTTTTTAGATTATCAAAATTGATAAAAAAGAGAGGAACTACTAGGGATAGCTGTCATCTACACATAAAAGCAGACTTATAGAGTTTTTTTTTACTGTTTCCAGTATTTTTTTGTGAATGGGCTGTAGATATAAATGAAGTGCGATCATTATTATTGATCTGCAAGTACATACGCACTGAGAGTGATGCGGCTCGTGATGAGTTTCTATACTAAGGGTATTGATCAGCTGTTGCAGGCTCAGTAGGACCAGCATGTGCACGTTAGACACGTTGATCACACTAAACAGGGGAAACACGATATCACATGACATCCTCTCTCTGTGAAGTTTATATTCCACACACAGCCGCTGAAAAGACAAACAGAGAGAAAGATTTAATGAAAAGAGAAAGAGACAGAGAGCGTAAACAGAGACCAGCATGCAGATGAGCGAGAGAAGAGTGAAGAAAGAGATAGATGACTTGCATCTGGCAGGAGGAGCTTGATTAATTGTTTGTGAAGATGGGGGGGGAAATTGGACAGATAATAGAAAGGAAACACAGAAATAAACAGTCTAATAAATAGATTGCCACAGGCTGATAAGGCTACGGATGTTTTAGGATATGTGGTTATGGATGTTGATAAAATGTTGATACATATAAATAAGAGCTTTTACAATTTGAGAAAATAACAGATGGCCTGAGGGATGAGTTAGCCAGCGGGAAAGTGGGCAAAAGAGGAAGCGAGGGTTTTGGGAGGGAAGCATAACGAACCAAATCTGAGAGTTCATCTCCTGGCTTTAAACCAATCCTCGTGTCTTTCTCTGTTAATCCATCATCAACTGTTCCCACATCCCTGCTGCCAGGCTGGACCCTGTGGAGTCCCGGGTGAATGAACAACCTGATAAATGAAGGTCAGAACTAGAAAAAGGGCCCCCTCTCAAACTGTTGCTGTGGCCAGGTAAACCATTTACTGACCTGGGGTGTATGTCAATGTTTAAACAGTCACATTTTGTCCCATCTAGGGTGTCAGTTAGGTTCATATTTATATGTCAGTTGGTTGAATTAATTAATGTTAAAGAGAATCTATTGTGTGTCCACCTTTTTTTAGACGCAGTGCAGTATTTATTAGCCAGTTTTGATGGGTGTGAACAGCTGGTGGTAGAAAAAAATTGGACTGTACTTTGTTTCACTGTGTGTGTGTTTGTCTCTGTTGGTGGGTGAGTGTGTGCGTGTTGTGCGAAAAGATAGATAGCCTGCGCTGCTGTGCGGCAGAGTGTTCAAGCATGTGGAACACAGAAACAGTAATCAAACAGAGAGGCAAAAACAAACCACCATGACTACAACCTGGAACACCTGCTATCGCACATTTGACTGGGCTTCAGTCTGTAACCCACCATCAAGGATTTGCTTTGCAAATAGCTGTAGCAACCTGGGAATATGGTTAGTCATTAGTGAAGGACACTCATTTAAAAGGTTGTGGGTTTTGCAAATACCACAGAGCTACCAAGCTTGAAGAGACTTTTAACAATTCTGAGGTGTATCCAGATAAGATAGACGGCTTTAGTTAATTAGAAAATCCTCAAAAATAGCCTGACAGAAAAAGTCTATTGTATTATAAACGTCTAGTCAGATCCCACATTTCTCATTAAGTTATTAAAAGAGGAATCAATCTGTAGTTCAAACGTTTCACTTTGTCAAGAAAAGTAGTTTTGCCCTACAGAAGTAAATTAGATTGTATGCCGCTTTGTTTAAAACAAATGGAAACTGCATTATGAAAATGAAGAGATGATTGACCATTTAGTGAAACTTAAAATAGATATCAAATAAAATCCCAGGAGTTTAATCATTTTTATTCCTCCAGATGACCAGCCCAAATATTCTTTACACATAAATTAGAAGCAAAACGTTGGTTAAAAGGGCCAAATGGAAATGAAGAGAGGTCTCCCCGAGCAGATAGAGATGAATAAACCCCTCTGTGTCCTACCTGAATTGAATTTGGATTTGGACTGATGGAGATAATTATGTTTTATATTCTGAGTTGAACTCTTTTTTACCAGCTCTTACTGGAGCATTTACTAAATAAAGAGTGTTTACTGTTGCATAACAAACCTACCACCACTGAAAGAGCTGAACTGAACTAACTCTGAAACGGCTGTCAAGAGAGCCAATAAACAAGGCTAATATGCATGCTAACACAAAATCAAACACATTGAAAGTATGCACACAAAATGGACTGTCTCTCTCACTTTATCGCTCTTCACCAGTACTAATGCTGATTATCCTTATCAGCATCCTCAAACTTCAGCGCATCACTATGGGGTAGATTGCACAGACAACCATACCCATGAAGATGATAATGGAAATGGAGTGTACTCATCACTGGCCATGAAACCGACTCTGATTACAGTCATTATTAGTTATGATGAGTTGGGCTGATTAATAATTTAAATAATCAAGTGGATAGGTCTGACTAGGTGGATTTTTTTTGCCTAAAAGAAGCGTCTATTATATATAATAATTCAAAAATGTGATCTGTCCATTTTAAGTTTATATCTTATAAAATATATTTTTTGTTCAGGCAAATCATAAAAATTCAAATATGATTTCAATTGTTTCTCAAACTTCATCAACTCACTGTTTTATAAAACATTATAACTTTCACGCTCTTGATTTGAAAGTGTGTGTGTGTGTGTGTGTGTGTGTGTGTGTGTGTGTGTGTGTGTGTGTGTGTGTGTGTGTGTGTGTGTGTGTGTGTGTGTGTGTGTGTGTGTGTGTGTGTGTGTGTGTGTGTGTGTGTGTGTGTGTGTGTGTGTGTGTGTGTGTGTGTGTGTGTGTGTGTGTGTGACAGATTGTTAAACTAGCAGAGCCAAATGAGGTGCTCCCTCATTAGCCTCATTAAGCTGAACCCTTGTTTTGTTAATTGACATAAAAACAAACACTTGCTCATGAAAGAGAAGATGCCAATTATCAGCTGTCCCTCCCCATGTTTTTCTTTGGCCTGCTGCTTATGTGTGTGTGTTTTGTGAATCAGAGCAAACAGATGGATGAGTCAAGCTTTCTATGGATCCTTCATTCATAGACAATGTATCAGTTACTCGTTATGTCTGCATGCATTCACAGAAAGGGCAAAACTGTCAGAAAGTAATATCATTGGGTCATTTGGCCTTTAAAATCATAATTATTTTTGGTATTTTGCCTCAACTGGACCTTTGACAGCAGTGAATAAAATAATACTTCACACAAGTACTTGGCTGGTTGAGACTCCGTGAAGCCAGAAATCCCCAAACACTGCATGCAATATGTTATAGTGGTACAGGCAGTACAAAAGATATATGTTGTGTTGTAGATGAGTGTATTAGAAAGAGTTTTTTGTAGATTGACCCACAAGGGAGTTTTTCGAATGTAAGCGAGAGAGGCATAACTGCTGGTAACCATGGAGACCCTTCAGCATTTCTGAGAGAGACACAGGGCAAAGCTTTACCCGACAATTTCAAGTACTCACACAGAGGCGAAATGTCCTAAAACGATCAGCAAAACATGAAATTGATCGTTTAGTTGATCTGCATGTGAGCAAATCATTAACAGCAGAAATAAACAAGCTCTCAACCCTTCTGGATACATTTTCTCACACACACACACACACACACACACACACACACACACACACACACACACACACACACACACACACACACACACACACACACACACACACACACACACACACACACACACACACACACACACACACACACACACACACACACACACACACACACACACACACACACACACACACACACACACACACACACAATACCCTCCATGGGACTTCTCACAGCAGTGTTTGAGTTGTTGGGATGGTGACAAATGCATAGGACAAGTGCAGGGGAGGGAAATGAGATTTTTGCAGGAGATGTCTAATCTTCTTCACATAGATTGCCAGAGGACAATGCACACACACACACACACACACGCACACCGCATACACACACACACACACTCACAAACATTCATAGAACATGTAATGACTTTTTATACATCCACCCTTGCTTTGGTAAAATGGTGACTTTGGGTAAGCAAGCAGGAAAAATGTGATGCCAGCCAGTCACGTTGCACTATCTTGAGTTTGAGTGGCATTTCTTAAGCCTCTCCAGAATATACAAACAAAGCAACCCTTCAGCAAAGTCACCCAATAAATACACAGACAAGGACACGTTCAAACACAGACACACATGTAAACACAGTGACAAACGCACACACACACACAAATCCCGGGTGATAAGGAGATTGGGGGACTTGCCAAGGAATGTCTTTGTTTGATATTTGTCGAGGATTCAGTCTGGACAACCAGGATGTAAGAGAGTAGATTGATGAGTCCCATTTTTGCAGTGATGCCCTCTCAACATTCTGCTGAAATGATATTACCAAGTGTTTCTCAAAGCCTACTCTGCCTAAGAAGTGCTCCTGTAAATTGCGTTCAAGGAAGCTTAAACAGTGGGAAAATTGCATTTGTATTGTAGTTAACTGCAAATCCGAATTATTTTTACATAAACTACTGTTTCAATTGAATGCATGTGTTGTACTTTTACTCCACTGGATTTATTTGACAGCTTCATGCGAATTATGACTCCGATTAAAAATGTGACAATTCAAACAGAATAAGAAAACGCTGCAGTTGATCAAGGTGGAATTCATCAAATAAATCATTGCTACTAATCGAATATAATATATTGAGACTCGATATGGTTTCAGAAATCCAAAATATTAAGGTTAAATTGTAAATAAAGTATATGAACTGCACACTTTGCCTTTAGAAATGTTCTCAATGCAACACACAGCCCATTGACTTGTGCCATACCATATGCCAGCATCCTACTGAGATAGTATTTAGAGAAAAAGATAAAGAAAGACAAAAGAACAGTATGAAGAAGATTCAGGGGTAGCTTTAGAAGCTTTCGTTATCTTGTTCTGCCGAGTGCTTATCTTTGTTACATCTTTGGGGACATTGAAAGCAAAAGCACTGAAAATCCCAGCAGGTCCTGATACATAGACAGATATGCCTCCGACTACCCCCCTGTGTGTGTGTGTGTGTGTGTGTGTGTGTGTGTGTGTGTGTGTGTGTGTGTGTGTGTGTGTGTGTGTGTGTGTGTGTGTGTGTGTGTGTGTGTGTGTGTGTGTGTGTGTGTGTGTGTGTGTGTGTGTGTGTGTGTGTGTGTGTGTGTGTGTGTGTGTGTGTGTGTGTGTGTGTGTGTGTGTGTGTGTGTGTGTGTGTGTGTGTGTGTGTGTGTGTGTGTGTGTGTGTGTGTGTGTGGCTGACATGGCTGCATAGTATGTTCTCTTGCTATCATGTATTTGCATTGCCATGTGCATTAATGCATGGGTGCGTGTTTCAAAATGTGTTTGTGTGCTTTTGTGTGTGTTCATTTATCCCCTTGAATGTCCACGGTAGAACCCTTATCTGAATCTTCATGCTGGTGCATAAGCTTATTAAAGTCAGTGGTCCCAGCAGTCCGGCGCATCAAAGAGTACCAATTACCATCCATATTACAAAGAGCGTACAGATGTAAATGGAAGCGTAGTTCTGCTTTGTATCCTTTTAACCAGGGATTGTCACACTCTGGAGTGCTCTGATGAGCCTAACATGGCTTTGATTAACCTGACTGGGCTTCAATAATAAAAGAGACTAAGTAGTAGCAGAAACGTGTGTTCCCTCCTCATTTAGTTATTTAAAACATTAATTATATCAACAAGTCAGTATATTGATAGAGCCGATCGTGCGCTTTTGTTCCAGAACTGTACACACTCATTAAGTAGTCTTCCATGTGAAGGATATTTCAATGAAAGTCCAAAACAGCGGACAAACCTCAAGGTCTGCTCCTTTGTTCTTCGTCTCTCTCTTTCCTCTAACTTGCTGCAGAGCTTTTACCAGGTCGCTATGGTAACTTCAGTTTCCTGCCAAGATCACTTCCAATGCACCAGATTTGACATTCCCCTTTCCTACAATTTCTCTTTTTCCTCTCCTGTCCATCGGTCAATCAACCCTTTCCTTTCCCACCTCTCTGTGACTCACCTGGTTGTCAAGGAGCACAAAGCGTATCAGTAATCCACCTTAAACTCCAGATGACACCAGTAAAGCTCAGATAGCCCTCAGTGTTCTTCCTCAATCCTCCTCACAAAGTGATTCGACAGTTTTTTGTATGTGGAACCTTTCTTGTAGCATGAAGAGATGTTTTTCTCTATGTGGCTTTCAAATATAGAATCGCAAAATGCACTTTATTTCCTGTTGAAAGAAACTAATATTAAACTTTGCAAAAGGAAAAGCCTGCTTTTACATTCAAAATCAAACAAGGCTGAACATTTATATTTCTCATCTCATATGAGAACACACAGAGTGCATGAGAGTGTAATTACCTGTGTTAATAGGTGTAATTGTGTCAGATGTTTAGAGATTAGAGACCCAGTCAAAGTTTGATTATTGAGGCGTTTCTCTTCACTGGTTTTTCAGGGTGAATGATTCTCGAGGGTCTCCACTCCAACAGGGAAATCACACTTCTGGCGCCGAGCCTCGAAACCAAGCGACCTTTATGTCACTGACTGTGTTGGGCAAAGTAAAATAGTTCCTATTTAGTTTATTGGAACCCTGTAAAATAGCACAATATTGTAGACTGGCTTGTTTTGATTGTTTGTGGCCATTCGTTTAGGTTCTTAAGAGCACTGCTGTGTCTGGCTGGCTTTTCGGCTCCACCATGATTAGTAATATGCATTGTATTTATTTGCAGCTGCTGTTCTTAAAAGGGGACCTATCATGCAAAATTCACTTTTTGTGTCGGGGAACTCACGCAGCGTCAGAAAATAAAACCATTTCTCTTTTCCTCCGTAGCCACATCTTTTAAAAACGGGGGTACAACGGAGCTGATCCAGATTTGCTGCCGATATGACGTAATTTCGGATGGTGGACCCACGGCACTATCAGAGAGTTGCCATCAGAAACTATAGGTTACTTACGTAACCCCAGTTCTCAGACTAACATGAAGTGAGATGTCTCAATATGGGATGCGCCTCATCCGCGGAGCAAACAGAAGCATCAATCTCATTACGCCAATCCTGATTGGCAGGTGATCTTGACGTCAGCGTCAGGGAATACACCCCCTATAAGTAGCTTGCGCTACGTCGCATGCGTCATTCAAAATAAGCACCTCTTCTCGCTTCACCTTAGCAAGGAGGGCCGTCTGGTGAGACATCTCACTTCATGTTACTCTGAGAACTGGGGTTACGTAAGTAACCTATAGTTCTCATTCATAACACTCCGTTCGATGTCTCACTATGGGATATTGTAGCTCCCGTATTGCCAGACGAGCTTATCTCGAAAATTACCAAACCAACCAGAACTTAACAGGTAGAACCCTGTCTCAACACGGGTCCCAGCACTGCCCGGGCCACACTAGGAGCTTAGACATCTAGCCTGTAAAAGCGGACAAAAGTGAGCGGCGAGGACCAGCTCGCTGCTGCACAAATGTCTTGGATGGAGACACCCTTGAACAAAGCCCAGGATGTAGCCAGACCACGAGTCGAATGAGCACGCAAACCCGAAGGTGCCTGCAGACCCTGACTCGTGTAAGCCAAAGCAATTGTCTCCACAATCCAGTGAGGGAGCCGTTGCTTAGTAACAGGCTTTCCCTTCTGAGGGTTAGCCCAGGACACAAAGAGTTGGTCATTATGACGAAACTCTTTTGATCTGTCCATATAAGTGCGTAAAGCACGGACTGGACATAGAAAATTCGGCTGCTGTTCCACGGAGGGACACAGCGGCAGAAGAAATGCCTCAATGTCAATTGGGGTACATGAACCAACCACCTTAGGTATAAGGGCAGGGTTGGGCTTCAGCAACACTCTTGTTTGCCCTGGGGCGAACTGAGTGCATGAAGGATGTACAGATAGCGCATGAATGTCACTGACTCGCTTGGCGGATGCCAGGGCCAGTAACAACACTGTCTTGAGTGACAGGTGCTTCATGTCAGCTTCTTCCAGTGGTTCAAATGGGGTTTGAGTGAGCCCATCTAAAAACACTGTCAAGTCCGATAAGGGCACCAGTGACCTGGAAACAGGAAGGAGCCTGCGAGCTCCCTTCATAAAACGGCAGACCAAAGGATGTTGGCTGGCCGTCTTACCCTCAAAGCCCACATGGCATGCAGCAATAGCAGCCAGGTAGGCTTTGATCGTGGAGAAAGCTCTGTGTTTTTCAATTAGGTCCTGTAGAAATGATAAAATGACTCCCACAGGGCATTGAAAAGAGGTGTGCCCTTTTTGAAGGCACCACTCCTCAAACACCCTCCACTCACAGTCATAGAGAGACCTGGTGGAGGAAGCTCTCGCACTCTGAATAGTGTTTTTCACCTTCTGCGGGAGACCCACTGTATTCAGATTGTACCACTCACGGGCCAGGCCCATAGGGCCATGCGCTCTGGGTGTGGGTGAAAGATCGTCCCCCCCGCCTGAGACAGTATGTCTCTGCGTAGGGGGAGCTGCCACTGCTGACCGCACAGCAGCTGATATATCTCCGCCAGCCAGTACATTGCAGGCCAGTGCGGAGCTATCAGGATCAGTGTGTGGCGTTGTTCTCTCACTTTGGCCAGAGTTGGGGGTATCAGCGCCAGGGGTGGAAACGCATACAGGAGGACCGGAGGCCAAATGTGCGCGAGCGCGTCCACGCCTAACGGTGCGTTTTGATCGCGCATTGAAAAGAAAAGCTGACAGTGAGCATTTTCTTTTGATGCGAACAGATCTAACGTGGCTCGGCCGTAACGCACCCACAGCCTGCTCACAACCATTGGATGTAGAGTCCAGGCTGCATATAGTGGTACGCCTCTGGACAGCAGATCTGCCCCGAGGTTCATCACACCCGGTACGTGCGTCGCTCTCAGAGAGAGGAGATGGCCGCAGCTCCACAAGATCAGTTTGCGTGCCAGCATGTGTAACTTGAGAGGGCGCAAACCCCCTTGTCGGTTTATATACGATATTGTGGTCGTATTGTTCGTCCTCACGAGGACATGGTGTCCTCTGAGAAAAGGCAGAAAGCGTTTTAGGGTGAGGAACACCGCTAAAAGCTCCAGATAATTTATGTGCGCCCGCTGGAGGTCTCTGCTCCAGAGACCCCTCACCGGATGACCTTTCGTAAATACCTCCCCAGCCTGTCAGACATGCGTCCGTGGTGACCACCTTCTGTGAAAGGACAGCACCCATAGGCACGCCCTGTACTAGAAAAGTCGGGTGCAGCCAGTGGCGCAGTGCCATTACGCATTTCACAGTGACCATCACTCTCCGCGCGCCATGACGCGCGGGGTTTAATTTTAGAGCGGCTACCCAGCGCTGAAACTCCCTCATGTGTAAGCGTCCCAATCGTACGACCAGGATGGCTGACGCCATGAGCCCCAGTAACCGCAGGCATGATCTGAAAAGAACATGTTTGCACAGCTGGAAATGAGCGAGACAAGCTCTGAAAGCTTTCACTCTTTCCGCTGACAGGCGGGCTGTAAAGGGCACCGAGTTCAGGTGTAAACCCAGGAAGAGTACAGTCTGTGCCGGGCACAACATGCTCTTTTCTGTGTTTATTATGAAACCCAGGTTGAGCAGGTGCTTTACGAGAACATTTGTCTGCGTAATAGCCTCCTGTTCCCCCCGGGAGGTCGCGAGACCCCGAGTGGGGGTCGCAAGATGATTACAAAATAAAAATGGAAAATTAAAAAATAATAATAATAATAAAATAATTGATAAAAAAAATGTATATATATATATTTTTTTATTATTATTAATAATAAGGTTTGCATAGGTATTTTCAGGGACGGACTAGCCATCTGTATAATTTCCCCGCAACAAGGCTCTGTTTCTCAAACTTTACAAACAAATTAATTCACTAGCACCCCCCCCCCCCCCCCCCCCCGGTCTCTGGCACTGTTATTTTGGGGGTCGCGGGCTGAAAAGTTTGGGAACCCCTGGTCTAGGTAGGTTGCCAGGCGAATACCCTGTTGTCTTAACGGGGCTATCGCGGCTTCCGTACATCGTACAAACACTCTTGGACTGAGAGACAGACCGAAGGGAAGTACTCTGTATTCGTAACAGATCCCCTGAGATGCGAACCTCAGATATTTCCTGTGTGGGTAATATACTGGGATGTGGAAATGCGCATCTTTCAGGTCGACTGATGTAAACCAGTCGTTTTGTAGCACGAGACGCAGCAGAGATGTGTGAGGGAGCATTCTGAATTTGTATCTTTTTAGATATTTGTTCACTGCCCTCAAATCTAGTATTGGCCGAATTCCGTTCCCTCCCCGTTTGGGAATGAGGAAATACTTGGAATAAAAGCCTGCAGGTCCAAACTTAGACAGGGGGCGAAGCTGGTGTGCTATCGCCCGGGAGAGCAGCCATCGCTCCCGGCTTTGCAGCCTGAGCCGATAACATGAAGACGTTGTCTTCCTGCTCATCCGAGTCGGACAGGAGGAATCCAGAGGCATCCTCTTCGTCCTCCGTGTAGTCCAACTCCAGGACATCTTCCGCGGGCGAGACCATGGTGAGGTCCAGCCGGGAGCCCCAGCTTGGTGTAGCGTGGGGCTCCGCTCTCGCGTCTCTCGCTGCCACCGAGTCCCAGCCTGACACGGTGCGGGACTCCGGTTCTGCAGCTGCCACTGCTGAAGAGCTCCAGACAGACACAGTGCGGGGCTCCATCTCTGTGACGGACGCCCTCGTGTCTTGATTTCCGTCCGGCAAATCGGGGGACATGAGGGGGTCCTGACCCGACAAGCTAGCTTGGCGAGCTAGCCGTCGGCGGAGGCTCTTTATGGTGAAATGGGCACAATGCCCGCATGAGCCGGGGTTGTTGATAGCCTCCTGGGCATGTTGCAGACTGAGGCAGGACGAGCAGACCTGATCTGCGTCCGAAATCTTCAACCCACAGCCGCAGAGCCGAGCCTCCGATTCCCTGACTCCTCTGGTGTTAGGGAGAGACGTGTCCATCTTGTTCGCCATTATGGCGACGTGGGAAGGACGCGCTCGTAGCAGGTACTTTACCGAGAAAAAAATCTTCTCCAACCTGTCGTTAGTCCGAAGAAAAGACGACGGCGTAGGATTTTTACTCGAAGAATATTACCTGGTGTGGTAATATTCTTTTAGTCCTATTCTTCTCTGGTGTGAGAAGAAAAGAAAAAACGTTGTCGCTATCGTGGTGTCGGTAGCGAGGGAGGCAAGCTAGCAACAGGTGTGCTGCTAGCTTGAAAGTCAAAACCTTACCTTTTTAAGAAAAGAAAAACGGCGAGGTCGATTGTAGTATTAACTGGTATGTTAATACTAACAGTCTTCTTGCAGAAGCATAAAAGTACTCGGCGAGCGCCCGTCGACCGAAGTTAGCTTGGGTTCAGTCTGTGGACAGTTAAGCTAGCCCGGCTACGGATATAGAGATGTGCTCTGAAGCGAGAAGAGGTGTTTGAATGACGCATGTGACGTAGCGCAAGCTACTTATAGGGGGTGGATTCCCTGACGCTGATGTCAAGATCACCAGCCAATCAGGATTGGCGTAATGAGATTGATGCTTCTGTTTGCTCCGCGGATGAGGCGCATCCCATAGTGAGACATCGAATGGAGTGTTATGAATGAGAACAATGCCTGACGTGTTTTGGACGTAATATGGTATTTGTTTGCATTAGCAAGCATTGCTAACACTCAGAGCTAACCTGTGCTAGAGAGCACATGTGTTTAAAAAGCAGGAAATCAAAAAAGCCCTGTTTTTGCAAGGGCTGATTCTGTGAGAAGTCTTCTTCACTGCTTTTGTGGCAGACTACAGCGCCACCTACAGGCCTGGCATATGTACTACAGCGTCTCCAGCGCTTTCGAACGGCAATGGCCGTGGCTGTCTCCTCCTGATAGGTGGAGAGTTGCCCATATAGGCGGAGCTCCTCGTTTCTGACGTCAGAGATATTTCAAATCTGGATCAGTCTGTATCAGATCCGTTGCAGCCCCGTTTTTAGAGATTTGGGTATGGAGGAAAAGATAGAGGGTTGTGTTTTCTGACACTTGGTGAGTTCCCTGACACACCGGGGACACATATTCATGTATAAAAGACGTACAAAAGTGCATTTTGCATGATAGGTCCCCTTTAACTTTATCTCTGGTAGAATTCTGATCAGGCATTAGCTCCGCCTCCTCTTTTAATTTTTTTCAAGCTAAGGACCCAAAATCCGCATTTCTCTAACAGGGCTGGAATAGAGGGATATGAGGGATGTCTAAAATGCATGATCTGTTTGTATTTTGAGAAAAACACATCAAAGACATGTTTTTATATATTTTATATCTGACACCCATAATATATGCCTTAAAATAGCATGATAGGTGCACTTTAATATGTATGTTAAACAGACGTTTTTATAGCATTACTAAATCGAGAATAAATCTGGAGTGGACAATAGTTGAAATTGCTCAATTTTTTGTTCTCATTCTCTGCATTTATGTCATTTTCTTCCGATTGTCGTCACACTCTGAAAAAGGCCTGAAGATAAAATGCGGTTTTTGTTGAAAGCATATTTTCTGCAAAAAAAGTATATGGTGCAAGTCAAGGTCAAACATTTTCTAACTTTCTGGTTTAGCGAATTTGAACTTGATGTATTATGCTGAAAATGCATTCATAACCTTGCTCTAAATTGCTTTAAAACAACCTTTTTGTAGACAAAGAAGAAAAAAGGTCATAAACAAAAATAAACTTAATAGAGATGAAATTATAAAGAATTTCAATCTCTCAGCCCTCAGCCCTCAGCAAAGTGGGGTTGGTCATTTGTGTTGGAATCTTTACTTAACAGATTTACACACAGTATATCCATGAGATTTAAATCACCAAAGATCTCTGCGACTCTCGCATTACCAAGTATAATTAGTCCTACAATATAGGACTTTAGAATGTTTTTAACAGCAGTACGTGTCCGTGAAGGTTGTGCTCTGACCTAACTGTCCAGTGCTGTCACTTAGCAACAAATGCTGAACAGGACATTCAGAGGACAGAAACAGACTGAGGGACGCATTAAATAAAAGTCACAGCAAGCACTGACCTACACACTGACAAAAGTTTCCCATGAGCATCTGTTCTAAAAGCAAGCCACATACTGAGGTCAAAAAGATGACGGACTGACTGATCACAACAACTCATACATGCACACGTACGCAATACAAAACCATTTTGCTAATGAGGTCTGAAAACCACCCTTACATGCAATCACATTAGTTAAACAATCACATTAGTTAAACAAGCTTTTCCTAACTGTCATTTATCTGTCGCTTTTCTCTATCACACACACAAACACAAGAATTCCACCATAGTGTTGTGCTTTTGGCTGAGTTTGGTAGTGTTGAGACACAGAGAGCTGGGAGGAGGGAAGGCAGATATCTGCTGCCTCTGAAGGGACAGTATGGACCTCTGCCTGAAGTCTGTCCAGTGGCCACTGCTGGCAGAGCAGAGGCAGACAATGAGGGCACAACTTGAGCCTAGATCTGATCAAGAGAAATGCATGTTAGCAAATATGGATTTCAGGATCTAAAGCTATTATTTAGCTTGCAATGCATCAACCTGTTCTAATTCCCTGATTATGAGAATATTTGTCTGGACAACCAGGATGTATACAATATTTGTATATTTGTAATTCAATTGATCAATTTACAAAAAACAATATCCAATTGAAATTGTCTTTAAAAACAGACTATGCAATAAATTAAGGGAAATCCATACTTGATATTCCTTTGAGACAGAAAACTAAGCATCACTGATTCATCCATGCACACAGGCTCACACTCTAAAAACAGACACACTGTGTTTATTTCTCGAATGTTTTGCACACTTCCCCCTTGAAAAAGAAATCCAACTGGAAGGCCAGAAGAGCAGTAATGAGTTTCTCTGTTTTCTTTGTTTTTGGCCAACAGCTGAATCGTGATCAGTGAATGTGCTACCGAGGCGCAGAGCGGGGAGAAGGAACTTCTCCGCACATGAGACACATTATTCTCACTGTATGCAGAGGGAAAGACTTCAAAGACGTACCCTTGGAACCCAGTTTCAACACTGTTAATTAGGTTAGGCCAATTTATATAAAAACAAAACACAATCATTTATTCAGAATTGTAATATCTTTCAACAAAAGGCTTGAACCATCACACTCACATCATTATATTCATTTACCTCCATTTGTAACGGCTAAGCACTGTTGATATTGCTGATAATGAAAGTGTAACAGCCGTATTGTTTTTTATGATCCCCTGTGGTTCTCTGTAATTTCATTTACTCCTGTCAGTGTGTGTTTGTGTGCATTTTGTGCTAGACTGCTGCTGTTTGTTTGTCTGTTCTTCTGTCTGTTTCTATGGGCGTATGGCGGTCTATCGTCTCCATATAACAGATCTGATATATATTTACAAATATCTATGTTAAATCTTTTCCGACAATCACACTCTACCCTATTTCCATGGGCAAAATCCCCAGAAGAAAAAGCCAAGAGACTTTGTTCAACATCTCTGCGGCATGTAAATTGCAGGTCCTCAATCAATGTCCAACTGTGCGTTTTTCCACCAGAGCCCAACCACATAGAGGCCCGTCACTTATTTTTTGCATGTGAACAGCAGGTTATAGTCCTCCATGAGCTTCATAACAGCTCAATTCCAGCTCACAGCAATTATGTTAGAGCTACTTAATTGGGTTAACCACTGCTGAGTGCCAGGGGCTGCTAATAAGTGTGCAATGGATGAATGCAAAAGAGTTGAACATCTAAAAAAAAACAAGAGTGGTTACATATTGTGGCTTTTGTGTGAGCATTGGTGAAGTGCTTTGTGTAAAGCTTTGTTTGAAAGTTCAGTCAATGCAAGCCTGTGACACAAGCCTAAGTCACTGTAGAGTAGATTAAGTTGAGAGTGGCTTCAGCACCGTGCCATTATTTTATGATGCAATCACAAAAATCTCTCCTACCTATAGTGATAATAATGAACCAATAGAACACAACATGTCACATATAAAGTTGTCTCATTCATTGTACAAAATTAAGTTACATTGAATATATAAACTAAATGGAAGCTGCAGAGTGAAAGAGTTGCAGCACAGACTGCCGAGGGCACAGAGGTGTGTGAAATGCTGCTGCATACTGCAGAAGGGTGATAGAGCACCAGCCCGCCTATTTGCATACTGTAACCCAAGGTACAACCTTGTGTTGAGTTGTTGTCACGGCAGGGAGTGCAAGCATTTGACTGCACCCTCTTAAGCTTATAGAGCCCATTAGAGGGTAAAACCTGCATGAAATAAAGGCAAGATTGGGCATTTTCACTTGAGCTCTACCAGCACAGGTGGAACCCTGTTGCTTGCTCAGCTGCTCCTCGACTGCCTGTGTAAAGTCAATCTAAGTTATATAGCCAAAAGTCACAAATGTTCCTAAGAGGGCTTAAAAACAGAAAAATATACTATACAAACAACTAACATCTTGAGTGAACTATGTGTTTTTTTCAGGTTTTGGTCAACCTTAATGGAGGTATGACTGGTTTTATACAACAACCTTACTCATGTCACACACAACCATGTATACACAAATATCTGCTCCACCACGCAGTAACAAGATTCATGCAAGGGTGCTCTGATTGAGAACATTGCATCCAATTAGAGTTTGAGTGTTTGCCATGACAACGGCCTTGCGTTAACCAATAACATTAAATGCACGTTCCTGTGTGCTAATGTAATGCTGGGACGGTAATAATATATTTAATAATCAATAGCTTTATTAAACCTCTTGTTATATTGATCTACATGTACAATAATTAAACTTCTAATACTAGAATGTATGGGGAAAATTGAATAAGTCTTGGCCAAATGAAATCAACAGTAACACTGCTATTACACCTGACACATAGATGCTTCGTCCATAGAGGCCAGATAGGGTTGCATTAACATGAAGCGTAAGAAAGATGGATGCAGAGATGGGAAAATGAAACATTAAGGCAATTAGAGGAAGATAACATTTTAGCAGTGATGGTTTACTGGAGTGCATTTTTGAGGTCATGCTAATGTTGAATGTTGAATCAATCCTTGAAGATGCAGGGATAGAGGGCAAACACATAAAGCAGGAGAAAGCGATGAAGATACGAAATGACAGTGACAATGAGAGAGACAGCGAAGCCGGTGGCAAAGTCAACACTGTCATTACAGCGTGGATTAGATCAGCAGGAGGGGAGCAGAGACGCTAAACATCCCAGAACTCAACTGAGAGGCTCATGACCTTCATGAGTTAACCAGTAATGCTACTGGGACCCAGTAATCACATGACCCTGAAAAACAGTAACACACAAACCAATAACGTCATGATCAGTATGCAAGAGTAAAACCTTCGCCATTCACTGTAGTGCATTTCCTAAGCTAGGTAACATGTAGCATGCCTGGATTGGAGATTTGGCATTATGTGATATCATGCAAGATAAATACAAAATAAGATACTTCATGTTTTACTGTAATAACATCTAGTAAACTATTATCAGTTTACATATTATCTTACTTCTTACGCATGTTTTTTTTAAAACAATTTAGCAGAGTATAAAGTAATTGAAATGATCTCCTGCAATCAGCTACAATATGTACTGTCTGCATGTTAAAGCTTCAGTAATGTGTGTATATGTAAATGTATGGAGTTATACAGCAATGACAAGGACTAGGCCACTGCCTAATTAATGCTTTAAGAACAAATAAGCACATTTCCCTATTTACTGTATACTCAAGCATAGATTGTTGTTTAACTTAAGTGTGCCATCTGAATACTTATTTTACTTCTTCTAATGATATTGGTCAAGATGTAAAATATAAAAAAATATATATATTGCAAGAGATACTATCATGCTGTTTCATCCCTCTTTATTATGTATGATCAATTATTTAACTAACTAAATCAAAGTACTGAACTGTAGACCCTGTGAGCGTCTGTGTGGTGTCACATTAAAAGAGACTGTATCACGCTGTGCAGACTGAGCAAAATGACCGTTATCAGATATCTGTAGGAAGAAGAAGACGAACATCCACTCAAGTCTAAGAATATACAACACGCCAACATATGTTATGAGGTCTACCAGGTCCATGTGATCACCCCGTCCTTTTGAAAAATAATCTAAATCATTTTGGACAAACCCAGGTTTAAAGAGACTGTAGTGAGCTAAATCACATCCCTCACAAAAAAAAAGAATATGCTTGAATCAAACTGCACTTACAGTTTGTTTTCAGATGTACCACTGGATGCTCTTTTTCCAAAATGTTCAGCTGGTTGAGGTTTCGAACAGTGAAGATATCCCGCTGGAGTGAATTTCAGTGTCAGTATCCAATTTCAGTTTCCCAGTAACTCAAAACAATGCAGAGCCAAAAGTAGGGCCTCTGCTTACACACATGCACGCACACATGCACATGCACATTCAGTATTTAACCTCCCACAGTGACTGCCCATAAGTTCAGTGACCTCAGTCTTGGTGTATTTTGCAGTTCCCCACCATACGTTTGTGAAATCCTAACAGGGACGAGTGATGCGTGGGAGAGGGCAGAGGGGATCTGAAAGTGACAGATGAGTCTGACTCATGCCCCAAAGTGCTCGTCTCATCCTTGATAGGGGGTTAGAGACAAACAGTCAATCATTCTTTGCTCTGGCTCCTTTTGTAGGCATATATCAGCCGATGAAGGGTGACAGAGATGGCAAGACTTCAACATTCACCTTAAATGTCCAAAGAGATACACATCAGATACAGAATAGTTTTCTTTGTTACAGTATGTCTAAATTAATATTATGAAGCTAAATACAAGGAAGGAAAAACCTGGAAAATAAATAGATACAATCTGTTTTTTTTGATGAAGCTTAAATCTTGAAAGGAGGGGGTACGTAATATTGTCGAACCATCTGATAGCTTAAAACTGGCACAAGCTATGAGAGTTATTTCACTGTAGACTGAAATCTCAGTTAGTGTGTACCTATCTGAACACACAGTTGTGTGTGTATCTGAACACACAGGTGTGTGTGTGTGTGTGTGTGTGTGTGTGTGTGTGTGTGTGTGTGTGTGTGTGTGTGTGTGTGTGTGTGTGTGTGTGTGTGTGTGTGTGTGTGTGTGTGTGTGTGTGTGTGTGTGTGTGTGTGTGTGTGTGTGTGTGTGTGTGTGTGTGTGTGTGTGTTACACATGTATATCTGTGTATCTGTATCTCACACTGGGGCATGATAATTTCCTTAATCATGAAAGGATTCTCAGAGGAAGAGACTGTAATATAGCAAATGACTCTGCCTTCCAACATTAATGATGAGAGACATTAGTTTGGGAGATTATTGGAAAGACAACCTCCTAAATTAAACTGCAGAATACAGAACACACTGACGGCTTGCCATTCCTTATCAATTTTTCTTCAATAGGAAAAGTAAGATATTTTAAGGAATGATGTATTCATTTGTGAGTACAAAAGTAAAAAATCACAAAGTATTGTTGGTTGGATATTTTGAGTTTTGGCAGACAGAGACAGGCTAGCTGTTTCCTCCCCATCTCCATTATTTATGGTAATCTAAGATTATTGTCTCCTGGCTGTGGCATCAAATTCCTCATACAGCCGTGAGAGGGGTATTGATCTTCTCATCTCACTTTCCACAAGAAAGCAAAAAGGCGGTTTTCCCAAAATGTCAAACCATTTCTTTAATTATATCGATTATGATTAAGTTGTTTTCCACAGACACTCACAGAAAAGGTTGCCAGGTGTTAAAGGAAGAGCACTCCTGAGAATACCAAAGTGAAACACATTCAAATCGTCATCATAGACCTCGATAATTGCACGTATGTTTATAATTGCCAGACATTTCTGCATTTAGATGCCTAAAAACATTCTGAATAACATCTTGCATCTCTGCTGTGAGATTTAACAAGCTGTCTGCAGCCGTGCTAGTGACCAAAGAGACGGAGAGTCATTAGTGTTTCTCTCCTTACTGTATATCTCCTCAGGGCTTGAGGGAGAACGTCATTAGCATCTCTCCCTGTCAAAAGAGCATCTGCCTCTCTTCTGTTGGTATCACATCCTCTATCACTCATCCCTTGAGGCCCTTTTGCCATTTGTTGACCAGCCAGCATTCGTTTGGCTAATCACAAACGTAGAGGTCTTGGTTTGATTTCACTGGCGGAGCATGCGGGTCAAAGAGAGACATTTCTCCGCAGGAGGCTGTAACCCTTGCAATATTTGCAGGGCAAACACATGTACAGATCTAAAGGCTTTTGATCACCTTTATGACTACATTACCAGCAGCCTGGGAGCCGTTTGCTGAGAATAAAGAGACTGATTCAGGCTCGAAATGACTGTTCCTATGCAGGAACACAGGCTTATAGACTTGTACTGCATGTACAATTAGGAAAGCGCATAGAATTCAAATGTGGCCCTATGTTAACAGAGGGAGTAACACCAATTCAACCCTCAACTGTTTAATAGACCATGACAGTGACCAAAAACCAGTGGCATCTTGACACAATCATGTATAGCTTAATCTCCTCTTGCAGCCAGTAGCTAACACAGTCTCCACTGCCTGCAAAGACAGAATCTTAAAATGTTAAATTCCTTTTAATTTTGGACGTTTAGGCGACAGTAACAGATGCTACATGTCCACCTAGAATTCAGCTGTGCACATATTGCAGCCGGCATTCTCTATAAACAAAGCACTTCATTTTTCCAAAGACATAATGAGCCAACGCAAAAGATGTACTGACTACTTCAGACGAGACACAAACTCACCAAGTTTTTGTTTGAATTACACCTGTGTGCTAACATCATGTGCTGCAAAAGGCACGATTCAAGTCTAGATTGTCTCACTAACTGATGATTTAGTTTGTAAAACTGGAATCATATCCCCCTATGGCTCTTGTTTTTAATCCGGGCAGGACTGGAACAACTAAATCGAAATCAGAGGCACATTCAAGGTAAATAGCAAAATCCCACTCGTATGCATGGACGGCACTGAGGAGAAAGTCCTATCTTTGTGAGAGGGAGTTAGGTAAGAGTAAGTAGGTGAGGGTGTATGGGTAATGCATACATGGCTGGCATGCTTGTGTCTGTATCTCTACACTCATGGTCCCATCCTCCCACTAATACTTATAGCAATGAGAGCCTCGAGCTCTCACCTGTGACAGTGTTCCACCCTAACAGGAACAGAGTGAGTCTTGTTTGTCTGCTGTGAGCCACACTGTAGGTGCACCTGCAGAACTGTGCATGTGTGATCGACCTCAGTGCTCCACCCCGCACTCCGGCTAATTGAAACAGATGGAGGAGTAGAGGAAGGAGAGGTGGAGCCCCAGGGGCAGCGGCGATGAAAGGAGAAAAGAAGCCCAGAGCATGGCGAGGACATCAGGAGAGGACGCAGAGAAGACCTGTTCCTTTTACCAGTGCATGTAAACAAACACTATTTACCCCCTAAAGGTTTCAATCCGCAATCTGAAGTCATGACACATAACGGAAAAGAAGCTTATCAAATTAGATCATAAAGTCCTCCGAGCTATAATTTATTTTGAATAAGTAGTTTTAACTTCTCCAAACGTTATTAAAAGTCAAATCACATATGGCATGGGAGAAAAGCAGCAGCAAAAGGCCTATAAATAAACTAGAGCTTGTGATGGCTTTAGAAATGTAAGGAAGGAGAGTCATTGCAGGGCACTTCTTTCTCCCTTATAGCTTTCTCATCTATTGTACTCCGTCCTGATTCTGACATCTAGAACAAAATAAACCTTGGTTCTCATCTGGTTCCTCACACTGTTTGTTTTTTGTGTCCTTGATTCAATAGCGGCTCTTGGATATTGCAGTGTTTTGTGGGGAATGTATGTTTTTGTCTTGCGTTATTGCCTAGCGCTGTTTTATTATTCCGCTGCTTCCCTTATTGAAGTTACCTGAATATTGCAGACTTGAGGGTAAATATAAACATATACAGCTCTCTTGACATTGTTGTATTGGCACTTACAGTCCTTCATATGTGTGCTGGTGTTGATGCTACAGGCATAGGAGTTTATTGTTTTACACTTCTGGATAAGATTGTATAGTTGTCAGTAGATGTTCATAAATGAATTGTGATTTATCTCATTATTATTATTGTACACCTAAATATCATATTCAATGTCTTAATAGGCTTTCTGGCCTATAACAGAAAGTCTTTTTGACCAATGTTTAGCATTCTAATGAAAACCTTTTTTCTTTGAACATGAGAAAATGAAAGAAGAGATGTGTCCCCTTCCATATCGTATAGTGCAATAGGAGCTTTAGTTGGGAAGATGTAATTTACGGACGATTCAATAATTCAATTTAGTTCAAATACAAAATAAAACAATGGAGTTATAATGCACAATATGAGTATAATAGGTCCAATTATTATGTAACAATTGTAAATCCAATAACTCAATTGCAATGTGTCAATAAAGCACTTCATATAGAATAATTGTGAAAACTAAAGAACTTCAATAATCATTCATTCATCTTTTGCTCAGCCCTACCTGAAGAGATGGACCCCAAACCGCAGGCAAGAGAAAAAACACTGCTGACTCCCAGCAACAAATGTACTCAAGAACAAAAGTACGGAATGATTCTGACATGAACAGCAGGAAACTCCAACCACCATGAAGGGAGATACTCCTCTGAAAGTCTTAAAAGAACTTGATTCCCCTGCAGCTTTTCAGGCTGCTGGGAAAAATGTGACTGCTTCTCTCAGGCTGTCGACCCAACTACTCTGTCAGTCCCTCTTCGTGTGTGTGTGTGTGTGTGTGTGTGTGTGTGTGTGTGTGTGTGTGTGTGTGTGTGTGTGTGTGTGTGTGTGTGTGTGTGTGTGTGTGTGTGTGTGTGTGTGTGTGTGATGAGGGTATGGCGGCCTCTCTTTGTTGTCCATGGTAAGAGGATCCTGGCTAGTGAAACAATACCTAGCCATTCAAACGGAGATGAACAGACACACTGAGCCGATCTTAGCCAGGCCAGGACACAGCAGACAGGGGGGGGGGGGGGGGGGGTCTGAATACCCCCTCTGTGGGAGAAGGAAGGAGGCAAGCCTTTCAGCAACCGGCCAGTCATTAGCTTTCAGTGTGTGGTTGTGTGTTACATTACATTACATTGCATTTAGCTGACGCTTTTATCCAAAGCAACTTACAATAAGTGCATTCGACCAAGAAGATACAAACTTGAAGAAAACAGAATCATATAAGTAAATCAGGTTTCATAGAGCCAAAACATTTCAAGTGCTACTCAACTGGCTTTAGATAAGCCAGTGCTTTGTTAGTAATTATTTGTTAGTAATTCTATCCCTCGAAATAGAGTCGAAAGAGATGAGTTTTCAGTCTGCGCCGGAAGATGTGCAAGCTATCTGCTGTCCTGATGTCAATGGGGAGCTCACTCCACCATTTTGGAGCCAGGATAGCAAACCCACGAGTTTTTGCTGATGGGAACTTGGGTGTGTGTGGGCACGTTTCATTATGAGGCAGGTTCAAAGGTTCTCTTGGAGAGTTTAGGGGGATGATATGGCTGAGGGGGACCAATGGAGATGAAAGTGGGGATAGGAAATGGGGTAGGTAGATTGTAACAGATCATTTTTACCTATAAGTAAACTCTCAGGTGTGGTAATCCACACCTGCATTAATAATTGAGGAATGCCTGTGTGTGTGTGTGTGTGTGTGTGTGTGTGTGTGTGTGTGTGTGTGTGTGTGTGTGTGTGTGTGTGTGTGTGTGAGAGAGAGAAGAACTTTTGTTTATCTTGACTGTGCAGTAAATATCTGCACCCTGTATATTTTTCTGCTTTGAAAGTCAGCTAAATAATTTCTTTAGTTGGCAATTTACCAGATCTGAGCTCGGGGGCGGAGCATTTACTTCTTATAAGTATCACTCTCAAGCTGTGTCTTGACATCTTTATCAGTAACAGTTTCCTTAAACACACACCACCGACAGCAACACACACACGCCTGCTCCACTATCCTAATATTCCTCTCACTCTCCCACCTGAGAAGGGCAGCGTCTGTCACTCATGCCAATGAGATTTCTGGGTATTTAACAGTCGACGAGTCAATCCTCTTCAGTGTCAAAATTGATGTCATCTGAAATTGAGCCAAAAAAGACCATTTACATATTCACGGTGAAACGGAACGATGCTGACAAGTTCTGATGAAGGTCACCTTCAAGAAAAGCCGCAGCTGATTTCAGCTGATCAGAGTCAAGTGCTGTCCATGCAGACAGAGGAAGGCAAAATCAGAACTGCTAACAGAAATCCAATACAAAGCCAGACAAAAGATGGATGTTTTAAAGTGTTTTAAGCTGTATTAGTTTGAAAATATGTGCTCCCTCCCCAGGGAAATAGTAAGGAGAATGTGGTACTAATTATGTTATGGCCATGACATCCTCAATTATAACTTAATACATTAAATACATTTTTTGTCTTTAATCGGCTTTAAGCCAATGCGCCCTTTACCTTTCCACTCACAACGGACCTCTTTGAATGTGCTTCTTCGTGTTGTTATACTATCAGGAGTTAATCCCCATGTGAAATCGTTTCCTTTTATTAGAAAATGCTATTTTGACAGTTTTATTTCGTAGCAAGAACTAGATGCACGTATCCATCTGTTTCACCTGGGACCAAGTAAGACTTTGTTGTCATAGAAGTAGATGCTGAATATGATCAAGGGAAACGTGGCAAAAAACCCTGTACACACTCTGTGTGTGTGTGTGTGTGTGTGTGTGTGTGTGTGTGTGTGTGTGTGTGTGTGTGTGTGTGTGTGTGTGTGTGTGTGTGTGTGTGTGTGTGTGTGTGTGTGTGTGTGTGTGTGTGTGTGTGTGTGTGTGTGTGTGTGTGTGTGTGTATTTGGGTACAGTAGTGCCTGGTGTTGACAACTATTGATCATTCTTGTTTGAGATTGTTGAGCAGCAGAATATTTAAACAGACTTTCTTTGTAAATAAATTAAAGGAAATGTACTTAAAGGGTAGAGAGTATAGGAGGGCATCTTCCGTTTTATGAGCTGTTGAGTCAATATTTATGTCAAATGTGGCAACCAATCTACATTTTGCCAGGTGGGGTAGATATTTATATATATTATTTTAATGAAATTTACATTTTGTCAGGCAGACTCATTCAAAAGATATCTAAAGTACACGTTATATATAAAGACAGGAGCACAAAAAACATTTACACAAACACAAAATGGAATTACAGAAACAACACAACCACACAATAACAGGGAATTATAAAATCAAGAAAAAACTTCAAAGGTCTAGTACCTGAAAGCAGTTTTATTAGTGAATCCTTGAGGAATAAGTTGTTACTGGATCTAAATTAAAGGAAGAAATGTGAGGTCTTCTGAAGTACCAACAGAAGAGCTTTATTCATCTAGAAGCTATTTGTTCTCTCTTAGACGTTTGCTTTGTGTAATGCACAGGGTTTAACAGAGTATTCAGTGGATAGCCCAACAATGAATATCTCAGTCAAGGACAACTTTAGTGTATCATACACTCTTTAATTATATTCAACCGCAAACTTGAATGTTTGTAAATTTTCTTTAGATATATCTTGAATGACTATCGAATCAAATTCTTTAGTAATTGTATGACTCAGCAAGAGTAATATGAGTTATTTAAAGTCAACATCACTGGTGTAGGTGGAGAAAACCATATTATTGGTATTTTCTGAGATAAGAATCTACTGAGTGTCTACAAACAAATTCAATTTAACAATGTTTACAGTGTGTCATTTTGTAACCAGTTGCCACTACCTACCAAAATGTCTAGTATTCATCTGCTGTTTTTTTTTTCCCCAGACAGGAAAATGGTGACGGTTTCTGCTTGTGAATGTGATACCAGGTAAAGTCGAAATTAAACGTTGACATGCTGGGGTTGTCCTACTCTAGCTCTGACTCACTACACTAAATGTGAGAGAGCCAGCGCTTTAAGGATCAGTGAGACAAATGAGAAACAGCTTCAGCTGAGAGACGGACAGCGTAGCAAGAAAGGGGAATAGCTTTTATCGAGCGTGACACCAAGAAATGGGATCTAGGTTTGTGGGTATTGGAGCGGTAATTGATTCAAGGATCCAGATCTGCTCAGAGGCTAACCTCGGGAACATTGTTGTATGGGAGCTGATATGCAGTGTGATAGCTTAAATACCCATTTAAAGGGAGCGGGTCTTAGCTCTCTTAAGAGTCACTTCTCAGATGGACGTGGCTAATAGCTTGCCACGCTAATTCAGAGTCAAAACTGTAATTAGACACTTTGTATTGCTATACTTGTTAAATCCTTTACAGCTCTTCCCTGCTTCCTCAGCAATTGAATTCGATGTGATTAAAGCAATCTGGCACTGGAAACGGTAACAAGGATGATGAGCAGCACTGTACTGCACTGAGCCTCATTATGAAGTAGAGAAATTCTAAAAGAGAAATCGCACCACTTCTTTAACCGCCCCTGATTAGCATGTATAAGCAATTAAAAAAAAGTAAAGATAAGGAGGACTGACCCCTAAGCATAATGTGTCAGCTTAAGAAGGCCATGAGATCCTGCTGCTGAGAGCACAAGGGAAATCTAGTTAGCCATACTACTGTTTCCAAAGTCAACCATCAACTTTTAACTCAAGTCTCAGCCACATTATAAATGTAAACAAGCTTTTGAATTATATTTGGATTTGCAAGAAAAGTTAATGAATATCTTGTATACTGTAAGTGTGTGTTCTTAATTCATTCATCATTTTGTATACAACATATGGATGCTGTACACAGGAACGGTCACAAAAACACTTAAAGATAGCATTATTCCTTCTTAAAAATACAAGACTGTATGCGCTAAAATAATGATATAAATGCTAGAATATGGCTTCTGATAAACGAAGGGTTCCGTTTCGAAATTCCTCCAACAGTGATTCTTGAAGCGCTGGCTCTCAAACACTCAAATGTATTACACTGAACACACATTTTCTGCTTTACACTTTGTTGTACATAAAATAAAACACAAGAAAACACTAGCTAAACTGTAAACATTGATTTCTACATCACATACTGCCTTTCCACATTTACAAAGATGAAAATACTTTTAGATAATGAGTTCATTCACCAATTCAACCCTTTGGTATGGACAACAATGGCGGCCAAAATTGGACAGAACATGGGGGTGGAGATAGAGATGAGGACAAGGAAAAAGGGGTTTACTGTAAATCAGTGCAAACTTAACAAATGATCAAATCTTAATTTGTAAAATGATAATTGGTCAAACTGTGGCACTCCAAAGATTTCCTAACAATACAGGACTGTCTCAGAAAATGAGAATATTGTGATAAAGTTCTTTATTTTCTGTAATGCAATTAAAAAAACAAAAATGTCATACATTCTGGATTCATTACAAATCAACTGAAATATTGCAAGCCTTTTATTATTTTAATATTGCTGATTATGGCATACAGCTTAAGAACACTCAAAAATCCTATCTCAAAAAATTAGAATAGTTCCTCAGACCAAGTAAAAAAAAAAGATTTATAACAGCAAAACACAATCAAACATTTGAAAATGTCCATTAATGCACTCAGTACTTGGTTGGGAATCCTTTTGCACGGATTACTGCATCAATGCGGCGTGGCATGGAGGCAATCAGCCTGTGGCATTGCTGAGGTGTTATGGATGCCCAGGATGCTTCAATAGCGGCCTTTAGCTCATTAGCATTGTTGGGTCTGGTGTCTTTCAGCTTCTTCTTCACAATACCCCACATATTCTCTATGGGGTTCAGGTCAGGGGAATTTGCAGGCCAATCGAGGACAGTAATGCCATGGTCAGTACACCAGTTACTGGTGGTTTTGGCACTGTGGGCAGGTGCCAGATCATGCTGGAAAATGAATTCCTCATCTCCATAGAGCTTTTCAGCAGACGGAAGCATGTAGTGCTCTAAAATCTCTTGGTACACAGCTGCATTTACTCTGGGCTTGATGAAACACAGTGGACCAACACCAGCAGCTGACATGGCTCCCCAAACCATCGCTGACTGTGGGAACTTCACACTGGATTTCAAGCAACTTGGATTTTGCTCCTCTCCAGCCTTTCTCCAGACTCTGGCGCCTTGACTTCCAAATGAAATACAAAACTTGCTTTCGTCTGAAAAGAGGACTTTGGACCACTGTGCAACTGTCCAGTGCTTCTTTTCCTTAGCCCAAGTCAGACGCCTCTTCCGTTGTCTTGAGTTCAGAAGTGGCTTGACCATGGGAATACGGCTATTGTAGCCCATTTCCCGGACACCTCTGTGAACAGTGACTTTTGATACCTGGACTCCAGCTTCAGTCCACTGTCTTTGAAGCTCCCCCAAATTCTGGAAGCGACTCTTCTTCACAATGCTGTTAAGGCTGCGGTCATCTCTCTTGGTTGTGCAGCGTTTCCTGCCACATTTCCCCCTTCCAACAGACTTTTTGTGGATGTGCTTTGAAACTGCACTCTGTGAACAGCTCGCTCTTTGAGAAATTTCTTTTTGTGTCTTACCCTCCTGATGGAGGGTGTCAATGACGGTCCTCTGGACAGCAGTCAGATCAGCAGTCTTCCCCATACTTGTGATTTAGTTTACTGAACCAAGCTGAGTGTTTTTCAAGGCTCAGGAAACCCTTGCAGGTGTTTCGAGTTAATTAGACGATTCAAGTGATTCGTTGAACACCCTACTAGTATACTTTTTCATGATATTCTAATATTTAGAGATAGGATATTTGAGTTTTCTTAAGCTGTATGCCATAATCAGCAATATTAAAATAATAAAAGACTTGCAATATTTCAGTTGATTTGTAATGAATCCAGAATGTATGACATTTTTGTTTTTTTTTTAATTGCATTACAGAAAATAAAGAACTTTATCACAATATTCTAATTTTCTGAGACAGTCCTGTAGTATCTATTCTGACTCCTCTCCTGTTTGAGTAACTTAATGTTGACAAACAGATGTGTGAATCAAATGTGTATCGCAAGGTGCTTTGCCCTGCACAGAGAAAAAGCTGATGTGGTTCTCATTAATACTATTAGTGTGTAGTCGGTTCTTTATTTGCTTTTTAAAATGATGATTTTTTTTCTTTTTTACAAATATTTGAAAGAGTTTTGCAAGAACACTTCTCATTTGCAATATCTGTTTAATGTTTTGTTGGTTTGGTGTTGAGTTTTTCAAAAAGAAACCTAGTTTCAAAGGGCACCTAAGTGATCAGAAAATAAAATGTAGTGTTACCAATGTTGACAAAGGAAATTATACTGTAAATAAAAAGGCTTATAATACATACTGTATTCCTCGCTCCTTTGAGGTGTTTCAAGGTGAAGTGTTTGTACATTATCACTTCTTACCTTTATCAGATGCTGAAGGCACCAAGGACGAAGCAGAGGAAGCCACGTGGACCAACAGCTGATCAAGATCAACGCTGGAAGGGCAAAACATTTATTAAGTCAGCTCACGCGTTTTGCATCCATTACTTTTAGTTCAGCCAAAGTCATTAGTAGTGATCTGCTCACATACTGTAACCGAGCAACGCACTGAAGCTGCTAATTAAAGGCTTAACAATCTTGTTTATATCTTCTGCTGTGAAATATATTCTGTTTGCATTTTATCAGTGGTTGACATCAGTTTGTCCTGCGAGCTGAAAACAAATCAAACAATTTAAATGTTGTTTACCACAGTTATTTGCATGTGGGTAAAAAGTGTCTCTGTTTCTAATTTCTGTTGTATGGAAACCTATGAGTCATAATTTATCACAAGAACCTCGGGTGGAGTATGGAGCAGCTTAGTGAGTTGCCTATGTCTGTTCCAATTACAAATGATGACAATGCAAAATTCAAATTGGAAAATGAAAAAATTACCATTTACTTTCGACAGCAGGATTCCCATGAATATGGAAATGTAGACGTGAGGAACTGGTATGATTATACACTTGCGGCAGATGATAATAAATTCAGACAGAGTTGTTTACAATCGAAGCCGAGGGATGTTTTGTCCCTGAGGACAAACTGAGCGGAAGCAGATCTCAAGGTGAGCTGAGCAGTAGATGGAGGAGCTCAGACCGTGAATCTTAACATCTGTAAACATTTTTGGCATTTATCTCATGTAACGCTCATCTAAATATTTTCAGCTAAGCTCTTAGCAAACATCAGCTATCTCATAGCCCAACAAATGCCACAGAAACATTTGGAGTGTGTGTGAGATCTTACTCCGTGCAGGCCGTTCCTCTTGAGTCATCTGTGTGTCTCTCAGGCCCGTTTGTCTGCACGACGAGAGCAAGGGTGAGGCAGGAGTCAGCCTGAAACAGAATAAGAGCTTTGCAGAGTGGCAGCAGATGACAGCCCGAGGGTAGTGGGAGGAGGGCAGCTGGCTTAGGGTCCACCCAGACCTCCTTTCTTTATAACATTACCAGACAATTGTGGAAGAAATGCTCACGAGGGCAGGTTGCTCTTACCACCAGTAGTCCATCATAAGAAAGCAGAGACCACACAGGGACACGTCAACTGGATCGCAGCTGGTGTATTCGATGATGGCGATGTTTATCTGAAAAAAAACAGCAACTCATCTTTACTGCAACTTCTCATCATTATTGTGTGCACAGGTGACGTGTAGTTGAAGAGAACATTTGCCCATGTTTAGTACAACGAGAGCTTTGATGTGAGAGACTAGAACGTCGACAACAGTGAACATTACCCCAGCAGGTCCTCAAACATTTATGAGTTCTTCAGCTCATGTTGCTCCACAGAGGCCTGTTAGATTTCATTGCATAATTCTGTGCTCTGTTCCAGACTCTATTGTGCCAATGAACCTCCATTTATTTGGCAGGATGTTTTTTATCACCGCTCCCTCAGCTCACAAGCCAGAATAACAATGACTTTTCATCATCGAAAGGACTGCTTGATACCATGTAGCAGATTGTTGCAAAACACTACTGCCTTAAGGAACTGTCTTCATAGTATATTGATGGTAATCCTGCTTTAAAAGCTACATTAAATTGTGTTCACAGGTTTTTTTTTAACTGCATACATACAGTATGTGTAATAGCTTTTATTCATCACTATGAAGTGCAGTTTGTTTGTGCAGTCTGAAAACTGCTGGATATGAACAACTGATTTTTGCCATTATTCATCTTCTCCCAGGAGCAACTTCAAAGATGTTGTGGTATATGCTGCTCAAAATGCATTTTCATGATGACAAGATAATAGCAGACACGCTAATTTAAAAACGTTCTGCTGTCAGGGCAGAGCTAAATCAAAGTATTAAGAACTGTCCATGGTATTATCCACCAATTTATTCTCCTGCCTCTATCTCTTCCCTCTCCTTTTCTATAACCTGCATCTATTTATCTGTCCGTCTGTCTTATCTTCTTTTCCTACAGTAAGCCTTTGCCTAGTCCTACGTAAACCTTGTCTGTTACCTTATCAGACAAGTCATTTCCAAGTTAACACAAAGGGTGAGAGGGCATAAAATTAGATTTTCAACAAGAGGAGTAATGAGAAGTGGCAGATCTGTAAAGGCTTGCATGAGGAAACATGAAGACCTGAAAGATTAGAAATGTCAAAAAGCTAAACTGCAATTTCCCATGTGCTGCAGCCTGCAGATGCATATCAACACTCAATGGACCTATTACTGCCCAATGTATCATGGAGCACAGCCTGGGAGATCAGATTTAACAGATTGTCTGTGGACTGTTAAGACCAGTACATGCACAATGTGGAGGGGAACTGTGATCCAATGGCACCCACTAGTGCTCGAAAGGTTTACCTGCACTTATTGGAAAAGATTTACACAGACTAATGGTCCAAAAACACTGCGGCAGTACCCTTCACAATTTCACTCACAGGATCAGACTGTTAATAGTGTTTGAAATAAAGAAAACGTCAATATAAAGACGAGAACGTTTACCCATTTTTGCTTGTTTACTGTTGACTCACAATAAGTATTATGTACATTGTCTCTTGTAAAGTCAAAAAAACCGACATGTGCAGAAATGTGTGAGCATGATTTGCTATTCCTAAAGAGGGGAGAAGATGAGGTGGGGAGAGAGAGAGACTGTCCCCGCAGGTGTGAGGCTGTTTCCTTCTCTCCTCGTTTCTGTATTGAGGGATGAGCATGGATGGTGCGATTTATTTTCTCCATCAGCTCTACTGAGTTGTATTGTACCACACCTCAATCGAACTGCCTGAAGCAGATGCATTGTAAGCAAATGCACACACTTCTAAGTACACACACACACACACACACACACACACACACACACACACACACACACACACACACACACACACACACACACACACACACACACACACACACACACACACACACACACACACACACACACACACACACACACACACACACACACACACACACACACACACACACACACACACACACACACACACACACACACACACACACACACACACACACACACACACACACACACACACACACGACATTAAATCAGATGAATTTTTTCTGGCAGGACAATCCATCTTACATAAAGATGCTCAAATTTCAATCCAAAATAAATCCTTCCTGAGCAACAAACATAGCAACTGAAGCTTGGCAGATGTATGGACACACATACATTCATACCCAATGCACACACATACACACTGGCAGGGGTGAGGACCTTGTTGTAGCCTCAGCTACTACAAGCTACATGTTCTGCACTGCGTTTGTCACCGACAACAGTTTTTATTTACTCACAGTAAAGGTCAGAGCAGTCATCTTTTACTGAAAGCTGGTGCAGGCAGGGCTCTGCCGCTCACAGACTGTCATGTATCCACGGCAGCTCTTCTCCCTACTCTCCATGAGACTTGTCTAGATGGGCTGTCTGGCAAACACTTTCACAAGTCATTAGTGTTGGCAAAACCTAAACAGTCATTATCATAAATTATTTTTTGCTAATGATACTACTTCTAGGTATTCCATTACTGGACCAATGATTGATTCATCCTTTTATCTGAACTGAGCATTCATTATTTGAGGGATTTGAGAATACAATTCTGAACCTGCCATGGAAAAGAAGGAGTGACAGCCCTCATCCAAGATTGTTGCACAATGCTGTTTGCCACGGGGATGTTTCCAGAGCTTACGGTTTTAGATGATTATGCAGAAAGGTAGTTGTTTAAAAGCTCAAATATTTTGCAGGGCACACATGACATCATCTTAATCCTTAGTTACTCCAGGGAGAATGTCCCTGTAATCGGTAATTGTAAGTCGCTTTGGATAAAAGCGTCAGCTAAATGAAACGTAAAAAATGTAAATAAAAACATCAAGTTTGTACAGAACAAATGCAGATTCCAATCATCCATGGACGGTTTGCTGAGTTTGATATTCCCCAGTATTAAAAAAAGTTTTGCCTCTTCATGTCTTTTATCTGAATTATCTTTCTCTCACTCCCACCACACATATAGCTGTATGAATGTAGGTCAGCCCTGTAGAGAGATGTGAAAGAAAAAAGTAAATCAAAACTATCTATCATCTGACGCCAAATGAATGATACCCTAAAGCTGAACAGGGATGTTGGACAGCAGCACACAAGCTAACTGATTTCTGTACATGAATGGGCACACGCACTCACACACATAGGCGCACACTCACACACTAGTGAAAGGTACAGTGTGTGTGTTGCATAATTCATCAGGACCAAAGAAAAAAGCCATTATCGGACGAGCTGGAAATGCAACAGCAGGCCACTTCTCAGTGATTCTGTTTCATATATCAGCATTACTTTACATAAATCCCCTGTAAATCGAAGTAACAGGTGATTCAAATGACACATGTGTGGGGCTATCTTTGGATTCTCACGCATTCTCTCTCTCATGCAAACACACGTCAGAATATTACATGCAAGTGGCAGCCTGAGTCAGTTTCTTCTCCTGGCCACCTCACTGACGCATTACTCAGACAATAAATTAATTAATAAGCCCCCACACACATCTCCTCGACTGGTGGGTCCTGCAGCACTGAACCAGCTGTATTCCTCCCCAGTTGACCATGTGTCAGGTCGAATCAGTAGGAGAAACTAAGGTTGCCAGAGAGGACTGAAACTCAGCAGCAGGCCATTAGACTAACAACTTCAGAGGTAAACAAAACATTCAACACACAAGAGGCAAAAACACTGTGTCTGTATCCTGCTACAGTATCAAAGTCACAGTAGCACAGTCACAGGACAAAAGTCTTCAAAAGCATTTCATATTAATACAAACAATTGGTGAGGGGCCTTTGCTAACAAAACACAGCTGAGCAGTCTTTAACCAGAATCATGTTTAACATTGTAAACACCTACCTTTCTTATGGAGAAGGGGAGCTTGAGTCCACATTGTTCTTCATAAACAGGCAACAGCTATATTTTCCTCACTTAAAAAAAACAATGCATTAGGCTGCTGCAAAATAGGACTACATTTCCTAGCCCCGCGTGACGTCAACGCGACAGTTTCCGAGAGTGAACACGTGACGTTTTGTTTTGGTCAGATAGGGGTTATGGCTAGAAAGGATCCGTCTTGTGTAAATATGACGTCACGTTCTCATTGTAACTCTCGTTGGAGCGGCTCGGAAACACACCTACAGCAGTAACATGCAACATACACATTAATGCAGCAGTAATATTAATAGAGAAACATCAGACATAATAGTAAAACACTGAAAGGGAACATTGTATTGCACCAGCTATCTTGGGACTTTTACTGCGACAACGTTGACTTGCCTGTGAATAAAAAATAAACCATAGGGTTGGTGATCTACAGTGTTGTCATTCTTCTTTGAACAGCAAGACCGCTAACACCCTATTTCAACAATCACACTCCCTGTCATTGACATAATTAATAGATGGTTTAACTTCTCACCATCATTTGCTGTGGCCCACTGATGTTAACGATCGTAACTGAAAGGCTGCCTGCCAAACGTAAACATTCAGCCACGTGACTTGCAAACTATCGCGAGAGTTTTACACTAGACGGGTCCTTTCTAGCCATAACCTCAGATAGGGGACCTAACGCGGAAGTTCTGCAAGTCTTCAGATGCAGGAGGACTCAGTATGGATAGGATCGGCTTCTTCTTCTTCTTCTTCTTAAGTCCTTTTCTTTTTTGCACATCTTCGGCTTCACCGCCGAATTTCGTCCTCCTTTTTGCAGATGATTTAGGTTTCGGGGACTTGGGTTGTTATGGACATCCCAGTTCTCTCACTCCAAACCTGGACCGGATGGCAGCTGGAGGGCTCCGGTTCACTGACTTCTATTGCACCAGCCCCGTGTGCACCCCGTCCAGGTGTCTACCTTTAAATATACAGTCTCTGATTTAATGTTCTTGTCTGTAAGCGGGAGAGAATGTCCCATATAAACAAATACGTTTTAATGTATGTGCAGTGCACTCGTTTTAATATTATTGTTAAGTCCCTTAATTGTATGTCATAAACCACCGCGGTAGGTTTGATTTCCAACATTCAATCCGGAGTGGCGTATTGTTCCTCATTTTCACAGACAGAGGACAGATGGCTCTTATCCAAGCCTTGCTCTAAACCACAGGGTTTCACTTAGGGACCGTCAACAAATTACCGTTTAGGCTATTCGTGCACATTCTGATAATAATGATGTCACATTTGTTTTGATAACATCTGTATAATGATAAGATTTTGTGTGTGTGTGTGTGAGAGAGATGTGATTCACATGGGTGGGGGGGAACACATCTAGAGTCTGTGGCCCTTTCTCATTTCATCAAATCCCCCCTCCTCGACTCCTCGGTCCTCCGGTAGTGACCCGGAAATGAATTTCAGCGCGCCATTTTGAAGGACATCTCATTTCTCTAAATGCACTTCGAGGACCGAGGATCGAGCGTCGAGGAGGCTCTCTGGAGGAGCTATAACCGAGGATACACTGGTGGATCCTCCACGGCTTCTTCGTGGATGCATTTCCGGGAACAGAGATGTTTCAAAGAGACGTGACGCACGGCCGGAATTATCTCAGCCAATGACAGCTTTGCATGCATCCCCTGGATATTATTTTATTAACTGCTTTCATCGCGACGCGATGTTTACAGTGAGAACAGCTGTGAGGTCCGTGCAGAAAGCAGAGCAGTGTGTATAATATATATCACTCCGTATAACAGGCCTACTCTTTATTTGCTTTAGTTTAGTAGATATCTACAAACAAAGAGTCAATATTTTTCTAAGACCATTTAGTGCTTCACATAATAAAATACACAACGGCTGTAGCCTGATTATATGCTTTAGGAGCTGTAGGTGCGTGTGGTACAGTGTGTAGGTGTGTGCGTGGTACAGTGTGTAGGTGTGTGTGTGGTACAGTGTGTAGGTGTGTGTGTTGTACAGTGCGTAGATGCAGCGGACAGACGGGTCTCAGTTGGTTTGGTGTCCTATGATTACTTTTAATACTTGTAAATAAAACTTTTGGCCCGTAATTTATTTTCCTCATTGTAGCAACCAGAGAGGGGGGGGGGATATATCCAGTCTCTGATAGTGTTACGTTATTATGAGAGTGCTCTGCTTGATTCTGAAATTGTATATATTTATATAAAATATATACATATATATTTGTGTGTGTAAGTGTCCGCATCTTGTTATTGTCTCATTATACCGCACTGTGAATTAATTAAAAGTAAATATATAAGTGGTCATGAACACATCTGTCCATCAGACAGAGGGCTGCTGTGCCTCCTGTCATCATTAATGGACGTCTCATTAAAATGACCGCTCAGAGGAGAGGAGTTCTCATTTCTCTAACCGCCTGCTGCTTCCTCTCCTCGGCTCCCCTCCTCGGCTCCTCCGTTCGCATCTCCTGTGGGCGGGACTAAGTCTTGAGGATAGGAGTCGAGGAGGGGAGTTAGAGAAATGAGAAAGGGCCTGTGTGTGTGTGGGTGGGTGTTTGTGTGTGTGTTTTATTTGATCCGGGTGGTTACTAATTCCTTTTATTTATGGCGGTCATTTTTGACCGGGAACACCATGGGTGTTACAAAGTTGACTAAATCATCCAAAATTGAATGAAAGCGGCGATCAGCAATTTGATATGTTCAAATGTCTACTGTGAAGGATATCATAAAGCCTTAATGCAATTGAACCTAAAACAAAAAATGTAGTAAATCGGTCAGATTTGACCCGAAGACAACAGGAGGGTTAAGGTGTTTTTTTATATAGCTTTCTTGTTATGTTACCCATCAATCTTCTCCCGCTTATCCGTGGTTGGGTCGCGGAGGTAGCAGTTCCAGCAGAGAGCCCCAAACGCTCCTTTCCCTGGCCACATCAACCAGCTCTGACTGGGGGATCCCAAGGCGCTCCCAGGCCAGCGAAGAGATATAATCCCTCCACCTGGTCCTAGGTCTACCCCTTGGTCTCTTCCCAGCTGGAGGCGCCCAGGTGGCATCCTTATTAGGTGCCCGAACCACCTCAACTGGCTCCTTTCGGCGCGAAGGAGGAGCGGTTCAACTCCGAGTCCTTCCCGGATGACTAAACTTCTCACCTTATCCCTAAGGGAGAAGCCAGCCACCCTGCGGAGAAAACCCATCTCGGCCGCTTGTATCCGGGTTATGTTACCTAGTTAAATACACGGATATTATTACTACACAGGAGAAATAAGACACACCTATTTTATTTTACCTTCTATCATAGTCTTTAATTAAGATCCATCATTATTTTGTTAAGACACGTTATTTTTAAGAACTGTTTCAATTAAAAATAAAGTCAAAATACAAGTATGAATTTGACAATGAGCATATACATGTCGTCTTTAAATAATAGTCCCTATCTGTTTTGATGTCTTTTCAGGGCATCGTTGTTGACAGGGCGTTATCAGACCCGCTCAGGTGTCTACCCAGGAGTGTTGTACCCAGGTTCTAGAGGGGGTCTTCCTCTGAATGAGACCACCATTGCTGAAGTGCTGAAACCTGTGGGCTATGCTACTGCAGCAATAGGGAAGTGGCACTTAGGAGTTGGTGCCAATGGGATGTTTCTTCCAACCAGGCAGGGGTTTGACCACTACCTGGGGATCCCCTACTCCCACGACATGGTCAGTGTGAATACATTTAGCTCCAAACTAAAATGACTGAGGTAATATGTGATAGTATTATTAAATGGGGAGATTTTGTCTAGAATATTTGTTGTCTCCCTGTTTTTCCCAGGGTCCCTGTAGGAACCTGACTTGTTTCCCTCCAGATATTAAGTGTTTTGGATTCTGTGATGTGGGTACTGTCACCGTCCCACTAATGCAAAATGAGGTCATCAAGCAGCAACCAGTCAACTTCCTGGAACTGGAAAGGGCTTACAGTGATTTTGCAACCGATTTCATTGCCACATCAGCAAAGAATAAACAACCTTTCTTCCTCTACTACCCGTCCCATGTAAGCATCAACAATTTTAATATGTAGAACATGTCCATGTCCATTTGAGTTTTCAAAACAAAACCATTTTTTGTAACCCCATGTAGATGGATAAGAACAATTCAGATAGTGAGCACTTTCTTCTAATTCCTCCCACAGCACACCCACTACCCCCAGTATGCAGGAGTGGATGCCGCCGGGCATACTTTAAGGGGCAAATTTGGAGATTCTCTTTTTGAGTTTGACAACACGATAGGAAACCTACTGACAACTCTGGAGAAAACAGGAGTGATAAACAACACCCTCGTATTCTTCACTTCAGACAATGGGTTGGTTTTTGACGCCTGCTTTTATAGTTTCTTATGCAGACATGTTTATCTCCCACTCTGATAGCATTGGTACAGCTGTTAATTTTTCCTCTGTTCAAAGGTGAAGTTGCATTTTATCTTGCCCTTTTTTATCTTTGATGTATTGCCTTGAGAAAATGTACCCTTTATCAAATGGTGTGTTATTCATTTCTGTTCTTTAGGCCTGAACTGATGCGCATGTCCAGTGGAGGATGCTCTGGCCCTCTGAAGTGTGGAAAAGGCACAACTTATGAAGGGGGGATGAGGGAGCCGGCCATCGCCTTCTGGCCTGGCACCATCAGGCCAGGTCTGGATTTCTTAGACATCAAGAGCTAAAACCACTTGGTGTATATTCCGTTGTCCCCATTTGCTTATTTCAGTCACATTTACTAAGCTACTGTATTTAAAAGCATACCACTTTACACTGAATTCATTAAAGAATCAACTGGTCTATGGCCAATTGTTGCCAATTTAACAGGCTGAATCGCTCTGATAGCCACAACATACTGCAAAAACAGGGCAACAAACGCTTCCTGAAGGCCAGAAGTGTATGCCTTGTGTCAGGGTATTTAGTGAATACTGCCTTTCCCCCCTGTATGCCTCTCTTTAGGTGTGACTCATGAGATGGCCAGCACTCTAGATATCCTCCCCACTATCGCAGGTCTGGCAGGGGCCAAGCTACCGCAGGTGATGCTGGACGGGGTTGATATGACAGACATCCTTATCAACCAAGGAAAGGTAGTGGCTCACAGTCTATAGATTAAAATAATGTGTAAACACAGACAATGTTTTTAATTTTATATCTTCTCATCTTTTGCAGGGTAAAAGGGAAACCATGATGTTCTACCCCACAGATCCCAGTGAGATGTATGGCCTGTTTGCACTCAGACTAGGGAAGTACAAGGCCCACTTCTATACACGAGGTACAGCAGGCCTTTTAAAACAAGTAGAATTGTCCAGAGGCATAGTCACAGTCAGAACTGAATTATTTATAAATTATGAGTCATATTTGTCCATGTTTGTTCTCAGGTGCTACACACAGTGGGACTACTCCAGATCAAGACTGCCCAGTATTTGCTGTCCTCAAGGCCCACGATCCCCCTCTCCTTTTCGACCTGGAGGCCGATCCCTCAGAGCACTACCCTCTCCAGCTTTTTGGAAAACCTGACCTCCAAGCCGTGCTGCAGCAGATCATACAAGTCAAGAAAGAGTTTGAGGCATCAATGGTGTTCGGAGAGAGCCAGATGTCAAAAGGAGTCGACACTGACCTGGAGCCTTGCTGCAATCCTCAGTGTAGCCCCAAGCCGGGTTGCTGCAGGTGTTGATGGGACAAATCCTGCTAATAATGGCAATTTGGGAGAAAATTGAAGTACACACTGATTTTGACCTCAAGAGGTCTTTGTGAAGCACCAGATGTGATGCTGATTTTGTAATCATTTGATGATGCATTGCTACATGCTTGTCGACAGATACAGTTGCAAGAAAAAGTATGTGAACCCTTTGGAACTACCTGGATTTCTGCATACATTGGTCATAAAATGTGTTCTGATCTTCATCTAAGTCACAACAATAGACAAACCCAGTCTGCTTAAGCTAAAACCACACAAAGAATTATATGTTTTTATTGAACACACCATGTAAACATTCACAGTGCAGGGTGTAAAAAGTATGTGAACCCTTGGATTTAATAACTGGTTGACCCTCCTTTGGCAGCAATAACCTCAACCAAACGTTTCCTATAGTTGCATATCAGACCTGCACAACGGTCAGGAGGAATTTTGGACCATTCCTCTTTACAAAACTGTTTCAGTTCAGCAATATTCTTGGGATGTCTGGTGTGAATCGCTCTCTTGAGGTCATGCCACAGCATCTCAATTGGGTTGAGGTCAGGACTCTGACTGGGCCACTCCAGAAGGCCTATTTTCTTCTGTTGAAGCCATTCTGTTGTTGATTTACTTCTGTGCTTTGGGTCGTTGTCCTGTTGCATCACCCATCTTCTGTTGAGCTTCAATTGGTGGACAGATGGCCTTAAGTTCTCCAGCAAGATTTCTTGATAAACTTGAGAATTCATTTTTCCGTCGATGATGGCAATCTGTCCAGGCCCTGAGGCAGCAAAGCAGCCCCAAACCATGATGCTCCCTCCACCATACTTCACAGTTGGGATGAGGTTTTGATGTTGGTGTGCTGTGCCTTTTTTTCTCCACACATAGCGTTGTGTGTTCCTTCCAAACGACTCAACTTTGGTTTCATCTGTCCACAGAATATGTTGCCAGTAGTGCTGTGGAACATCCAGGTGCTCTTTTGCAAACTTCAAACGTGCAGCAATGTTTTTTCTGAACAGCAGTGGCTTCCTCCATTTTATGACCAACTTATGCAGAAATCCAGGTAATTCCAAAGGGTTCACATACTTTTTCTTGCAACTGTATGATAAAATGACCATTTGTACTGAAAAATAACATTACACTAAGAATGTAGTGTATACCTGGATTTTTTTATTACATGTTTTAATCATTGATTTATTATTTAATTTTCACCTCAACATTCTTGATATTCATAGCATTTAGCATGGATTTTATGTGATTTAAAAAAAATGATTTGCAGTCTATTTCAAACACACAAGCAATCATGAGATCTGAACAATAAAGACAAGAATTAAGGTTTCAGACATCAAGCATATATTTTATTCATAACACCAAACCCATGACAAGGCAAAGTGATTTTTGTTGTAATTTTTTTGTTTGCTTTTTCCTGGAATTCTGATTAACTCTACAAGTCTTTGTTTTTAAAGATACAAGATAGGATATGTTTGTTCTGTCACATACTGTTTTGCTCTAGGTATACAGTAAAGCATCTTGCTAATTGTAATAAAGTCAAAAGTTTTGTTTAACTGTTAGTGTATGTCTCAGCGGCTATATGGGACGAGATCATCCTCAGAGGTTGTTATTGTGTAGCTGTGTGGAAAGAAGGGGTCTTAACTAGGCTGTAACGAGATAGAGATACAGAAACAGAAGCAAATAGATACAGATCAGAGATGGGTCACATTGTTGGTGATAATCGGCAAGATGCAATAATAGCTGTTTCAATGGCATCTGAATGACTAACTTTTCAGCTCTAACAGCAGATTGGTCAGTAGTCTGTTAGTGTCACACAATAATGATGTAGCATCTCACACAGGTGCCCTAAATGTGCTGCTAGAGCCTGTCTTCAGGGACTTAAGGAGGTTTCTGGAACCGTAATTCCATCTAAGTGACAGATACCGAGTGAAAAAACAGGAAAAAAAATTATTGCAGATCACAGATGTGTTTTTCTTTTATTTCAGGGGTTTCTGTCTGCTTGTGATCTTTCCTTGAATTTCTTTTGAATAATGAACATAATAATTTCATAACATACTCAACATAAAGGACACAGCACTATCTTAGATTCACTATTGTATATACATAGTCTACCTGACAGCAATACATATAACAACCCTAAATCCATCCTGTCATATCAACAGTGAACTGAGGTGTTTGTTCTGGTGGACCGTGACTTAAAGCAGCAGAACAAGTTGCTAAACAGTGTCTGAAAGAACAATGAGGATAGTCAGAAAATTAATGGTCAGAAGCCTGTAGTGAGTGCATTGTTTTTTCAAATATACCCCCTCCCCTATATAAGGTGCTAGACTGTAAGCTATGGTATGCTACAACAACCCCAGTGCAGGTTATTGTGTGATGTGTGAATGATCCTTTCAACCTTTGAACCAAACTTAGAGCATTAAATAATTGTGGCCATCTCTCTTACCAATCGTACTTGAAAAAACAAGATTGAAGTCTAACCATAACTATAAAACCTCCCTTTTAATGGATTATCAAAGGTTTGTTTACATTGTGACCCTCTCACTGTACAGTAAGCGCACTGCAGGACCTCATAACTAAACGTGGCTACCGCTTCAGTTTTCCCTTTCCCCTCATTGAAACTGACAAATTAAAATAAAACTGAGACTAGGGTGTCACACACAGTTAATCAGTCCGAGGTGCGAGAGTATGGCTTTTCAGAGGGTATTAGTTTTCTTTGAGCTGAAGGTCACACCAATCATAGCAAAGCATACAGTAATGTATGACTTTTAACAGTTTTAACAGTTGAATGATTATCTGTGAAAGCTTCCCAAGGTAAAGGTCAGCCAGTGCAGCTTTGAGGACAGGACAAAGGTAAAATGTCACCCTAAATGTGCTGAGAGTTACTGCACGTAATCCAAGCTGACTTAAATAACTGCAGGGCTAATGACATCCAAAGTATATTACAAGTCATTACTCTAAAATCTCTCCTGCAGTTACTCCTGTCAAAGTGAGTCCCGAATAACCATGACAAATCAAAATCCGCTCCATCAGTCTCAGCTGTGAGTGTTTGTGGATTAGTTAGTTAGACTGGATGAGACGTCTGTATTTCTACTTTCTATACATACGTATTTACAACACAAACTACGTCTTGAACGAGACACAGGGGTAAGCTTGGACCAAGGACGGTTCACTGTACTCTCTCTACTTTGCTCCAATGCCACTATCAGTAAAAATCAAATGAGCAGTTTGTCAATATTGAACAAATACATATTTACAGCTAATTAAACGCCAACTTCTTGATTCTACAACATTCCCGTACTGATTGTTGAGCTGCTTGCCATTCACTTGGATATGTGTATTTCTTGGTGTGTCTGTGTGCAGTAACCCTACTAGCCATGCATTGAAAGGTGAAACAGCAGTAGTAGGTATATTGTTTTCATTTCAAAAGAGGAACCTTAAAATAAACAAGTGCTCAGCGTTTTAGTTTTATATCATAGAAAAAGATAAAGAAACAGGCAATCATTCCATTGAGATAATGGAAATAAAGAGAGAGAGGGATGAAATCAGTCAAATGCCTAGCAGACTGTAGAAATGAAGATCCCAGTTTTAGAGGGACACAATGGAGAGAAGACCCCACTGACAGCGCCCTCTGGTGGCAAACTCGATAATCATACACAAGCTGCAGAGAGAGAAGGTAGTCGTCATGGCAATACTGCCTACTCCAGGTAGATGTCCTCGGTGGGGCAGGCGTACTCCAGATGTTCCTGGTAATACTCCTGGAAGGCCCGTCTGCGGATAAGGCAAGGCAAGGCAAGTTTATTTATATAGCACCTTTCAACACAAGGCAATTCAAAGTGCTTTACAAAAATGAAAGACATTAAGAGCATTATAAAATGATATCTAGAAACACTAATTTAAAAGGAATGAAAGCAAAGATAATAAAAGTTACAGTGCAGTTTAAGATATGAATATATCAATTAAAATCAGCGGCAAAAAGAAAAGTCTTCAGCCTGGATTTAAAAGTAGTAAGAGTTGCAGCGGACCTGCAGGTTTCTGGGAGTTTGTTCCAGATATTTGGAGCATAATAGCTCAACGATGCTTCTCCATGTTTAGTTCTGACTCTGGGGACAGAAAGCTGACCAGTCCCTGAAGACCTGAGAGATCTGGATGGTTCATAATTTAGCAGTAGGTCAGAAATGTATTTTGGGCCTAAACCATTCAATGCTTTTAAACCAGCAGCAGGGTCATTCCTAGCATTCAGTGCCATTTAGGTCCCCACCACATTATATCATATATTTTGTATTTAAAAGGTCTAATGCTTATTTTTTAAAAGCTTGGTTTTAAATGTTTATACCCTCTACCATAAAACAACAATGTTATTTAGCCAGGATATTAAAAATTCTAAATAATTACTCTGATTTTAGCACAAGTAGGCCAAATTGCTGTGTCCCCAATCATGTTTGCTCAACATCTGTAACAGATATACAAAAATAAATCAAAGAAATACAAACAAATTCTACATTTTTGTGAGTGTTGTATGACCCTTTTGCTAATATTCCTCCACAAATTGAAATTGTTGTTATTAATTCATTTGTATTGAAAATAAAGTGTGTGTCCCGTTTGAATGTCCCCCCTGTTACTCTGATTTGAATCCCTCTGGACACGCCCCTTTACTATTCTACTATTTGTATGACTCAAGAAGAAGAAGGATACATTTTTAGTGGGAAATCATCTTCAAGAAGCAGAGTGAATGCGTTCTTCCTTCAACGTTTTTCTAATGTTTTAAAGAACTTAACTATTGCAGTAAAGCATAAAATGTCCACCCTGTTAGTGGAACTGATCATTTGTTTTACATTTAGAAAATATGGTGAATATATCTATCAAATATATATTTCTGTTATCACAAAGTGCTAGCTTGATTATCATCACACATGTAGCAATAGCCAAGTTTAGCATAAAATGTCCACCCTGTTACTATTTTTCACAGTAACAGTGATGTTAACTGTAACAGTGTAACAGTAACAGTGTGTGTTAACACAGTCACTGGGGATGGTAAAAAAAAAAAATGTAAGCATAATATCCTGAGCTTGACCAAAATATTTTTCTTATACTTTAACAAGCCATCATTCAGATTAAATACAAAAAACACATGGAAAATTATGTTTTTTATTTTTGAATATATAGCTGAAATGGCACCGAATGCTAGGAATGACATTTTCAAATCAGTTATTTGACATACAGGAAGCCAGTTTAAATACTTCAGAACAGGCGTGATGTGATCCACTTTCAACACTTTAGTGTTGGTAAGGACTTGAGCAGTGGCGTTCTGAATCAGCTGCAGCTTTCTAATGGATTTTTTTGTGAGACCTGTGAAGACACCATTACAGTGGTCCAGTCTACTGAAGATAAAAGCATGGACAGGTTTTTCCAAATCTTGCTGTGACATTAGTCTTTTAATCCTAGAAATATTCTTTAGGTGATAGTAGGCAGATTTAGTAACTGTTTTAATGTGACTGTTGAAACTCAGGTCAGAGTCCATGACTACACCTAGATTTCTGGCTTTATCTGTTGTTTTGAACATTACAGACTGAAGCTCAGCGCTAACTTTTATACGTTCTGCCTTGGCTCCAAAAACTATTACCTCAGTTTTATCTTTGTTTAATTGGAGAAAGTTCTGACACATCCAGTCATTGATTTGTTCAATGCACTTACTCAGTGTTTGAATTGGAGCATAGTCTCCTGGTGAAATGCTTATGTAAATGTGGGTGTCATCTGCATAGCTATGGTAACTTATTTTGTAGTTTTTCATTATCTGAGCCAGTGTTAGCATGTAGATGTTAAAGAGAAGAGGCCCCAAGATAGAGCCTTGAGGAACCCCACATGTCATATTTGTCAACTCAGATGTGTATTTACCTAGAGAAACAAAGTTGTTTCTGTCCTTTAAGTAGGATTCAAACCAATTTAGAACTGTTTCCGAAAGTCCCACCCAGTTTTCCAGTCGGTCTAGCATTGAGATCTAATAATACTATAATAAGACAAACAGATGACTAAAGATCAACCTGCCAGCATTTAGAAGACATCCTTACTTAGTGATCCATATTGTAACAGAATTTGTAAAGCCGTGTTCTGACTATTTACAAAGAAATGGCTGTTTGGTGCTAACGTAAAGATTGCTTCTAGTGCAAACACAGAACCAATCTCACTGAAAGCAGTGTTACTGGGTTTTTTCATAGGGTTTGTCTATTTCACAGACAAAGCAAGATGTGAAGCTCAGCCCAACCCTACTGCTCTGCTGAAACAATTAGTTGACTAATGGATTAGTGGATTTACAGAAAATGATTAACAAATATTTTGATAATGGATGTAGAAATCCTAGGACATGCTGTTTCAGTCTCTCAAATATGGCGTTTATCAGTTTTATATCATATTAACTTTAATGTATTTGGGATTTGGACTGACAAAAAAAAGACATCACCTTTAAGGAACACATTCTGCTCTTCATCCCCATTTTCCGACATTTATATACCAAAAGATTAATAGATGAATATAAAAAAGAATCTCATTTGTTGCAGCCGTACACGTCTGCCTGCTCTTGCCTCACCTTGAGACAGTAAACAATCTGTACTTTTAATTATTCAAATGCAATATGTAGGAATCCGGCATGACTAAGCTCCCAGACATGCACACCCATAAAAGGCTATACTGCAAAATAAACCTGGATCAGTGCTCACTTATCCAGCTACAGATGAGAGTGATTGGTAGTAAAGGTGCACTCTCATCAGGACTTTGATATCAGACTACAGAATCAAAACATCAAAGAGAACTTCAAATATGATTTACAGCTAAATAGTTAATGTTATAGGCTTTTCAAGTCATTAGTGTGCCTTGGTAATTCTGATGTATGGTAAGTGATGTGATAATGTGATTTGGACTCACCCAACACACTCTGCTACAGGTCGCATAGACTCCTGGGATACAAACACGTGGCAAGCAAATCTGTTCAGCATCGGGTGCTTAGTTATGAAGCCAAAGTAACTGCAGAGAGAAGAACAAATATGATTAAATCAGTCACACTAAACAATGGTGACACGAGGACAGAAAACCAATGTGTGTGTTTACCAATTGTTCCTCGGATGGCAGCCACAAAATGAGATGTTCTTCATCTGGAAGAAGTGACTACATCTGTCATACTACAGGAAGAGAGAGATGCAGAGACAAAGGAGTAAATACATAACCATTAATGCAATATAATTTCACAATAAAGAAATGATCTATCTTTATCTTTATGACTGTAATTATTTGTACATACCTCATCAAGGGCATCATATTCATCCTCCAGGCTCATGATCAGTTTCACTCCTTGCAAGCTAATCTCCAGCTCACATAGAGAGGGAGGCCGCACATGTACCGTCCGTTTCCTCGATATTGCAATCTTATGTAGAGAAAATACCTTTGTGTCAATACAAATATGCTTTAATGGTGAATACACATTTGTTTGTGATTGGGCGTGTGTTTTGCTGTTTTCCACTTAACTTACCTTCTGCATGGCAGCGCAGAGAATGCCGTTGCCTTGGTGATAAGGTACCTCGACTGACCCCAAAAACTGAACGTTGAAAGTCTCGATCCATGCAGGATTTCTTTTCATTCCTATGGGTTGTAATGCAGACACATACATACAGAGCATGTGTTTCTTCTGACCTTCACACTGAGACGCAGAAAATGACAGGTGATGTATTTCTCAACTCACCCAACAACTCCTTAGACTGGCCTATGACCTCGTGGGCATAGAAGGCGGGAAAGATGCCCCTCTCCCCTGTCCGCATGTTATAACCTCGGTACCAGTAGTCATCCTCTTCTTCCTCCACATATAAAGGATCATCAACATCCAGCTCCAGCTCATCTGCATGTCTGGGAATGAACCTGCAGAGAACAGCAGAGAGTCAGAGGACAAAAGAGAAATGTTAAACGGTGTGTCTTTGCATGGGTTTCCTGCTGTTAGGCATCCTTTAGACTGGAGTTAATTTGATCAGGAAGCATCTGATTTGGTTTTGGGTGACTCCCATGGGGAGAAGAGATAAATAAATTAGGAAACAGCTGACAGGGTTGGAAACAAAAGAGTTATAGTAATATTAAGGAGTCAAAGTGCTCTAGTTAGAGGGGATGTACTTATTGAAAGAGAACAATGGCAAAGCGAATGCATAATATTACATTCACAACATAAATGTATATAATAGTAAGGTGCTTGTAGCTTTCTCTCTCACTATTGCACACACACAAGCAGAGACACAGGTGGCTGATGTGATTATTACTGGTCGTCCTGCAGCTCTCGAGCCCAGCTGTAGTTGGACATCTGCCCTCCTCCCAACACAATTAGTGTCACCTTAAAGAAATATTGTTTTGTTTATCTAGACTTTTTCTTCTAGACAGAAAAGGGCAATTGTGGAGCTAATGGCATTCACAATACCATTATGTTTCTACAACCTTTTGCAATATTTATCTATACAGATCTAATTTTCACTGTAATTCACATTTCTCCAAATATTGTCCCATGATCAAGAATGAGTGTGCTGTAGATTGTCTCACCTGTAGACTGCCCTGTGTGTCTGGTCCCTCTCCTCTCCATTGATGGTACAGGAGAAAAGTCCAAAAGACTCTGTGCCTAGACCGCAGAAACACATAAGACTGTTTTGATGACCTGAAAACGACCTTGTTCAAATGTCTAAAATAAAAAACATTATTCCATGGTTGTAGATATTTGTTGGTGCTACAGTATATTCTCAAGTTAACTTAGAGTTAGACTAACTTTTTGCAAGGAAGTCTACTTGGAAGCTAATTAGATTTGTCAAAAAATAAATGGAAAAGAAAGCCTTTGTAATGAGCTGAGCCTTTCATTATGCAAATCACTCTTCATTAGGGATATAGATCTTGATGCTAGAGTACTGATTGATGAGGGATGTACTGGGAAGCAGAGCCCTCCCATTGTGAGTTTGTGTGGTTCTCCCTCTCAAATTTAGATCACCTGCTACTGTATCATGCTGACAGCAATGTGTTAAACCTAAATGTAGTGTATCATGGTAAGGACCCTGAGGGGAAATATTTACTAATAATGTTGCTGGGCTATAACCTGTAGGCTGTATAATTGGCTACATGTTGGCTTAATTTAAAGGAATACTTCCATATTTTGGAAAATGCCGCTACCAGCACAGCACTTATGACAGGTTGGGTTTAATTGAACAATATAATTAATACATAATGTTTTAAGCTTTAGAGACTCTGCCTTTTGGGATAATGTGCAGTAATACTTGATGCTAAGCTAAGCTTACTATTCCCTAACTGTACTTTTTAAGTTTATTGACCAATACAGTTGTATTGATTTATCAGGAAGAAAAAAAAAGGGGGGAAATTCACAATGTCAAACTGTTCCTTAAATCCTAAAATTGACACTTTGATTACAAAAACATATCTGGGTGTTTTCCAGAAGGGTGTGGGACTTACTGGAGGAGCGGGAGGTGCTGTTGACAAACACATTGAGGAACTTCTTGGAGAATGGGAGATCAGCTTCAGGTGAAGAATCCTCAGAAGAACTGAGAAGTTCTGGCCTCACTTTTTCATTATCCCGACCGTAGCTCACCTCCCCTGTCTCCACATGGTCTTCATCACATAGCGTGGACAGCTCACTTTCATCGCTCAGAACGGATGTGCACCTGAGAGGACAACATGTGCCCGTTTCAAATATCAATTTAGGGTTAGACATCCACAAATGCTTTAAACTGCTTGATTCACCACCAGACAGCTACAGAAAGTAGAGTTTGATCAAAACATTTAGAAACAATGTTATATTATTACTTCTTGTAGTAGAATAAAGCAAATAATATAAAATGTGTTCCGCTCAATTGAAACAAAGACACTCACAATTTCTTTCTTAGATTTCATACATTCAACACACCATCAGATCATACCTTCTGAGTTTAACTAGTTCCAGCGTAGTATTCTCATCCACCACTAGTGTGTACTTCATGGAGTCATAGGCCAGTTCATCCTCTTCATTTGACTGCCTCAGAGACAGATTTGTCTCGCACAGTGGGAGGTCTCGGTCAGATAAGGGATGATTTTGTACACTGGAATCAATTGGTGGTGAACTGTCGAGCTCTAAGTCACTCCCCCTGTAGGACTGCTTCCTCATGTCACCCATTAAAGGGTATGAGTCTCCATCGTCCTCCTCTTCTTCATTGTCTGTAGAGTAAGAGAGGCTGAAGCAGCGGTTGGTCTGGGCGGTCGGTATGTCTAATGTCAGGCTGTGTTTAACCTCGGTGATACGCTCAAGAGAGGCTGAGGAGCGGCTCGTTGACCTGGGCTCAGTCTCTCGCCCCTCGTCTTTGTCGCTCACCACGCTCTCACTGAGGCTCGGTGAGTCCAGTTCCTTCCTTCCCTCGTGCATCATCAAGTCATTATTGGGCTCTTGATCCTCCTCCTGTCTTCTAGTGTTCTTAGATGGTTTGTCTGTGAAGTTCTTCTCAGAGTCTTGCGTTGTATACAAGGTGTTTAAATCTGTGGTTCCCCTCCCGTTGTGTTCACTCCCCTCCACACTCTTCCTCCTCTCTCCAGGCTCCATCATATCGTACCCTTTAGCTTCCTTCTCTTCTTCATCTAATTCATCCATCTCTGCCTTCTTCTCTTGGTCCTCATCATTGAAACCATCTGCCTCTCCAATGTCTGAGGATGGTGAGATGGTGTCGGACACAGACAACTTCCTCTTGAAGCAGTCCTCAGGACAACTGATGGGATACGAGCCCTCTGAGATCATCCTGTTGACCAAGTTGCAGAGCAGCCACGGTGAGTCTGAGTTCTCGCTCAGTTCGTCTTCACTCTCTGAGTCAGACTCGCCTTCACTGGTTCCATCATATTCATCTGCATTGGGCATAAGCCTTGGTCCAACTGGCAGGTAGAAGGAGCGTTTGAAGCTCTCCAGACTGTGGTCTGGTTCTATCTGCAGTACCATCTGTCTGGACAGACTGTCTTCACATTGTTGGGCTGGAGGCAGAGTCTCATCTGGGTCCGCCTGGTGCTCAAAAGACAGCTCATCGTCCACATTCTGCAGGGGCTCCTCCTCGTAGGGCTCAGGAGGTAAGATGGGTGATTCCAGAGGGTATGGTGAGGGTAGAGGCGAAGGAGAGGGAAGAATAGACCCTTCTTTGATTGGGTCAGCCTGGCCAAGAAGTAGAGACGTTTTAAGCCCCACAATGTCACTGTCCTGCTCTAACTCTGTCTCCAGGTCCAGTTCCTGGTCTGATGTAGGCGAGCTGGCCTCTTCAATGGAGTTGGTGAGGTGAGACGAGCGCCCACTGCTGCTCTCATCACTTGTCAGGTCCAGCTCGGTCTCAGAGATGGAGGAGATCATGTTGGAGACTACAGCTCCACAGGTAAACGCTGCCTCCAGCTCCCCTTCAATGTCAGAGTCAGAGCCAGGAGAGCTTAGGTCCTTATCCTGGTCTGAAGTCATGTAACCCTGCTGGTTCATATCTGCTATCCCTGGGTCTGACGATGGAGAGGTGGAGTCATTACCTGCTGCCTCCATGGCAGAAACTCCTGTATCGGAACGACTGGTGGACACATAGCTAGAAAAGGAGTTGGGTTCAATTGAGGGGAATTCCACATATGAACATCGACTCTCCTTACACACCATATCGTAGGTCTCCTTACACATAAATTCCACATCATAGTCCTTCTCCAGCTCCTCATCAGACAGGGGTGTATCTGCACCATCATTGACTCCAATGGGGGCAGTGGATGACAAGCAGCGACTGGTCCCATCCAGGTCTAAGTCGTTCTCTGGCTCCAAACCTGACTCACTGGTGATTGTGTAAGTGTCGGTGGCACGCCGGTTTGAGTGTTTGTGGTTGTGGTCGCTGTTGAGGTCGTGGTCCACCTCTGTGTCTGAACACTGGGATTGTTCATCTACAGAAGGTACTCTGGTCTTCTGGATTAAGGGATCTGCCTTTTGCTCAGTGAGATCACCAGAACAAGGGTGGGACTTGTGTTGACCAAATGAGCCTACAGAGATAAAAAGGGGAAGAAAAACAAGAAGGGCCATAAGAGAATGAAAATAATGTATGACAAAGGAATGAAGAAGATGATGAAAAATATGCAAACACAGAAAGGAGACATGTCATAAGGGTTGTGGGGAAAAGAACATTTGGACATAATTGTAATAATGAATGAAATGACATGTTTTACATTTAAAAAAGAGGGTGATGGATGAGTCAGTTCAGCCATCTCTTCACTAGAAGCATACTCATTTAACTCCCTAAAGTGGACATGTGCAAATGGGACTGTAAGAATCACCATGAGAGTGTTAAAACATACTGTACTAGTGAAGTCAAATTCACTTCACGTCACTCCATTTCACATCACGGCACCACACGACACTGATGATTATGGAATGATCTGCTTTCGGGGTTGGCCTTTTTGTTACCGTATTCGGGCCTCTCTCGCCTGTTGCCCTCCATGTCACAGAGGAGGGGCCTGTGAGGGGATTGGGGGTTCCCGCCCTCCCCAGTCTGTTTTTGGGGAGTACCTTTGGTTTGAGACCCTGGTGCCTGGGTAACTGGAGAGGCTGGGCACTGGCCTGTCACAGGGACACCATCCTCCAGACATGTGTGGGTTGGAGACAGACGACCTGGAGGGATAGAAGATATTATTTTCAAAGTTATACCTCCATTGTGTAAAGGAGCTTATTTTGAACATGCAGCATTGATTTATCTGGTAAGTTATGTTTATGTTTACTACTGGGCAGCAAACGTTAAAAAACTACCATTCTAGCTGTGTGCTCCAGATGTGCCATGGTGCCACCTGGAGGCTCACTCCCTCACCTCGACTTCGCTACCTGCTCTTATCTGCTCTTCTCCCCAGTCAAGCCTCTCTCGCTTTACTAGTAATCCCATAGTCCTTTCTACACTGAAGATTTGGTACCAATTTCGCAAGCACTTTAAGTTTTCCTCTGCATCCCTTCAGGGTCCAGTCGATATGAACTATCTCTCCCCCCCCATCTTTAATGGACGGTGTTTTCTCTCTCTGGAAAAGGAAAGGCATAAGGTCATTCCAAGACCTTTTTGTAAATGACACTTTCCCTAGCTTCCAGACCCTGGCTTCTAGATTCTCTTTACCAGCATCCCATCTTTTTCGCTATTTTCAGGTAAGGCATTTTGTCTCCTCCCATTTTCCTAACTTCCCCACTCTCCCTCCCAAACAATCCTGGGATGACCTCTTGAAATTAATGCCAGGAGAGAGGGGGTCTATCTCCAAAATCTACTCGCATATTATGTCACTAGATACATACTCTATGAGCAAAACTAAAATGGCTTGGCGGCAAGAATTGAACTTGGAACTACCCGAAGACTGGTGGGATAGGGCAATTGACAGAGTGCGAACTTCCACCTCAAGTGCTGGCCTTAGGCTCATACAGTTTAAAGTTTTACATAGATCACACTTTTCCAAATCCCAGCTACCTCAATGTAAATGACAAATGTGACAGATGCCATCTATCCCCCTGTGACCTTAGTCATATGTTTGCCCATTGTCCCAAATTGAAAACTAACTGGCAATCAATCTGCAAAACCCTCTCAGATGTTCTCAAAACCACCCTGAAGCCATGCCCCTTAATAGCCACCCTGCAGATTTGTCCTCATTAACCTCCAAAGAAGCAGATATTGTCTCTTTCACAACCCTCTTGGCCCATCGCAGGATTCTTCTCGACTGGAAGTCCAAACATCCTCCCTCTATTTCTGCCTGGCTAACAGATGTGATCTTTCTTAAGCTTGAAAAAATTAAGTATTCCTTAAGGGGCTCCAATTAAAAATTGGTCTCAAAGTGGCAACCGTTCATATCTTTTTGTAATGCCCTACAAAAGCTCCCCTCAGATGAGGAACTATAACTCAAAACTGGCATAAACAATACATTGCCCTGTATAGGAGGTCATGATGTGGTCCAGGCAATTTGCACATTTTTGCAATTCTATCTCATTATTTTATTTTATCTAGTTCATTTACTGTATTGATTTTATTCATTCATGTTTGTCCTCTTATATCTCTATCCCTAGACCCTGATCTGATTCAAGCCGAACAAATCTCTATGCCTTATGCGTCGACAGATTTCTCGAATGTATACATAAGTATTACAGTTGTTACTGATGTTATTACCATGCACTAGTGACCATTTTATTGTGTTGTTTTGTTTTTGTTTATTATGTTGTTGCTATTGTTTGTATCAACCTCTCTGTTGTGGGGGGGGGGGGGGTGTGCTGTATGTCTGTTGTTTGTACTGTGATGTAATAAAATGCAAAATCTGAAATAATAAAATTTAAAAAAGTTATGTTTAAAGTACCTTCAAATTACCACAATTGAGCTAATCAAAGCCATTTTTATTTAAAAAAACAACTTTATTACATTCTGTTGAATTTAGGGATATGTTATTGTGTTGTATTATACTGTATTATATGTTAATATTCTACATATTGTTAAAGGTGGGGTAGGTAAGTTTGAGAAACCGGCTCGAGATATACTTTTTGTTATATTCCATGGAATGCTCTTAAAATCCTGATAGAAATGAATATCTTAAGTGCTTTGACAAAAAATCCATAAAAAAATGTCACCTGTGGAAGCTGTAGTACTGTAAAAAGCACGACCAATAATTTTAGCCGGCCCGGCTAAAATAACTGGATGACCTACCTGCCTGTCAGCCTTCCACCTGAGCACAAACTTATCTCGTGCCCTCATTGGTCATGTGCGCTTTCGTGTGTGTTGGAGGAGGGGCTCTGTAACAAAGTGGCAGATTTTTTCCGGCTGTGTATTTTCAAATTCTAGCGCACCCGAGCTGGTTTCTCCAAAATTACCTACCCCACCTTTAAGCTTTGATGCAGGCTATTTATCCATGGTCAGTCAAATTAAGTATCATCCTTTGTGAGGTGTCATGCATGGCAGACAATAAGAAAAACACAATTCATAGTCCATACGCAAATTTACCCTGTGAGGTCTTCCGTAAAGAGTCTTGCCAGCTTCCTTTTTTGGGCGACAGACTGCTGTTGTTGTTCAATGAATCCTAATGAAAAGAGAGCAAAGGAGATACTGAACAATGTTGAACAGTACTATGACAACGAGTAAGAATTGTGCATAATCAATATTAGTGTTTTTTGGGACCAGAGCTTCAGGCTGCTAACCTGTGACACAGCAGTGGTGAGGTTCAGTGTGGTCGGTCTGCTCTTAAGTGTGCCAAGAGAAGGAGAGAGAGGAGGCGAGGCAGAGGGGGACGGGGGTGCATCAGGGTCAACCTCTTCATCTTCGTCGTCTTCATCATCTTCATCATCCTCATCTTCGTCGTCAATCATCTCAAACTCCTGGAAGTCATCCTGGAAGGAGCAGACTGCGTGGTGCATGTCACTCTTCTCCAGTATAAGGGAGTCCTGAGGCCAGAAAAGAGAAGGGGGATTTGTTGTTTTCACACTTTGAATTATATTTCATATAGACAAATTAAAGCATTTCCTGCTCTGAAAGCATGAAGGGAAACTATTATGTAGTGAACTAACAAATGAAAGGAAAAAGCTGCTACCTTCTATCCACTGCATAATATTACATCCTTTTTCCTTTAAAAACTTTGGCAAGAACAGGCTTGTCCAAGAGATGAATGCAACAAGGAGAGCACAGATGGAAGGCATGCGACACAATGTACTGTGATTACACAGAGGGCCTTTGTAAAACACAGACACACACATAAAAGCACTGTAGTTGGCAACTCTGCACACAGCCACAGTACATTTTGCTAATAGGATTTTTTCTTGCAGCCTTGAGTGTTCTGTTTATCATAAGCACACATGAATATATTTTGAGTGTATGTGTGTGTTTGTATACATAGCATACATAACAAGAGCAGGTAGGTGCAGCCTTCAGCATGCTGGCCCGTCTACACTACAGGCATCGAAAAATGCTTTCAACGCTTCGCCCATTCACTTGAATGGGGTGACGTAGAAGATTTTAAATCTTCGCCAAACTGCATTGTGGGGAGCATGGCATGGCTTTCCAAGCATCACGAGCATCTATCGGCATCAAAAGTTGAACAATGTTCAACTTTTGAGGCTCAATGCTTGGCATCAGCCAATCAAATCCCGTTTATGCAAATCCCGCCAGTGCAAGCGCTAGCCAATCAAACCGCGTGCAAGCTGGGAGAGCCAGACTGCAGTTAATTTCCTCATATTCCAAACGAGATATTACGGTAGCAAATCACCCGGTTCTTTACGACCAGAACTATTTACCGGGATATAAACCGGAGGAACCAGGCATGGAGGGAGGTGGCAGAGACAGTAGGTGAAACTGGTAGGTTTTTCGCCTGTTTGGAGAGTTTATATCCAGTTTACTTCGTTTTAACATTGCTATTGCTTTGTATGTCGGGGGCGGGAGATTCATGTGATTGGTTGTTGCTCGCAAAAAAATCGGCAAGCTTCAGACACGCCCAGCTTCAAGATTTGTTGATGCCTGTAGTGTAGACGGGCCAGAAAAAGGTGAAAAGGTTGAACCATTTAAGTTACTAAATATAAAGTCACTGCAAAAACCCTGCAAAAGCAGAACAGCAGTCTTGAGGATGGACTGTTTTGAAGACAAAGGAAGGAGAGATAATGTGTGAAAGACGAACGCAAACATAGGAGAGGAAAGGAAACGAGAGCGGATCAATCAGACATCTCTCAGGTTTCAGCAAGTTTACCGGAAAGGAGTGGCTAAATGATGTTAAGGTTAAAAAGACCACACCTCCATAAGCACATAAGTGTTGCTGCTGTGTATCTGTTATATTTGCCAGATACAAGGTTTAATGAGGGTGCAATTTCAATTAAGTAGATTATTGACAATGTTGGCTAGTTGTGGAAGAAGAGGCAATTTCAATGTCTGTCACAAGGCAACATTGATCAAATAGCTGCTTTGTGGAATTGTATAATCTCTCACCAAGGGATGATATTTTCTTACGGATTGTTAAAAAAGAAGACTGAAGAAAGTTACTTTGACAAATAACCATTACCGGGGTAATCCTAAATATCCTCATTGATTTTTGCAGGTGAACTGTGTTTATAAAAGTTTTTCATTTAATATGAAAAGATCGCTGATACAATTAAAATATTTGTTTCTTACCTAAATGTAATATGAGGCCAATATGTGCCATTTTAAGAGTTTAAGCTGATTTGATGTTTATGGAGATAATATAGATAACTGCGGGGTAGTGACATGTTCATATTGACCCATGCTTCACTCATTTAACGTTAGAGAGCCGGCAGTGACATCACACTGACATCATCTCTCCCTGATGAGCCTCAAACATTGAGCAGGAAACCTTGCTTATGCTGATATTACAATAAGCTGCTACATCTTCGTTACCAGATGCAGAATGCACTATATACTTTTTCTGATCATCTCTTCCCTACTTTGACAATGCTAACACAAGGATTGATTTATCTGGTTTGCAGTTTGAACAGCGCAGCAGTTTCTATGCCTTTCAGTGCAGTCTCTTTAATGGAGGAATCCAAGCTCGCCCTTTCAACCATCCAACAACATTATGCTGACGACTGGTGCATCCACTTTATGCCACAGCAACAAAAATCAACACACAGTTTTTTGCTGACAGAGTCCACATGAATATTCATAAATAGAACTCATTAACATATATATTTTGTCTGTCATTTAGCTGTTAATGTGAAACAAAGTTTTGAAAGGAATTTTGTGTGTGCTAAGAAACCTTTCAATCGATCATGATATCATCTCACTTCATAATCTACTACTGTCAAGTTTCACAATGCTGTCTCCTCACACTGACCCATTATAAAACATCACTGGGGATATGTTACCTATAACTCTATGACAGTGTGAAAATCCAGAGATCCATCAGCAAGGTTGTGAAAGTGCCACATCTGCCTCGGAGACAAATCTGTACTGTCAAGAGTAATATTTTAGCCCGGGCACCTGACAGACAGGCAGGGAGACTTTAAGAAAAAGAGAGATCTATAAATAAGAGTTGTGTGTTGGCGAGAATCAATCCTCAAGGTCTCCAGTCCCCAAGGACATCCCATCCAGCCTTGTGACTGAACCTGTGCAAACAAGCTCTTCTGCTGGTAAGTTAGGTGTTGTCGTGTTATCATGATCCTGGCTTCTGTTTTATTTTGAAATGTGGGTGCATTTGATCCCTCATAAAGACCGTTTTCCAAATGTAGCTTGTAATCTAGTTGAATTGAATGCCGGAGTGTAGGACAGATGCCTATTAGTCTCCCATTTACAGAGACCACCTAGCTGAGGGATGGCCCTTCATCTATCATTGAAATGTCCACATTTCAAACTAGCACCACAGCTTGGAAACATACCCCATTTCTCTGTCACATACTGAATTATGCATGTGTTCATGGTATTCAATCCGTGCTCTGGTGAGACAGAGATGGATGCTTGAGAGACAGGATGTGAACAATCCTGAGCGAGACGTGTAGAAAGCATCAGGGCGTTTTTGTGTTTATAATGGAGATTTGTGTTTGTAAGAGAGATTCAGAGACACAAAAAAGGAGAGGTTGCCTCCATTGTGGTCCTGTTATGTTGATATGCTGAGTTAAAAAATTAAAGGTCAAAGAAAAAAAACAAATCACATGGTTGAAAACACATTGTCAAACCTAATCCCCTCTGACATCATGGATAGTAGGAAAGGACAGCCTGGGCCAGATATGCTATGACATTTTGGCATTAAGCCAGCAGTTACCAGATAAAGAAATATGAATTTCATAACAAACCAATGTGAACGATTCTTAATTGCCTGCCTTCAGCTCAGGATGACATAGTCAGGCATAGTGTGTGTCTATTTGTTTTTGTTCACATGCATTTGTGTGTGTCCGTCACAAAGGCTAAGTACTGATCTTAAGGGTTATGCAGATTAAGACTTGAACCCCATAACAAATTGGAATTCAACAGAGCCGAGGATTGGGGGCGGAGGATAATCTCACTGTTTAGTTTGGCTGTCCTTAACATCAAAAACATACTGCCTGATATGGCTGAATCCTATCTGATATAAAAACCAGCAGCCTCTCTCCTCATCAGCAGGGTGCGACGCAAGAGGGAAGGACTGCTGCTGCTGATGAGCTGACAGGGTGTCACCCATCCTACTGATGTAAGCAAAATCAAATACCATGTGAAACACCCCGTGCACAACCTTCTCTGTCTCGCTTTTCATTCTCTGTTATTTAAATGTGCACGCAAACACACAGAGGGCAACTGGGAGTCTGTCCTATCCATCCCATGTCAGCAAGATTACTTCCTCTTGGCAATGATGTATGTAACAAGGCCCGCCGCTCTCTGCCCTGTGCTTTCTTGTTTGGGAAGAGAGCAGTCATGGCTTCTGCTGGTGTGTGTGAGAGGTGGAAGAGGGCACTGATGCATGGTTTACTATGGTTTGACCTCTCCAAAACATCTACCCTCTAAATGATCTCTTTTTCTGGAGGGCTATGCAGACACGTCTTTTTACAGAAGGGCATTGGCTAGCAACCCATAACGTGTTTTGTTTGTGGATTACAGTTGAGAAAGCTAAATATCTAGCACAGATTTATACCCAGAGCTTAACCCTCAGAACCAACTATCTCTGAGCTAAATCCCCGTTCACCTCGCAGAAATAGAGAGAGAGGGAGAAAGTGAAGGAAGCAAAGCTTTAAGGGGGAAAGGGAGTGGATAGTTGGTAGAAGAACAAGGGGGGAGGGAATCTGAGCTCTGTCTCCGAGCAACACTCTGCATAGGAGGAAGGGAGGGAAGGGAAGACACATGGGAGGGTGGGAGGGAGTAAGGGAGGGAGGTTGTCTCTGCATAGCAGCAAACTGCATTGGGTCACCCACCCTCTGCTGCAGCCGTGGCTCCACGCCACCAGCATTAAACATTTACATCCCACAGGATGGAGACACGAGAAATACAGAAAAAGAGAGAGGATATGAGATAATAGTTCTTAGAAATTCAGTAATTAAGGTCTAAGCTGGTCAGACATGTGGGATGATTCAGCTAATGACTCAATTATTTCCATATACTTCATAACAGTCACTTGAGTAGGAGGTTTAGTGGAAGTACTAGAATTTCTATAACATGCCAAGTAGAGAAGCCAAGGACTTTAGCGAATGCATGCTGTTTGCTCAGATTTACTATGATTATGATAATCAGAGTACATGGAGAATTATGTTCATCATAGCCAGGAAATGTATTAATTTTGTCCTGGTTTAAAAGAAATTATGAATATCTGAGGCTTATGGTCATTAGTGTGTTAACTGCAGTACTGGTAGCTTGGATAAAAAGAGCTACAGAGGTACTTATATAAGATAACCTTTGAAAATAAGCATACACAAAACAGCTATGCAAACCAAGTCAGCTTTTTTTTCTGTCCTCTTAATGTCACATTTCGTAGCTACATTTCACTAAAGCCCCCCTGAAGCTAAATATTTTCATTTTTTCTGCCAGTAATACATGCAGGTTGCATTAAGGAACTATAATGTGCATTTTTCCAAGGCAACGGTAGAAGAGCCTTAAAACCTTAACAAATCTGGTAGGAAAAAATAATAAATATCACTTAAAATACACACAATAATAAATATCTAAAGTTTGCAAACAGTGAAATAACTTGTTTAGTTTATGGTTTGACATTGTCGAGACACGAAACACAACATTTGCTATAAAAGGTCACATTTCCATAAAAGAAAACACCTAAGAACAGAGAAGGGGCCCCACCTTCTCATAAGGATCAGAGTCATAGTTGAGTCCAATGCCACAGTCATCTGTGATTTCAGAGAGATCTTCATCATCAAACTCCTCCAGGCTGATGTCGTGGGATGGTCTGGAAACACAAGAGAGACAGTATATTCAATACATGTCGTGAGGAACAATTCCTATACCTGCAATGTGCCTGTTTCATTACTTAGCGCTCCAGAGGGGAATATCTCATTGATTTATGCCCACACACTGAGAGCTGATGTAACTCATTGCCTGTCACTGTCTATATGGGCCTCAGTCGCATATACTGGACAGATACACACCCACCTCCTCTGTCTTCTTATTCATTCCACTAACACAATGGGATAACACTCACACAGTGCTGCAAGTTAATGGCAATATTTCAAATAAGGTTAACTGAATTTCATCATATAAATGGTGGATGATATAACAGTTGAAAGTGAATTATTGGCAATTGCCTCTTACACCAGTTTCTAAACTTCTATACACAGCAACAGCATGCCAGCAGGGAAGTGTATGTATCTGTAATGAACTGTGGCATTGCAACTTTTCTTTATTAGGCTCTGCTCATCTTTGCCCCATTAGTTTCAGCAGGCTCTCAGTTCTACAGCTCTTAGATTGCTATGGATTGAAGGAAATGCTGCATTGCAGCTTTCCCAATAGGAAAGGGGCACTCCACCTATTACGTATGGATTCAAGCTTACATCAAACCGCCACATAGGGTCCTGTGTACACAATATCATTTGTCCCATGGAGAAAATGAGAATGGGCTGATCTAATCCAATTGCATAACAAATGGGGTCATTAAAAGGCTCTGTAATCAGAGTCCCCCCATGCTACTGGTCTGCTTTGATATAAAACAAGATGCTATTGGCAGCAAATACAGGGGAAGTAAAAGCCAATCTTTGGGGAGATGTTATTATGTCTATAGGCCAGTCCAAGCACAAAGAATACAATCAATTAACAAGCATACAAAAGTTGTATTTTTCATTGAAAGGTTAAGCTTTTCAAAGGAATAAAAGCTATCAAATCCAAACACTATTACAAGTTATGATAAGCTGAGCAACACAAGAGCTTGGTATTAAACTGTGTGCTTAAGGTGCTACTGATAGTGAAGTCCTGATATAGCATTCAATTTACATTTGCGGAAAGTTACAGTTCCACACAAACTATTAAACTTGACCTTGCTGTTGATAATTATATTTTATAGACAGATTTGTTTTAATTCTGCAAAAAGGTATAAATAACTAAGTACTCAGCATCATCTAACTTGAAAGACAGAAAATAGACACATTTATCATACCTCTTCATTACATTGAATAAAAGTTAAGTAATTACTCTATGGAAAGTGTCAAATTATAAATCTCTGATGAGTTAATGTCACCACTACATTATTCCAATGGATATACCCAAAGGCTTTAATTTGAGTTAGTGTTTATTGAATTAATGTTGTGCAAATTAAGTGTGTAGCTTTTAGAAAAAACCTGTAAGGGTCGTCACCCTGTCGGAACTGATATGACTGAAGTTTTGATAACAGTCTAGCTGATATGGGCCTAAACATGTGTATATAAAGCCTGTTAAGACTCAGATTTGTATTCATTCAGGAGTGCTGTGTGGACAGGAGGCATCATGAAGTGTCTTGTTTTTGTTTTGGTCTGTGTGGCGCTTGTAGAGGGAATCGTCAGGTAAGGAAATGATCTCTATATCCTGCGCCTGTTTGGTAAAATAAACTATTTTATTTTTATGAGAGAGCAAATTACTTTGAAGATCAACCGCTAAAGTTGCTAAGGATAGTTATATCAGGTTAAACTTATTCATGTTTATGCTTCCTTCTTCCTTAGGATCCCTCTGCATAAGCACAAGTCTATGCGCGAGGCCCTGAGACAGAAGGGGATCGAGCTGCCTTACCAGGATCCGGCTCTCAAGTACCAGCCTGATGAGTTTTCCAGCTCTGCCAACATGTACATCAATAACTACGCTGATGTAAGAAATCCTAGCTTAACGCGATTTTACACACAGCCCTGACTGATGGGTTTGCATTTTATTTTATTATGTTCCTCTCTTTCTTTATCTCCAACCAATGTGATGCCCAGACCACCTACTATGGCGCCATCAGTATTGGAACACCCCCCCAGTCCTTCCAAGTGCTCTTTGACAGCGGACCGGGTCTGCCAACCTGTGGGTGGACGCCATCTACTGTAGCACTCAGGCCTGCAGTGAGTATAAACCAACAGGCTTACATGAATAAATCCCTCATCTGTCACACTCTTCAACACATATTTAGCATGTAGACATAAAGCTGATATAGGCCATCATGGGATTTAGAGTTTGAGTGTACTTGCAGCCATGCCACGAATAACTTTCAGTCTTTAAGGAAGCATCAGCAACTGTGTAAATTGACTTATTAGTTTCAAAAGACTCAGTGAGGCATGATGGCATGTTTTTTGACATGCCTCCAGAGATAATCCTAAACTATGTCATTCACAGACGCACACACAAAGTTCAACCCCCAGCAGTCCTCTACCTACTCTGCCAATGGACACACCTTATACCTGCCCTACGGAACCGGAAGCCTCTATGGTACCTTTGGATATGACACTGTCAATGTGAGTCAGACCCACCAAACAAACAACTACATCAGTTGAACAAAACACTGAACTGGACTAGTTCTTAGTTACTGAGAAAGAGTACTACCAGAAAGCATACATTGTCGATAGCAACTCAAAGAGTGAAGAACATACCAGTGAAAGATGTTGCATTGGAAAGTTCCAGTACAGGAAGATCTGTGTAGCAGTTTTCAGTTTTGAGTGTGTAGTAAGTATGTGTATTAGTGAAAATACAATGAAATATAAATGTGTATACACTAGATTAGGGGTGTCCAAACTTTTTTCATCGAGGGCCAAATACAGAAAAATATACGAAGGGCTGGGCCACTCACTACTAGAGGTATATTGCCTCATAAGTTCAGTTATAAGTAAGCAAAATCAATCAAATGTAGGTAAATTATGCTTGTGAGGGTTGGCAGCTCATCCCTTAAAGCAGAAACCTCAGATTGATTATAATAAGGAGAAATAGGAAGGGTGTATTTCAAGCTTGTTATGTACATGTAAATAAGTTATTGGGCCTTTTTCTTATCAACTAAGATATGTTAGAAAATGTTTCCGACTCTAATTGACTGAATTTATTTGAAAAGTGGTCTTATTAATATGTGAATACTATTGTTTAATATATTTTTACATTTATATTTAAGAAGTACAATATAAGACAAGCACAAGTTTGTCCGCGGGCCGCATTTGGCCCCAGGGCCGTAGATTGGACACCCCTGCACTAGATACTAGGAAAATATTTTTTGATGAGAAACAACAGAGGTCTACCCTATTTGTTTATTAACATTGCTGTCTACAGTCATATAGACTGTAGCTTGAACATGTATAAATACAATCTATGAATTTACATCCTACTCATCGCAGTGGTTGGCTTTGGAACCATAGGTTGGCGGCATTGTGATCAACCACCAGGAGATCGGTCTGAGCACAAATGAACCTGGTCAAAACTTTGTGGTTGCCAAGTTTGACGGCATCCTCTGACTGTCCTACCCAAGCATCTCGGCTGGAGGAGAGACTCCCGTCATGGACAACATGATTTCCAAAACCTTCTGAGTGCCAACACATTTGCTTTCTATCTCTCCAGGTACAACAAAGACTTCTATTAAGCACTGTAAAACATACACTCTCACATGGAGGATATCACCTCAGATATAACTATATCCACATTATGAGCTATCAGATAAGTTGTGGTTGTGTGATTCAGGCTGTTCCATAGTTTAGGGCCGTAAAAACAGAACACAGCCTCCCCAGATCTCTTGTGTGATACCCTTGGAATTTCTAAAAGCAATTCTAATATCTCTTTGTTCTCTTGATCTTCAGCACATGGTGGACTGCAGCCAGGTCAACAACCTGCCAACTCTCAGCTTTGTTATTAGCGGTGTTGCCCTCCCTCTGGCTCCTTCTGCTTACATCAATCAGGTAAGTTACTACATGCATGCACTCAATAGGCATGTATTTGTGTGTGTGTGTCTTTTTATTTTGTTAATTAGCAATGTAATTAACCTTTGCCATCTCCTGTCTCCGCCTACAGCACTACCAGAATGGATACAAGTGCTGCTCTGTGGGCATCGCCCCCACATACCTGCCCTCTCATAACGGCCAGCCCCTGTGGATCTTTGGGGACGTGTTCCTCAGAGAGTACTACTCCATCTACGACTGCACCAACAACCGCCTCGGCTTTGCTTCAGCTGGCTAAAAGTCATAATTTTAACGTAACTATAAACCTGACCAGAAGATAAGGAGTCTGTGTCCACTCGACCACTGCTTCTGATATATTGGTATTAATATATAGTTAAATCCCTGTGGTATGTTCAAATAAAGTTGGTTTTGTGTATTAAAACCAAAACAAAAGGAAAATCTCGAAATTAAATTGCATAATTCTCACCAAAAATAAAAGTTAAAATGCTCGTTGCAAGTGTTTTAATATGTCATCCTTCTAAAAAAACGTATTATCTTCACAGCACAGGAACAAGGCTGAGGGAACATAAAAGGGTTTTCCCCAAGAATGTTTTTTTTCCGTTTTTTATTTTCTTTCTCCTGTCACTTTTTTGATCCCCTCCATATTCACCTTCCAATTCTGCTGTGTTTCCAGACTCCATTTTGTTTGAGTGCTTATCTGCTGAGTGTAGGAGGTCTCTGCAATGCATGTCAACAGAGTGTGGCCCCATTTCTCCTAAACTGCAAAACCTCAAAATGTGTGTAGGTAAAAGCTGCACAGAGTAACAACAACAGCAAATGCCTCAGTCCTTTCCCTTGAAGAGTTAAAACACTGACTGATCCCATATATTATTTGTTATTATAATTGTTTGTCCCTTTCTAAAATATTCCGTACTATTTATATTTCAGTGTCTCTATCACATGAGATAAAGCCACCACTGCAGTGTCTACATTACATCATGTTCCTGCTTCTTGTTTAGACAGCTTCCAAGTGAGCGTACAGTTCCTGTCACACCACGTTGTGTACCGCTTGCTGCTTATCCGACAGCACACCGTGACATCCTTTGCATTTATCTCACCTCTGCTTGGGATAATTCTTAATAATAGGGAATTGAAGCTAAGGCTTACCCCTCATGTTCCTCTTCATACTAAGAATCACATTCACATACTCATGCAGGAAAAGAGCCATTGGTCTCTACCTATTCTGAATTGTGATATGCTAAGCAAGATGAGAATCCTACCACAAGGAAAAGCAGTCAGCACAAAATGACCAATCACTAACGGTGGTCATGTTGCTGCAATGGCACACCCAGATCCTGGCATTGCTAAGATGTTGCTTCCACCTGTGTCTTCAGGTCTCACTACCTCTTTTCAATTTCTCTCTGCCCTTCTCAGGCCTCTCCAGCCCATTTTTGTTTTATCATTTATTCCCTGCCACAACTGATACTGTCACATCCAGACCAGAAATATTCAAGCCAAACCAGCCCACTGTCATCTGTCCTTGTCTCATTGTACACTGAAGGCATCTTACCCATGCAGGGCATCCTTCATTGTCTGATTGAATAATGCTAATCAAACTCTTGAGTTCTGTTGTGTGCGCTATGCGAATCAACACACTTTCAAGTTTTAAGAATTGATTAGTAATAAAAAATCCATAAAGCCCAACATTTAATTGTGAATTGTTCACTTTTCTGAAATGTGAGAATTTGGTGATTTAATTTTGTTCTAACATTGGAGCTAAGTATTATGTTATTGTATATAATTTTAGTCCTTTTAGGTTTTGGACATTTGAAATCTAACATTGGGCTCACGGAAAATAATGGTTACTTTTTTTTCTCATTCTCAAACTGTATAGCCACTCTTCAAATAACCCAAATTAGTCTCATCACACAATGTCATAAACAGTAAGATTGTATGTATAAAGACAAGCCATAGTTAAAACATTAAATGAAACGAAATAAGAATCTGAGAAGAATTGAAGATACTGATGACTATTAAATAGATGTAAAAACCGTATCAAATAGATATCCATGGGGGGAGGGGCGATGGGGCGTCTTCTGTAATTGCGCTACCTTTCAACCATTAAAACACTGCTTCACTGTGACATCATCGTCATCTTTAAAAGGATATGTCATGTGGTTGCTACTGACTCATTAACAAGATCAATTTCCCAGGCTTTTTACCGACCATCAGTCTTCAGTAATGTAGAGACACACCCACACACGCAAATAAACTCGGGCACACACATATGAGTCATACATTTAAGCTAATGAAGCACATTCTGTTGTCTGTGTCAGATCCAAACCTGAAGATTGAATCAAAGGTGATGCATTGGTTTGACTCACAGATGATGATTTCATGTTGATTTGGCTATAATTAAGTCATCAGATGTAAAGCAAATTGTATGAAACATTCACTGGCGTAATATTGATGATAAACAGATGGAAATGGAATGACTTTGAAATATTTGTTAAAAAGAAATACAAAGCTAACAACTGCTGTGAAGATTGACATGTAAAAATATAGCAAGTGTTGGTTGGTTTTACATAGTGTGCAGAGAGATAGGAAATATCTAAATACAAAGGGAGATAGAAATACAGCAGGAGGCAGAGATGGGATGCTTAAGCTAAAATGAATCTGTATTTGATTTAAGCCTCTTACCCCATGGTTACCATACCCACTACTCACTCCCTCCCCCTGCCTTCTCGAGCAGCCTTCAAAGAGAACATCGACTGCTAAACATATCAGATTCATAGGGAAGGGGGGGGGGGGGCGGGCAATCATTGGGACTCTTACTGGAAATGTTGAGTAGTCTAGCTTGAAATCATTGATGAATACAACACGGGTTGAATACAATTATATCAAGGTCTGGTGTCAAATTATCTTTTCAAATTCAAAACCTTTTAGATCCATTGTTGGGCTGAAACTAAAGATTGCTTAATATGCGACAATTTTTCTTGATTTATCAGTCACTTAAAATATATGAAAAATAACAGAAACCCAGAAAATACTCACATTTTAGAAACTCCAACCAGTAAATCTCTGGCATTTTTACGTCAAAGATTAACATTAATAATAAAAAAAATGTTTGTAGATAATGATAATAATAATAATAATAATAATAATAATAATAATACATTTATTTTGGGGGGCGCCTTTCATAACACCCAAGGACACCTTACAGGGCATGGGGGCAATATATAGGGAACAATAACAACATTGGATTTAGTGAAGTATCAGCCGGGGTAAGACAAGACAAACAACAGGAAATGGACTATAGAAGGACACAAAAGGACACAGGGTACAGTTTATAAAGAAAATGCCAGTTTGAACAGGTGGGTTTTGAGTTGGGATTTGAATGTTGTTATGGAATCAGACTGTCGGATGTGTAGTGGCAGGGAGTTCCAGAGTCTGGGAGCTGAGCAGCTGAAAGCTCGATAATACAAACAAAGATTAATTTACTAACTATATTAAGCTTGGTTGTCTCCATTCAGATAAAGCTTTGATCAATTTCTAAGCAAGAAGATCTATCAAAAACATAGATCCATGATGACTCTCATATTTGGCCAGAAAGATGACAAACAATGTATGTGTTTGAGCATGATCACAATGTGAATGATTTGTAAGGCAAATTTAGATAAACAGTCAGTAAGTGATTTATTTAACCATCTAGGAACCAGATCCAGCCCTCCCGTATACTACATACTGACCCCTAAAATCTACACAAACAACTCCTTTTAAAAAAACATAAATTCTGAAGTATAGCTTTTTGGTACATTATGAGTTTTGGTGTATCAGCACATTGGTTTGGTTTCAGTAAATTGTTCAATTTGAAAGAGCACCATCTGTTTGTTGTCCAGGCAATGCAGGAGAAATAGTAGTCATTTCTGGAGCTCAGAAAGACAGGCTCTCTTACGGATTATGTTGCTGCCCATTGGAAACAGTGTTTGGGTTATGTAAAGCAGATTACCACACCAGCACACCACCAGTGGTTTCATCCATAAATCGGTCAAACACAGAAACAGAGACACGACAAACACAAACATTGACCCAAATTATAAAATGAGAAATGCACTACAAACAACAATCATCAAATAAAGACATTGATTGCTCCAAAATACTAATATTGCATCAGGTGAATTATAGGTATACAGTCTGATATTGATCATCAATAGCTGACCTGAAATAAACTTGTATGTACCCTTGGATGTACACAAACTAATACAAATATATAGAGTGCAGCTGATCAGTGTCCACTCCATTAAATGAAGTGGTGAGTGGTGCATGCAGCTGCCTTGTCTTCTGTAACAGTGCATTTTTTTTGATAACTGAGAAGTAAACTGCAAAAACTACATTTGGAGTCAGTGACACCAGCTCATCAAAAGCATTATTCCAAATATTGAATTGATGAATACAAGATAAATAAAGATAAGGTTAGTCCAACTGTTTGCCAACGCTGTAAATTAAAACTATTGAGCCAAAGCTATGGCTCTGTGATCCAAACTAAGGTCATGAGTAGTCATGCAGAAAATCAGGTCTATTGATCTGATATGATCTGTCCATGAAGTGAGGCTCCAGTACGTAACCAAATCCACCATGAGTGCCTTTTGTGGATATAAAATCCACTGGGACCTGACTTACTAATGTGATTGCTTTCAGTAAGGACATTAGACAAGCAGAGGCAGACAATGAAAATGCTGTGGCATAATATCCATAAGTGCAGAGAGCCACATCTTTCCTTTATCCGAACTTTCTGGTGCTGTGAGCAGCATCAAATAAATACTTTCATCTCCCTTGTTTATTCTTTCTTCCTCTGGATGAGTTAGTGAAATGACTGCAACCTTGTAACAAAACAATAATAGCATAATAGCAAGGAAATGGAAAAAAAGGGTTGTTGTTATGTAGCCTAGGATTTTTTTCTGCTGTGTTTGCATCAGCGCCAATCGGTATGAAATAATTGCATAATGGAAAATAAATATTTAATAATCATGTTTTACAACATACTGTATGTCTCAACGCAAAGGCTTTCTGAATATTGCAGCTGCCTCAACACAAGTGGCCCCGTCTTACCAAATGTGCAAATTAACAACAATGATACTAAAGAAACCATGTCATGTATACTGTATCATGTAAACAAAAACAAACTTGGAGAGAATACTGTAGGCTATTGTTACACTAAATAGGCTATGCACGAGTAGGAAACAGCCAGTATAATCACACTCTCAATTGTGTTAAGGCAAGAAGAAAACGCAAGTATTTGTCATACTGTGATTCTCAGAGGTCATATTAGAGGCGTTTGAAACAATATTGATATCAGTACTTCCTTAAATCATTGTTCAGCAACATGCCCTTGCCACAACAGGGCGTGGGCCTCGCACAGAGAATGCGCAAGGCGGTTGCCTTGCGGTCGCTTAGCGTTTAAGATCAATCATTTGTCATAAATTTTTTCGCATGTATTCTTCTCCACACTGCTCTGAGAATATTATAAGTTATGTTAATAAAAACATAGTGTTGAAGGAATACATCACATCCAAAACACAAACAACTGGCCCGGATCAGCTGCATCACCTATGGGCGCGCAGGGAGGCAGGCCTGGGAGGTTATTAAAAAGAGATCTATTACTATCCATGGGAGCGAATGTTCGTTTTCAACGTCAAATCTAAACGGGTATACATTATTTGTTTATCATCTTTAGTGTCATTTTCTCCACTCATCAAACGTGCGCATCGTCCCCCATCATCTCCCCCACTGTAAACTCTTACCTGCAACCAGGAGGAGAGAGGGAATGGAAGGTGGATAAGGAAAACATATCGGCTCTGTCCGCCATCTTCTTCCACAAATGACTCAGAGCGACTGCAGAAAATCAAGGAGGGGAGCGCAGTCCATTCACAGTCACAGGGCAGAGGACAGACGCAGCCGTGGACAGAGGGTTTTCTCTCCGCGGCCCCCCAACAGATGACCCCCTGGCCGCAAAGCCTTCAATCAGACGAGCCTGCTCAGCACCATCAAATCTGCAGTCAAACATCCACACAAGCGGAGAAAGCAAGAGGGAATGATTTTCAAAAAACACTGCACCACACCGCGGAAATCAAAATACAATCCCGTGTCCCCCCCGGTACGTCCACGCGGACAGGATGGTACCGCAGTCCGCGTTTTTCCTCGCCAAATAATCTGCTGCTGTGTGATGCTGCCTGTGACACACAGAGGATATGGGCCAGCAGCGCGGAGGCAGGCAGAGACAGAAAGGGGGGGGGGGGGGGAGCAGAGGCGGTATAACGTCAGTGCCGTTACCGTGTGAGCAGGCTGTCCTGTGTGGATGCAGGCAGAGCTTTGAAGCCTGAAGCACACAGGAAAACAGTGGCATAAAATGACAATTACCGTAGAGTGTTTCCGATGACATCACACTGACACGTATATAAACAGACAGAGCAAAACGTGCCTCCCAGTCCGTTTGTATAATACTGTATGTGGGCTCTTGTTTCTTGTTTGAGATGTTTATGTTGACCCCATCCTGCTTGTGTCAGTCAACTTTATCCTGATATATCCATAAATACAATGGCAAGTGCTGCCTGTATAGGACAGAACAGAACATTAACCAGAAATGGCAATGGCAACATTCAAAGAATAATTGTTGAAATATCCGGACACGAAAACAAAGTGCCTCGAAAATTGAAGAAAAATATTTCTTAAAAGGTAAAACGAAACAGCGCGAAATATAAATAGGTTGTTGAAATACTAAATGTTTTCTCAAACAACAAAGGGTATATGGAAGGTCTTAACGCACATCAAACATGTATCTCAAATGCAAATTATCTTTACTAGGCTATAATTATCATAATAAGGCATACATAATATGGTTAATTTCTCCAGATAACGCTCTAACTTTCAGAGAAAAAAATACATAAAATATAGGCATTGAGGAAGCTTTGTGATCAGTGGCTGAACGTTTCAGTTTTGCTCCCTTTTTATTTACTATTGAATCAAAGATTGTAAATGAACTATCAATCAGAGCATCCTAACTCAGACGTTGAGTTTATGAAAATACTTTAAAAGTATCATTCGATACCGGGCAGACGCAATGTGGAGCTGTTCACTGTCTGTGGTTCTGAAGTGCAAATCGCTAAACTGCAGTTTACAATCTGTTGCACACGGGGGCAGTAAACGTTCACATGATGCATTTGTATTGTCCTTCTACTAGAAGTGATTGTACATCATAGTGATCTAATGAAAGGAAGCTTTTATTTTTTACCAAATTGTATTCTCATTTATTAAATCAGTTAACTTTATGATGTTAATTCAGAAATCCTAGTCCCTTTCATATCAGTGTGCAGCTTAAAATATGCTAGTCGACAGTATGAACTGAACATTTAGCATTTAACAGAGGGCAATGAAAAGCAAGTTACACTTTCATCTGTTTCTTACACCTTTATTATGTTTTGTATATGTCAAATTCTGTTAACATTAAAAGTAGTAAATATGGGTTATATTCTTGTTTAAGCTGAATTATCAACAAAAAAGAAAATGAAAAACATAAATACAGTTATTAACCATTGAGAATGTTTATTTTCATGGTCATAGCTGTGGCAGGAAATTGAGTTAAGCGACAACCCTCTCTCCAATGGGGATGGGGCCCAGGGTGACAACACCTTCCCATTCGAAAACTAGAAAGAAAGACAGAAGACACGTGTCACGTTTTGCACTGCTGGGGTTGTCTTACAACTCAAGCATACATTCACTAGGAATGCATACAATATACCATACCGTTATTGTCATTCTGGGACACATCACGGATCTTCCTTCCAGGAAACTGAGCGGGGTTGAAGGCATTTCCGCCAGCTCCTTGATTTCCACCAGTTCCTCCAAATCCACCAGTTTCACAGGAGCCACATTCTGGATCCTGTCCGCTGGCCTCTTTCCACCTAGGAGGAAATAAGAAGAAAAGAAGAAAAGTTAATAATGTATCAATACTCCAATGACAAATTTTCAAAGAAGCCCAGACTCACCCATTGATGTAGGAACAAGCTCTATGTTCAGCATCGATGGGATGTAAAGTGGATGTAGCTTTCAGGTGGCATGTAAGGTAGAGCTGTTAGAAAAAGAGAGTGGTTAAGTTATTATTATATGTATTTTCCCTGCATATGATGTATAGCAGAATCTTTTAATCAGTCTTGGAGATGCCCACCACTCCAGTGTCAACGTTCTGGAACCTGAAGGCCTCCAACTGGAACTGAAGCTGGTTCTCTGCAGTGCGAGGCATGAACTTAGAGCTAGAGCCTGTGATCCTTGCATCAACAAAACACCTGCATGCAGAAAAACCACATTAGAGGACACACTTCTGTTTTTGATAATCAATTTTCACTGTACACATCAATTTAAATTAACCAGCTCACCCATTGTTTTCAATGAAGGCATAGTTAGGTATTGAGTTCATGTCAGCTGCAATGGTGGCTGTGCATTTCTCCACATAGACACGGAGGGGCACGTGGAAGAACTGCTTGACAACAGCCTCTACATTTATGATGTCTCCCAGGTAATACTGGTAGCTTGGTCTCTCGTTTTTCCAGTCATCTGATCAAACATAAAATTAAAATGTAAGAGTGTTGCAAAATATACATTTCTAATCAAAGCTCTGTAAAAGGTTAATTCTACAGATAAACAGTTTTTTTTTAACTCACAAGTCATGAGTCTCAAGGTGAAGTAAAGGAATTCCTCTGACACCTTAACTGCAGAGAATGGGATCCACAAGGGGTCAAGAGGACGGCTGCTCACATTGTGCTTCCTAAATGATGAAAGAGGTTTGCTTACAATGCAGCTTAAAGTCATTTATAATATGCATCCGCCACAGGTAATCATATTTGGTGATCCATGGTTACTGGAGTTACTAAATGTGTTAGTTTTTCAATGTCATATTATGTTATTTATTATATGTTTGTATGTTCATTGCCACACCTCTAATGGTCTTATTACCTTGGGTAGTGGCATTCCACAATTACTGCAGCTCTGCTGGTCCTCACCACAAGAGTATCGGCCAGAGGTTTGGGATCATAGTTCAGAGTGAAGCTGTAGATAAGGTAATCTTCTGTCAACTAGTGGAAACATGTATATTAGTACAAACAAATGATATCATACATGAACATATTGGTTTACAATATTTTTTAGATAATAATCATTGCAATATTTCATTTATTTTTCAGTGACTAGCATTTGTATTCAGCTTACGGTTAATGTGCTAAGACAATTTTGCAGTTCTGCCTCAAAAATCAACACTTGAGCAGAATTGTCCTCTGCGATAGCGGCACAGTTTCCCAGGGTAATGTCGGCAGGGTTGATAAATTGGCCAATCCCAAAAAAGTCCTTCTTGGCTTCCACGTGAGCAATACTCTCTCTGCACTCGACAGCAACAGTTGCAGCAGCAACCGGAAGTCTCAACTCGAAAGGCACCTCGTCTTGAGGCTCAGGCTTGGGGTCTTCAGGGTATACCCAGGTGAGAGGTCTTTCAAATGTCTGCTTAGTCTGTTGGGGCGTCTGAGGGTATTGTTTGACAGGCTCCTGTCTCGGTGCTGGCTTCTGGTATGGTGCTCTCGGCATGTAACCACCCACAGCCTTTTGAGCATGACATAAGCTACCTAACAAGGCCAGTGCCACAAGGCAAACAACAGTGGACTTCATCACCATCGCTTCACAACAGCAAGTGATCTACACAGTTCACTAGGTGGTGTGAAGAAGATGGACATGTGCACCTACTTTTATAATAATTTATCATGTTTGCTTCCACAACATTCCCGCCCGTTCTGTTGGCCATTCCGCATCAGACCTGATGATCTTAGATGCTAAGCCAATGAAATGATTGCTGCTTTTGACGAAAGCCATGCCTACCGCTCTGGTGATGCATCTTCAACTAGATTTAGATTATTTATTATTTTAAGTCATAACATTTTATACTATGCTGAAAAAATACAAGCAGCATAAATAAATACTATTATGAACACAAAACTGTGGATGTGCTGACACAAAAGTGATGGTAATGCAGCCAAATTAAATACATATTAACATATGGAGGGTATCATTTGAAAGTAACTTTTGGAAGTTCCAAAAGTCTTGGTCACAAAAAGTTATGTTGACCTTGGGTTAGGTCAACCTGCCCTCAACATGGAATTTCAAACTCAATATTTTGCCAAAGTACATGTTGTGGAGAGCTGCTAATCAATATGGTCCTACTCCAGGTTGATGTTTCTAAATGACCTTTACTGTGTTTACATAGAGATCAAATAGATTAGTGATCTTGAGAAGTAAAAAGAGTTTATAAATGAAAATATTCCTGCGAGAGAAAAATTTGATTAATCCACAAATTGAAAAATAATACAGTGGTCAAGTGATGACATGTTTTTCCTTATTTTAACCTGCAGATACGTGATTTACAATAAACTCCAATTATTCATCTGCTTTGCTTTCCATTTTGTCGTCCTCTTTTTTGACCAAATGATTTCAAATATAACAAATCCATATTTTATAAATGACAACCAAATGGTATGCAACCTCTAAATCTTCGTTTCCGCAACAGCGAGAAAAAAAGCTTGTCCAGGAAAAATGAATTGCTATGTCAACCAAGTACAGACTGACCTTAATCTGCATACAGTTTTCTATGTTTGACGGGAAATACTAAGTGTGCCAATTTCACAATATTTCCCCAGCAAAGTTCTTAGAAAATGTGTTAGTATTTTAATGAAATAAGATGTTCAGACATGAATGTTATAAATATATATAAATTGCTAGTATATTACATGAATCCAGCCATCTAGAGAATGTTGAAATGCTTGACCTATATGCACAAGCCACTTACTTAACTAATTTCTTTACATTTGACATATCTGCATGCTATACTAGTTGTTTATGGATGCTCGTCAATCCAGTCAAATGTTTGTATCAATGGCAAAAAAGATAAGAATAAGTATTTGTTTAGACGAGTCCTGCTGCCCAAATACATGATGACCTGCACATTGCAGGTCATGCAAACTCTGTGAAAGGTTTTGTTTTGAAATTAAACAAACAATCTGGAAATTCTGACATTCACGCTCAATGACAATCAGGGGGGTTCTTAAGCATGGGTTGGATACTAATTAATACATATTCATGTTAATGCAACAGTAAGTTTACTACCATGTATGCTGTTATTATCTTCCGATGCAATATCTCTAGAATTCATGTTATTTGTCCACTGAAATTACTTGTTTGGCAATCCATTAAATCTCTTTAGTGCATCACCACAAACCACAGTCACTGGAGCTTGTGATTGGAAATGATGGGCAGCAAATAGGATGAAAGTCCTCATCGTCAACATTACCAATAGGCCAACCTTATAAAAGTCAGCATAGCACCATTTTTATTCCACAGTAGTTGGTGTTCCTTTCGAATCAGTTCACTGTGAAGCCAATGCAATGAAGTTGATTTGTTCTTTTTTGGCAGTTGCCCTGCTTGGCTGTCTGGCTGATGCTCAACATGTAAAGGGGGCCCCGGCAGCTCCCCCTAAATGGAACCCACCTCAGCAGCCTCAGCAGCCAGCAGCTCCCCCTAAATGGAACCCACCTCAGCAGCCTCAGCAGCCAGCAGCTCCCCCTAAATGGAACCCACCTCAGCAGCCTCAGCAGCCAGCAGCTCCCCCTAAATGGAACCCACCTCAGCAGCCTCAGCAGCCAGCAGCTCCCCCTAAATGGAACCCACCTCAGCAGCCTCAGCAGCCCCAGCAGCCTCAGCAGCCTAACGAGCCACAGTGGCCAAAGAAGCATCAGACTCCTTGGGATGATCAGCCGTATAAACATCCACAGAGGCCTCAGCTGCCCCAGATGCCCCAGCAGCCCCAGCAGCCTCAGCAGCCTCAGCGGCCAAAACAGCCTAAACAGCCACAGAGGCCTCAGATGCCCCAGATGCCCCAGCAGCCCCAGCAGCCTCAGCAGCCTCAGCAGCCAAAACAGCCTAAACAGCCACAGAGGCCTCAGATTCCCCAGCAAACTTGTGAAGTTGCTGACAATCACAAGATACAGTGTGGAGCTCCTGGAATCTCTCCTGAACATTGTGAAACTATAAACTGCTGCTATAATGGAAACATGTGCTATTATGGAAAATCTGGTTAGTGTTTTTCTTACTCCTCAAAGAAATACATGTATATCTCTGGTAATTCAAATGTGTTCAATGAGTATAGCATGATCCATAGTCTTTGCTTGTAATTGTGTTGTTTTCAGTGACCCTTCAGTGCACCAAGGATGGTCAATTCATCATGGTGGTGGCCAAAGATGCCACCCTACCCAACCTCGATTTAGAGACAGTTTCATTCCTTGGAGTTGGCGAAAACTGCAATCCTGTTGGCACTACTTCAGCCTTTGCCATCTACCAGTTCCCTGTCACTGCCTGTGGCACTGTCATGATGGTAAGGATTTTGACTCATTGAAATGTATAATGTCATTAGTATACATTTTCGTTGGGTAGTAATTAAAACTGAAATACTGCCAACCTACTGTAGGACGAGCCTGGCGTTACAATCTATGAGAACCGGATGTCCTCCTTATATGAAGTCGCTATTGGACCCAAAGGAGCCATCACCAGGGACAGTCAATATGAGTATTTATTTGTATTTGTTTAACTCTGAGTGGTCACAACATGAAAGATTATTACTTATATTGCTACTTCAGTTAATTCTCTGCTAAGGCCTCAAGTATTCAGACAAATCAGTGGTATCAATAGAATACAGTGAATTTACCTTGAATTCTCTACAATGGTTTGGGGTTAGTTCATTGTGATATGACAAACTGCACTTTAATACTTTTCTGACTAACTGACTAACATAGACCTTATATCTTGTCTCAGACTGCTTGTCCAGTGTAGATACATTGGCACCTCAATTGAGGCTCTAGTTATCGAGGTTGGCCTGCTTCCTCCACCACCCCCAGTGGCAGCTCCAGGACCCCTGCGCGCGGAGCTAGTGCTGGCCAATGGAGAGTGTTCAGTCAAGGGATGTGTGGAAGGTTAGTGTAAAGCACATATGGTGTGCTGTCAGTCTCATTCGGCAGTGACTGTGCACTAACCACATTTTTTATGCTAGAGCAGAAGACGTGGCCTACAACTCCTTTTACGTTGACTCTGACTACCCCGTCACAAAGGTTCTCAGAGAGCCTGTGTATGTGGAAGTCCATATACTGGAGAGGACTGATCCCAACATTGTATTGACTCTTGGAAAATGCTGGGCAACTTCTGCTCCCAACCCTCAAAGTCTCCCTCAATGGGACTTGCTGATTGATGGGTAAGAGTGAATGTTGATTTTACTTGGAAATAGGCCTTTATACAATTTTCTACGAGGCTATACTCAAAACCTATTCTTCACTCTCTTTGCCATAGCTGCCCATACCGTGATGACCGCTATCTGACTGCTCTGGTCCCTGTGGACGCTTCATCTGGACTCATGTACCCAACCCATCACAGGCGTTTTGTTTTCAAGATGTTCACGTTTGTATCCGGTGGAGGTGTAAAGCAACAAAGCAAAGCTATGATTCCTCTCAACGAAAAGGTATAGGATTTAACGATCTAAGACAAAGGCTTTTGTTAGGTTTAGTTTTTAATTTTTTTTTTGTATTATAACCTTCATAATTACGAATAATATATAACATTTTTTGATCAGGTGTATATCCACTGTGAAGCAGCCGTGTGTCAACCGTCTGGCAGTGATAATTGTGAACCTAGTTGCTTCAGAAAAAGTAAGTATAACAATGTTCACTGTGAAAATATTTAAACCACCAATTTTATTTTTCTCTGAAGTCTGTCAAATGAACACAAGTCAAGGCAAGTTTATCCATATAGCACATTTCAACACAAGGCAATTCAAAGTGCTTTACAAAAATGAAAAACATTAATAGCATTGAGAAATAGTACAGTGGAAACACATTTTAAATGGCATTTAAAAACAGTCATAAAAAAGCAAAGAGATTAAAATAAACATAAAACAAGCTAATATAGAATAACACAGGTACGAAATACATGCATAAAAGTTACAGTGCAGTGTAAGATATGAATAGTTCAATTAAAAGCAGCTGCAAAATGAAAGTATTTTAGCCTGGATTCAAATAGTAAGAGTTGCAGCGGACCTTACATTTTCTGGGAGTTCCAGATTTTTGGAGCACAATAACTAACTATGCTTCTCCATGTTTAGTTCTGAGTCTGGAGACATAAAGCAGACTCGTGACAAACAGTAAACTAAAGTCATGTTTTTTAAGTGTTGGACAGGAAAAGTATGGCAGATGATTTGAAAATCAAAAAACCTGAACATGTTTTCACCAAAGGCGTATGATGTCTGATGTCATCTTGTGTCTTTTTCAACCTCAAGTCTGACAGCAACTGACCATTGGAATGTATTTTACACAGGGAGAGACGTTTCTGCTCAGAAAAGCTCCAGAGAAGAGACCACTGTGGTTAGCTCCAGAGAAGAGACCACTGTGGTTAGCAGTAAGGAGCTGGTCTTCATTCAGTAACAACATTACATTATCATTAAATCTCTTTTTCTGATGTTTTGTGAAAAGTGATTGAGTTTCAAATAAATACCCAATTGCTGAACTATGTTTTTGAGTCTTATGAATTGACATTAACAATGGCATGTTATGACTATATGACTCAACACACATGACTTCAAATCAATGCGAACTTTATTTCGGTAGCACATCTCAAAACATTTGCAGTTTGACCAAAACAGGCACAGATTACCAATGTATACAAAGCAAACAAACTATAAAATAATCATTGTAAAACAATGCAGGACAACAGAAAAAAAGTTAAGGTGTGAAGTTTAACTCTATCTATAAAGATACATGAGTCATTCTATAATTTAGGGTACATTTTACATCAACAAAATTGTACAAAAAAATGTGTCCTTTCTCAATAGAACAATCAGTGGTTCAAGTTAGTATATGTGTAACATATAACAGTGTAACATATCCACTAGTTGCAAAGCTTAAACACATTTTTTTTTTTTTAGAAGGGAAAGGATGTTTTCACTACTCAGTTTGTCAACTATGTTACGGACAAACTTGATGTCATTAGAATCATTTGATTAAGTCCTGCACTTCAAGTAAAATCCAATTTGAAAGGCTCTTGAGTCTATTCTACCATATATCCAAAGATTTTTAAAGGATTCAAAAATAATTATATTAAAGTTTTGTTTTTTCATGTGATATGTTCAGCACTGCCATTAAGGATAGGGATATGTTCTATTATGAAACTACCATACAGGTCATTTTGATAGTTTTAAGAGATGTCACGTAAAACTCCAACCTGTGTAGATGTACATTATGCTAGTATAAAGGATATCAGAAGCACTATTTTATATATTTTAAATTTGAAAAAATGAGGTGCAACATAGTTGACAATGACAGTCACACATCTGACGCAAATAACATAGTTGACTGGACATATTATTAACCATCAGCACTATGTTTATTTCAAGCAAGAAGTGCAAAACTCAATTGAAACATTCAATTAATTCAATTATGAAAGAACAAATTCATACAAAATACATTAGAAATGTAATAACAAGCAAAACAAAAAATCACACAGTGCAAATTAAACATTCCCTCTGATCAGTAACCGGTGAAGGGTTGGAACAAGTTCCTCTAATTCAGACATTCAGAATTAATTTCTAATTAAATTCCTACAGAACAGTCTAAATAGGTTTACATTTACATTGAGAAATTTGACGGTTTTATCGAAAGTGACTTGTAAGTCAGACAAAGATCAAACCCACAGTAGAGGAACAAATAAAGAACAGTTTTTAAAGTAATGGTTTTGTAATGGGTTCAAACTAGCACAGGGGTCCAAGTGAAGCCTTACCTAAAAACGAAATATTAAAGAATAGCACATTAACATTAATATTCAACAGAACAGTACTATTCAATTGCAACATTGAGTTGGACCTTTTAGAAACTAGACCAGATGTCTTTGTCAATCTCCACATGGCGTGAGGTCACTGACTTTGGAGGAGGAATCACTCTCAAAACGTCCTCAAACAGGTACAAAAGCACATCCTCTCTCAGTGGCCAGAAGAACTGGTTGACTCCGGCAAAGTGCATGCACTTTACCTGCACATGTGTGTCCATGACCTCCTGAATGACTCCTGGGTAAATATCTCCATCATATTTAAGGGCACACCACTGGCCAATTGAATCAGGACGCCACAGCCTTTCATTCTCTTTGCTGTTGCTTTTAGGTGCTTGAACTTTGTCTGGCGGTGCAAGGGCAACTTACATCTCGATAAAAGATCTCTCCTGGTGCCCCTGTGACCACCTGGTGGATATGCATAGTTGAGGGCACTGCTGGCAGATGACTTGGCATCTCCGATGTAGAACACCCTAAATGTTCCACTGTTGACCAAAGCACTGTACAGATGTTTTGCTGAAGGGATGTCATGACCTTGGCTAACAAGCCTGTCAGCCGTTCGCTTCAGGAGGCCTCCCACTCCATCTGGAGCAACCTTCCCATGGCTTGCTTCAAAAAGTTCCATGTCCCCCTTTTGAAACCACGGTTCATCAGCTCTGTGCTAAAGAGGAATAAGTTTCCCTTCTGTCTGTATTGCGTGCATGGACCGTCACTGAAGCAATGCACCACCTCAACACAAGGATACGAGGCCTTCACTTCATCCAGGATGGGGGGACAAATGTGCCCAAATGGCAGGTAGGCCTTTCTCCTTTGATGCCGAAATTGTGCCAAAGCACATGTGCTCTGCTGTCCCACCAACATGAAGAATTCCTGTGTGGAGCGTTGCTTGCTTCTGGTTTGGGGCAAAGTGCATTGCCTGGATTTCTGCTGCAACCTTACATGAGTAATTCTCCGAAGAATCCACATGAATCAAGCATTCTTGGTTGGTCATGCTTTTTCTTAATTCACGGTAGTGGGTGAACTGGCTTTTAATGTTAAATGTATGCCGTTTGAAATGTCTCAATTGGCCTTGAAACATCTCCAGCAGATCTGCCAACACTATGTCCTTTTTCTTCTTCACAGTGATTTTCATGGGGACCTTGTCCTTTTTACCATCTTTGTTTTTCTTTTCTCTGATGACTGTTTCAGTTGACCACTGAGTGAGTTCGACATTTGCCTGAAGGTTCACTTCTGCTGCTATGGAAAACTCCTGTCCTTTGCAGTGGGGACACTCGTTGTACATACAGTCCTTTGAATTTGGATTGCAGCTTATTGATGTTGTCAGGTCTTCCATGTCCATGCTCCTAATTAACTTAAGAGTGAGAAGCTTTTCAGCCAGAAAGGAAAGATTCTCATGAACCTTGCAAAGACAGTTTTTCTCTCTGCAAGTGTTGGGTTAACTACCCAGAAGGGACGCATACGACAGAACAAGGAGTAAGAGAGATTGTAATTAGGATGTTCAGTGAGAAATTTCCTGTGGAGGTTTCTCAGGGTATCATTTAAAGACCTCTTCTGTTTCTTTATCTTCCGCCTGGTGATTGTTTGTGCTTTGCCTGCTGTCAATCGGCTGCTTTCATCCCTCGTCAGGTAAGCAATGACGCTGTGTTGAATTCGGAAGCATAGGCTTCGGTACTTTATATTGCCTTCAGCAGGATTCTTGTTCCTCTTTCTGGAGATGTGTAGTGCTGTACGAGCTTCTTTTTGTGATCCATACTTTTTAAGGATCCTCCCAGTTAGAATTTGTGACATTGCCTGCCTGTGTGTTCTCCTTTTGGTGGTGGCAAAGGCGTCCTTGATGTTGGCCATGAGGGCATGATGAACAAGCAATGATCTCCGAACTTTGCCAGAAACAGGGACATTGTGTAGCAGTCGCCTTGTTTTTGATGCCAGGGACTCTGTACGGTCTGTACAGCATCTTTTGAGTCTTTTGCGTAGCTTGTCTGTTGTTTTTTTTGTTTCCCGAGCAAATGTTTCAGTTTTTGTATTTCTCTGTGTAATTTTGAGTGTTCTCTCCTGGCCTTTTTTCTTCCAGCTTTTTTCTCTCGGAAATAAACAAAATAAATTACGTTACAGATAATGTGCTGTGTATACAGCATATTAATGGAAACCTTCTACTTTGTTAAACAATTTTCCTGTTGAAAACATAAACCTGTTTCTTTCTTGCTATCATAAATCTCTACCTTGTTTCCTGAGGTTGATGGACAACTTCAACTTGGCTGTCTGGACTGTCTGGTGGTGTAGCTAAGTTGTCAAGCCTGTGTTGTCTTTCTCTGCTTCTCTGCTTTGGCTTCCTCCAATTGGCCCTCTTGCTTCTTTTATCTCTGTCACTCATCTCTGCCACTGTTTTCACCTTCCCTTCTGATCTGAACCTGTGCCATGCCTCTCTCTACTTCTCTAAATATGCTGCCCTTCTTGCAGGATCAGCATCTCGACGAGCCCTGTATCTCCGCTGTTTCTCAGCTGCTGACATCTATTTTAAATAATTGGATAAAAAAGCGTGTTGTGACATATGTAGAATGATAATGCTGTGACGTCTACATTTCATACAAATTGTCAACTAGGTTATCTGTCAACTGAGTTACCCAGTACTGGGTAACGCAGTTGACAGGAAACACCCCGTTTCTCAATGTCGAGTAAACCGAGTAAACCTTCTGCAGAGCCACTATTTCAAGTACAGTATACTACGTAATCGAGTGGCGCCGAAGGACTGTTTAAATGCATGTTACCATATAGGGTTAAATCATACATCCACGGTTAAGGGTTAAATGCAGGTTAAATCTTAAATACCCAGCATTCGGCGCCACTCGATGACGTAGTATAGAGAGGCGAAGTCCCGCCCATCTACTTCCGACCCATGGGATCCCGAAAGCGGAAAATTATACATTGAAGTCAATGGAGAGAGAAAAGTCATCTTTCGATCCCGTTTGAATTGTGCCACGAATGACACATATGATGTTTGTCAAATTAAAAGAACATTTTGCAAGTCAAAAAAATAAAAATGTGTCGTAAAACTGTGAAGTTACACATTTTTTGTGTGAAACCGCTCAGTGAACTACAGGTCTCTGTTCTCGCACAATACGCGTCACCATCACAAAGATGGCAGTCACGTTAGCAAATTTCACCTGTTTCTTTCAGAATGAGGCGAAAAAGTATAAAACGAGGTGAAAATCACTACAAGTCTGGGCATGTTGAGAGCTGTACATACACGAAAGGGGAGTTAGTCGGTTCTGTAAGAGCCAGCATTCGGGACCGGCTTTACAAGGTTTCAGTGAGTAATATGAGTGCAATGTTTAACGTTAATGTCAGCTAGCTAACATTAGCTAACAAGGTACACTAACGTGTTTTGTTTTAGCAACTAGTTTTCTCCTTAAGAACTTCGTGGTCTCTTGTTTATGCTGTGGATAACATTAGTGTTCACAAGAACAAGATACACTCCCGTGTTTTGTTTTAGTTGCTCTTCAGATTGAAGCGGCCAGTTTTATATCGACGATATGTGTGATCTCCTTTTTACATCTCGTTGTGTCATTTGAGTTTATTTGCTGTGTGTAGATTCAAGGATTTTGGTTATCTTGTCAATTTGTTTGGTTATCTAGGCACAGCTGTGTGTGACTCCCTCTGGTACACTGGTATGTGTTTTCCTAATGTAGAGAGCATTGATTAATTCATAAACTACACACTGACTCTAGATCCTGACCAAATGTGATCAAATGTTTTTCAAAAATGTATTGTATATTATATAACAGCTGCACATCACAGACCGGAGTCTCTGCTACTTTGTTGTGTGGACCACGAAGGGGGCGATCATCATCCCCATCCCCAAAAACCCTGCATGGCATGGAAATCTCCTCCTGGAAAAATTCTACACCCAGCATATGCTCACTGTGTTGGCCAGTAGAGAGGAGGACATTTAAATAAACATACTCTTAACACCCTCGGACTCTGCGTTGTGTTTCGTATGTGTGATGGGGTGGAAAACAGGACACAGCAGATTGGGATTATGGTGGAGATGCTGAGCAGTTATTTAATTGTTGCATGTAATAATTATTATAGTGCGTGCTTCTTAGTTATTCCATCTTTTCCTTCTGGGGGGCAGCTACATGGATGTCGGTGCAGTCCACAATAATGTTGCAGTTGAAGGCAGAAGGAATTTATTATTGACTCAGAATGAAGCACAACTTCATGAAATACAATACATTGACTTTATTTGTAATTGTTTATATTCAATATGAGCATTGATTAACAAGCAGGACCTGCAGGAACAGAGAATGGTGATGGATGGAGCTGGGAAGAGAGAAGAATAAAGAAAACAGATGAACTTTATTATCGGATATTAAAAATTCAATTTCAAAACAAGTTGCCGCTCCTACAGTTTTTAGTATGTAAAGATGATTTCACATGACCTATGCAACATATCACACTTAATACATGTGTCTCTGGGGGGTGCATTGTGCCTTTGATGTATATAAATAATATACCATAACCAAATACTATTACGTACAGTGGAAATCAGGTTGCCAGAGCAGGTCAGTCCAGTGTGCATGTTCCTCAGGATCTCAGCAGTTACAGGTGAGGTAAAGAAAATAAAAGAGAAAAAGGTCAGTAACAACACTTTAAAGTAACAACACTGAATAATTATCTCTTTTAATAATTTTCTCTCAGTAATCACTCAACTACTGTCTTTCCAACAAACAGATTGACTCACTCTCACTATCATCACAATGAAACACGTCCAGAAGAATGTCATGCAAAGCTGCCTGCCTTCCTTCGACTCTCCCTGATCTTTTAATGTTCAATGTTAACCATTTGTGCAGATAGCATTAAGTAGAATAGATCGCTGATGCTAATGTCCCGTTAGCCTACCTCCCGCCCCCTTAGCACCTGGTGGAGGGGGCGATAGGCTACTCTTCAAATGTTTCACAAAATACTTACCATCATGACTATTCTTACTGTTTAACATTTTGGTTTACTTCATGTTAAGGCTAATACAAATGACAAGGCTAAGTAATGTAATGTAATGCTAACTAACATGCTCGCTACTAGCTAGGTAGCTAACTTGACTATGTTCCATGCAAAACATGTATATTACCTGATATGTTTGGTCCAACGACTCCTGGTCCTTTCATCAGACGGGAAGCGATAGAACGAGCAAGTGGTATGATCACTTTTGTGATTACAACCTGGTACAAAGCACACAGGCATCTTGTAAAAGTGAATTTATTGGAGCAATCTCTTATATTTCTTCTTCTTTGCTTTAATTTAATTTTACTTTAACTCACAAAAACTCACCTCTTCAATCTGGCTTTTCATGTGTGATTGTTTTTGTATTATTTGACTTTAACTTGAACTATATATTTATTTGTTGTTCCTTTCTTCTCTTTTCTTTCTTTCTTCACTATTATCTGTAAAGCGTCTTTGAGCACCTGTAAAATCGCTAACAAATTAAATCTATTATTATTATTATTATTAATTGCGAGATCTTCTTCTTCTTTGCTTTGCGAGTCGCAACCAGTCTTGGAGCATTATCGCCTATGACATCACTTACGCGACCCAGAATGCATTTGGGATTTGTAGTCTTTCTAGTTGCGTATTTTTCATAGTCTTATATTTAAACAGTTTTACGACAAACTGTGACTTTTTTTACATGGAAATGATTGTTTAAGATTGACAAACATCATATGTGTCATTCGTAGCACAGTTCAAACGGGATCAAAAGATAACTTTTCTCTCTCCATTGATTTCAATGTATAATTTTCCGCTTCCGGGGTCCTATGGATGCTCCCGGAAGGGGAGGGTCTTCGCCTCTCTATACTTGAAATAGTGGCTCTGCAGCAGGTTTGGGCCCCGTCTCAGGTCGGTTAAATGAAATCCTTGCTTCCCTCACTTTCGTCGTTTCCCTGTGTTTAGTCCCTCCCTCCAGGGAAGCATGGAGGGACGCAAGGAAACCACGAGAAGCAGGGAAATTAGCTTTAAGAGTGCGGGACGTCCTTTCCTCCGGAGCGTCACGTGAAGCGACGTCCGTTTGTGATGACGCCGCACAGCTGTTCGTCTGACAGCAGCTCTGTCCCCGTTATTTTCACAAACACCCCTGCCACACATTTACTGACACAAACATTCTCGTGCGCACGAGAAACGAATCCGTTTTCCTGACTTTATTTTTTTTTAGAAAGTTACCGATGCACCAAGGAGGAAGTGGAACACACATTATACAACCATTTCATTGCAGACTGTTATGTTTACGTAGGGAAATGACAGAGCATACATTATTTGAGATAGACTATATTTTGAAGTCAGACTTAATTTTATGGACATTTCGGCCAGGGGTGTAGAGCTATTGGTTTAAGCACCGGATTGGCAAAACAGGAGAGTCTGCTTTGATCTATGAATTAATGTCTGTGACTCGCAGAGTACCTGCTTCCCCCGCAGCTGTTTTATAGGGAAACAAACACTCAGAACACACACACAGCCAGTGGCGGACTGCCCCCCCATAGAGGCTACAACGTTAGTTAGTTGTAGTTACTGTACTTGACCCTTTAGCTTTAGCAGTGTTCGTGGTGATTGTGCCTTTTAGGGAATATTGTTACAAATACCAGACAATTAAAATGTTGTGCTGTGCGCTTGAATGTACTAACAGAACTTCCAAGAAGTCTAAAATGATAATATTATACATGTCCCGTTCGCAGGTGTTTGTGTGCTTGGTAGCTTAGCTTGTTACTTATTAGCCAGCTAAGGACGTAACGCTTTATACTATATACATTTTAGTTTATGATTCAGCCTTGGGTAAAACTAGTCTATGGCTATGACGCCCATAATGCTAAACGGGAGCAAATGTTAATAGGGGACCCAATTATCCCAGTGGTGGCCACCGGAGCTAACGGAGCCGCAGGGGCTCCGTTAGGTCCGGGGCCGGGCGGTGGAGTCCGTCTTGTCTTAACGTGTGAATGACAAGCATTAAGAATAACAAAACATAGCTAATTCTCTTGCAGATTGTCTCATTTGATTATGAATGTAACTTTTATATAGGGGAACTACACTGTTAGCAGTAACTTGGTATGCACGTATTTCATGTTAGCTTAGCTTCTTAGCCTGAGCTAGCTCTGTTTACTTCCAGTTTGGAGGCAGCAGGTCCCGCCTCGGCTCCGCCTCTTTGGAGCAGGCGGGATTAGACTCTGACGTCGCTGTCAAGCCGTTAGTGGCCGACTCCGCCTACTAAGGGCTTCTCGGCAACTCTGCAGAATCCTATGAGTAACTTCCGGTGAGACCGAGGACCGAGGAGCGAGGAAATGAAAATAGTCGACCTGAGACAGGGCCATACTCGACATTGAGAAACGGCCCAATATACTTTAATACTTGCTGCAAACCGCCCGCCCATGCGTTCCAGATTATCCCGCTATGCTTGTCTCTTCCGGTTGCGTAGCCTTACCGGTGAACTGCGAACGCCAGCGAGCCTGTCTTGTCTTGTCTTCAGACCGACATATAACACCGGTCTCCCTTTGCTCTTCGCCCGGAAACTCACGATGCAGTCGGGTGGAAATGTGACGGGCAGCGGAGTCAGGGAGGAGGGCCCGGGCTGTGTAGAGAAGTCGGGGCTCTCTAGCAACATTCCCTCAGACACAACAGAAGATGTTGGTCCTCCCGAGGAGAATAAAAGAGTGGGGGGAATGCTTTTCGTCAACGAGAGACATTTTAGGACCCCGAGTCCCTTACTTGGGGCCAACTGTGATTACGACTCGGAGGCAGAGGCTTTCCGGGATGGGAGAACCGAGGAGGTTGACCGGGACACCCGGAGCAGGGCGTTCTCCTGGTGCAGAGACTTCCTGGCTGGGTCCTGGAAGACCGTTGAAGAAAGGGATTTTCAAATAAGCATTGTTAGGTAAATAATGTGAAATTACAGCTGTAGGCCTAGTGAAGATAACATCAATATAATATCCTTATCTTAATACTACAGGTAGCCTATTTAAATTAAGTAAATTAATGTCTCAAATATTGACTTCGTTATGGCTTACTTTTACTAATCCCAATGTAATAGTTTGGGGTCCCTCAAAACAAAATTAGCTACTTGACATCATCGAACATTATTATGTACTTAAAATTGACACCAAATTAGTAATAATCACTCTGGTATTCTTTTTTTTAATTATGTGTACAGCCACAAAAAAGTGTAGTGTATTGTATGGCATATTCACAGGGGAACAACTCAATTACAAATTATACATTTTGTAACAAAGGCATTTTTTAGCAGCAGGTGCACCATGTAGCCTACTTAGGCTGAGCCAGTTGCCAGTTAGGCAAGGACAGTATTGGGCTGCGAATAAATAAAACAGGTCCTATGTCTTTTCATAACCACATTTCATTAACCTTAGTGAAAAACGTAATAGGGTTAAGATGTGAAGGAGAATCCAACAGGACTTAATTTGGTCTGCTGTGGTAAAACTACAATTTTACATAGATCTAGACTTCTATAGACACGTCTAAACATTGGAGTGTGGCTTCTCATGACGTTGTTTCATGTAGGCTCTATAACCGTGGACAACAGTGAAAGATGTCTTAATTTAATACCCATATCTGCTTTCTTTTCGTACAGGATGGTACAGTTTATTCTATGCTAATGGAGATAATAAAGGAAGTGTTAAGCTCCTTTCCTTATCGTCCAGAGTAATAAATAACTCTTATCCTCGCTCCCACTTAGGTTAATTCGCTCAGTTAGGAATTAATAAAAAAAACTGAACCGCAGCCTTAGTGCAAGTGATCAGTCACTTTAGACACGATAGCAAAAAAGTTGGTTTGCAGGTATTGTAGTGGTGTAGTGAACAATTACTATATGCTGTAGCTATGTGTAATGACATTAACTTTGCCCTGATGTGATAGCACTGGTGTTTTTGTTTTGCAGTGGGGGGCTGAGTAATCTGCTCTACCTGTGTTGTTTGCCTGACCATGTGCCCGCTGTCGCAGATGAACCTCGTGTCGTGCTCCTCAGAGTGTATGGTGCCATCTTACAGGTTGGTCTGTTCAGCTGTTGAATTACTATGGAGGGAAACATCATTTATGTAGTCATTCTTCTATCATTATTGTCTGCCTGGAAGTATAAACTAAAGCAAAAATGTAATCAAACTGTCTTTCTGTCTGTCTTTCTGTGACACAGGGAGTGGACTCCCTGGTGTTGGAAAGTGTGATGTTCGCCATCCTGGCAGAACGAACTTTAGGACCAAAACTGTACGGCATCTTTCCCCAGGGACGCTTAGAACAGTACTTTCCGGTATAATACACATACACCGTACACACATTCATACATAACAAAATAATGTTTCAAAGTATTGAACATTCAGGGTTAAAATCTAATCTGAATTTCTATTGAACACATTCTTTGTACTTTGTAAGTAGAATGTAAATCCATAAAATACTTGAGCTAGGTCCTTAGGTAGAAGAAGCATTGGTATCATCTTTATTTTATATGTTTTTCCAGAATACCCGCATGCGCACAGATCAACTTGCCGATCCTGCCATATCGGCTGAGATTGCCACCAAGGTGGCATGTTTCCATGAAATGAGCATGCCCTTTAACAAAGAGCCCAGTTGGCTCTTTGGGACCATTGACAAGTAAGGACATCTTGGTATCTCCTTCTTTGACTAGAACTATCTGCTTTGGATGTAATGTCTTCTTTTTCCTTTAGATACATGGATCAAGTGATGAAGCTTAATTTTGTACGTGAAGCACATGTGAAGAAGTACAAGAAGCTGATGAAATTAGACCTGCCTGCTGAGCTGGAGAATCTACGGTGAGTTGGGGCATAGGAATCAAATATACATAAATATAAAAGCAATATTGTGATGCATTAAGTGACTATCATTAAGTATAAATAAAGCCTCAAAGTTAGGGTAAGTAGAGATGAGGAAAAACAGTGTCAGTGAGGAAGCAGAATCTTTTTCAAAATGTTTGAAAAATAATCACAATTAAAATAAAATACAATATACACACAAAAAACAACTATTGGCAATTATAACTAGCAGATACCCATGTACGAGGACAAACACATCAATACAATAAATATCATATTTTTCTCTTTTTTTAAATCACAATTTAGCAGGATGATCATTGAACATCCAAACCCTCGTGATTCAGAGTTTTACAGTCAGTGTCAAAAACTGATTTTGAGGGGAAGTAGAAACACGATGATGCAATCACTATTGCTTAAGCCAAGTGTCAACAAGATGTTGTTTGGTCCGAGCCATCGCATATCATTTGCTGTAATTTACCCACTGTACAGGATTCGTACGGGTGCTTGAAATCCTTGAAAATGCTTGACATTGACAGTTGTTTTCAAGGTTGGGAAAGTGCTTGAATTTTGGGAATGGTGCTTGAAATTGAGATAAAGTGCTTAAAAATGTAAATGCTTTACTTTTAAAATAAATTGCTGTCTGACTGAATAGTTCGCTTTTTAGATTAAAAGAAAAAAATTGCTTCGCTTCTACATAAAACGTCTCCGCTGCGGCCTTCCCGTGCTATGAGCGTGACCTGCAAGTGTTTTTGTTAGGTGTGTGACCTGGGCATTCTGATGAGAGTGATAGATGACAGTGTGCCAGGAGGTTGCAGTTTCAATGAGCGTTGGCTATCAGAAGACAAATACAAGCCATGGCTAAGACGAGGGTCAAGCCCACGAGTAGCCTCCTGCAAAGTTTGCAAAAATAACGATGCGAGAGTCTGCGCTGAGGAGCCACATGAAAGGTACGCCGCAGTAGAGCATTTTAGATTAGGCTAACGTTGCATGTTACGTTTGTTTAAGCTAACGTTAGCGAGCTGAATAGGGAACTCGATGATGAGGGATAATAATAATAATTGCATGGGACAATCATTTCAGAGGAGCGTACCTATGTTATGTGCGTTCCAGTCGCCATCCTGTGGTGTTCAGAGGATGAGGCACTCGCGGCATTTCGTGTTATAGTCACAAAATATAATCTATTGATTCGACACAGAGCGATTTTGAAAGCAATGTATTTTTACTGGTAGTATGTCTCGTGCCTAAACCAAATGTGACTTGCTCTATCGAAATCAGTCACATTGACCCGAAGACACATTTTTGTTTGTATTACTGGTCTGAGGGAAGCTCGCGAGTGTGTTTGTGTATTTTTGCGTTTGTGTACCGGGGAAACACTTACAAGAAACACCGGCTGGTGTTATGCTTGCTGTGATGTTACATTAGTCCGTTCTCTACTTGTAATTGTGCCGTTACAAGCTTCAAAGTTGTATTTATCATCTGAATTTGCCGAAACAAGTTTAATATTCTGAAAGCCAATACTTTGTTTATTTGAAAACAGATGAAAACAAACTGTCTTTTATATAAAATTGAAGTATTATACAAGTAAAACTACATTTTGCTTTAATCCCATGTAATTGTAGAATGAACACAGTCTTCCTTTGAAGATGTATAAGTCAGGTGTCTTGAGTAGTTAAAATTAAAATTGTACATGTGTACATTGTACACATTTGTAAATATTATTTTCCACTTGTTACCATTGTGAGTCTATTTTTATGCAGCTCTGCGTCATTTTGTGGCTACAATTCAGGCTAATACACTAACAGAGGTGGAATAAGTACTCAGATTCGTACTTGAGTCGTAGAAGTACACTCAGATCTTGCACTTGAGTAAAAGTAGAAGTACTCAGATCTTGTACTTGAGTAAAAGTAGAAGTACTCAGATCTTGTACTTGAGTAAAAGTAGAAGTACTCAAATCTTGTACTTAGTAAAAGTAGAAGTACCAGAGTGTAGGAATACTCTGTTACGGCCCGTCCACACTACAGCTTCGACAGCTTCAAAAACGGTTTCCAACGCGTCTGCCCATTCACTTTGAATGGGTTGACGTCACGTTGCCTCGCTTTTCGCCGAACTGAATTGTGGGTAGCAGAGCGGAGCTTTCCTGGCGTTTCAGGCTGCAAAAGTTGAGCAATGTTCAACTTTTGAAGCTTTTGAAGCTTTCGGTGGAAGAGTCAGCCAATCAAATCATATGCCAGTACAAGCTCTAGCCAATTAAACCGCTGCTTGTGTGTCCGGGGCGGGAGATTCATGTGATTGGTTGTTGGTCGAGCTTCAGACACGCCCGCCGGCAAGCTTTTTTTTAAGCTGTAGTGTGGACGGGCCGTTACAGGAAAAGTCCTGCATTCAAAATGTTCCTCAAGTAAAAGTAGAAAAGTATTCTCATCAAAATATAGTGAAAGTAGCGACAGTAAAAGTAGTCATTGTGCAGATTGGTCCATTTCAGAATAATAGATATGATATGTTTTATAATGATTGATCATGAAAGTGTTCTCAAAGCTGGTAAAGGTGCAGCTAGTTTGAATGACTTTGTATACTGCAGGGTAGCTTGTGGATTTACTCCAGGTGGAACTAAAGTCTGATTCAACACTTGATTATATTTCACATCATTCATCCACATCTGTGAAGTAACTAAAGGTATTAAATACATGTAGTGGAGTAGAAGTACACCATGTACTTCTGACTTATGTTTACTGCCAACCTAAAAGTACCTCAAAAATAGTAATCAATAATGTATTAAAGTTATTTGGCTGATTGTTTATATTGGCTCAGTCAGGTTATATGGGATGCCCAGTCTACGTACAGATGGGTCACTCATTTTGAAATATTAAACTTTGTTTTCTTTTCTTTAATTTTTCATCCTCGTGTAGAAGGCTATCACGAAACCCACATTTGGTTGTTTATAGCATAAAGAACATCTGATTTAATGTGAGGTAGGGAAATAATCATTTGAGCATGTGTATATAAATATGTAATTTACAACAGCTGTAAGATGCTTGAAAAGCTGGAAAATGCACCTTGAAAATGCTTGAAAAGTGCTTGAATTTGACTTTGGAAAAGGTGTCAGAACCCTGACTGTAAATACTGTTCAACTGCTCACACTGTATCTAGCACATGCATACCCTTATTCCATTGTCGTCACTCAATATTCTGTGCAATGACAATAATGTCGTGTAGGTTTTAGGAAGTTGGTCAGGTTAGCCTGTTACTACTGACGTTTAAGGTGTGTGTGTGTGTGTGTGTGTGTGTGTGTGTGTGTGTGTGTGTGTGTGTGTGTGTGTGTGTGTGTGTGTGTGTGTGTGTGTGTGTGTGTGTGTGTGTGTGTGTGTGTGTGTGTGTGTGTGTGTGTGTGTGTGTGTGTGTGTGTGTGTGTGTGTGTGTGTGTGTGTGTGTGTGTGTGTGTGTGTGTGTGTGTGAGAGAGAGAGATACAGTTATTGTTTTATATGTATTGCTAACAAGAATGTAATCATTGGGACAGGACACTCTCTGTTTTCCTTTTCAGTCTAATAACTGACCTTTGTCCCAGTCCCTCCACGACTTCACAGCTGAGTCCTCCAGGTGGGCTGACCTCGGCAGCCAATAGATAATCAGCAGTGTTTATTGTCACTGTTTATAGATTTTAGGAAGTTGGTCAGGTTAGCCTGTTACTACTGACGTTTAAGGACTGTGTGTGTGTGTGTGTGTGTGTGTGTGTGTGTGTGTGTGTGTGTGTGTGTGTGTGTGTGTGTGTGTGTGTGTGTGTGTGTGTGTGTGTGTGTGTGTGTGTGTGTGTGTGTGTGTGTGTGTGTGTGTGTGTGTGTGTGTGTGTGTGTGTGTGTGTGTGTGTGTGTGTGTGTGTGTGTGTGTGTGTGTGTGTGTGTGTGTGTGTGTGTGTGTGTGTGTGTGTGTGTGTGTGTAAACTATACAGTTATTGTTTTATATTTATTGCTAACAAGAATGTAATCATTGGGACAGGACACTCTCTGTTTTCCTTTTCAGTCTAATAACTGACCTTTGTCCCAGTCCCTCCACGACTTCACAGCTGAGTCCTCCAGGTGGGCTGACCTCGGCAGCCAATAGATAATCAGCACAGTGTTTATTGTCACTGTTTATCTATGAGCCCATGTTTTATCTTTTAGATATGAAGCAGTCTCCCACTGACGTCTGACACAGTTATGAGACTTCAAGGCGCCATCTTCTTGGCTTGATGTAAAGAATTCAATGAATCAGGAAAAACGCACCACTCCACCCCCCTCAGTATATTTCATATTGTAGTTACATCATCCTAAGCTTCTGGAGAATTGAATAACACTTTTGCCACTTATTAAAAAGTAGCTTTCTCAAAAATACACATAATGATCATATTGGGTGATCTTACAATACAGAACAATTTGAATGAATAATTATTAAAAATAAAATACCGTCATTGCTGCAGTGTAGTAACTAGTCTCTAGGACATCACATTTTATACTCGCGTAATTTCTTTAAAATTGGTATTAATGATTAGCAAGTAACACCGCCTGCAAATGCATCACTGACAAGCTCCTTCTTTCCTCTCCCTTTCTCTGTCATCATCTACTCTGTTCATCTGACTCTTTCCTCCACCACAGTGCGCTGCTGGCCGAGACTAAATCACCAGTGGTATTCTGCCACAATGACGTCACGGAAGGTAAACTTTAATCCTCAAACTTTGGCTAATTGATCAACTCTTAGCAGTTAAAACCATAAGTCAAAGAAAGGCTTGGGTGTAGTTATTAATAGGAACTGCTCAAATTCATATGCATCTTCCTGTATTTGAGGATGAAGAATACAAGGTGGCGGTCGGGGAATAGCTTTTTAATAAAAGGGAATGTCTCTTAGAATAAATACTTAATCTGAACCGACATATTAAAGATATGTGGAAAACTGCAAAATATACACATAGCTGATTGTGATATATGTGATTATGCCAATATATCTACTGTGACAGTTTTTGCTCATATGGGTAGCTTTGCAGCTCTTCCTCCGTACAGGCAAGTCAAGTTTGTCCACACTTATCTAGGAAAACAATTGTGTCACAGAGCTGGCTTTGTACATTGTGACATTGTCATGGTGAATGAAATAAGGTCTCTATTCATACTGCCACAAGTTTTAGGATTTACCACTATTGAGGGCACCCACGTGGCTCTCGTGTCCCGTCTCTCCTACTTTCCTGTCTATTAGTTTTGTTATCTAATAAAGCCAACATTGTCACTCAAATTGGAATTGAGTGTGCAACCCAGACCAAAAGTACATTTGAGCATGTCCACATTCAAAACCTCTCAATCGCCAACATATATACGTTCTACAAAAAGCACTTCTTTGTGCAAAACAATGTGACTCTTGAAGTTCAGTTATAGCCGAAGAAGTCGATGTGTCTTAACCCATCAGAGGCTGAAATTATTATTATTATTATTATTATTATTATTATTATTATTATTATTATTAAGAGAAAATCTTGTTTTGCTGCTGCAGGTAACATTCTGATACTGGAAAACAAGGACCCCAACGCCACTGACAGACTCATGCTGATTGACTTTGAGTACAGCAGTTACAATTACAGGTAAAGTTGTTGATCAACAGTAATTATTCATTCTGATAAGAAATATGATGTCTGGACTACACTTAGATGCATACACAAAGATTGTGCTCTTTTGTTTTTAAATGACTAATGTTTTACTCTTTCATGTAGGGGGTTTGACTTTGGGAACCATTTCTGTGAGTGGATGTATGACTACACCTATAACCAGTGGCCCTTCTATAAAGCCACACAGAAGAACTATCCCACCAGAGAGCAGCAGGTCAGTTTAAACCAGGGCTGAATAAAAGTAGACTAACCTATTAAAGGTCCCCTATCATACTGTTTTTCATCAATATATTATAGGTCTCAGATATATACAAAACATATCTCTAAAGTTTTTGGCTCAAAATACCAAACAGATCATTGCAGCATCCCATAAACCCCTCTGTTTCAGCCCTGTTTCAAAAGTGCTGATTCTCTGTCTGTTACTTTAGATGAAAATAAGGAGCCACTCCCCACGCCCCTACCGAGATATTTGGTTAAAAAGAGGGGGGGAGGGGGTTACCTTGGTTCGTGATTGGCTAATGGTTACTCAAGCCAGAAAAATCGTTATGACATCATAAAGTGGCCAACATCTGATCAGCTCATTTTCAGGCAGGTTTTTATATAAATGGATCAGGACAAAAAGTGGGTGAATCTTTTTTTCCTGAAACTTTCAGAATCTCTTTCCACAGAGGGGACACATGTTTATGTATTAAAGCAATGAAAAAGTGGATTTTGAATAATAGGTGACCTTGAAGTCCAATCCTTCAGAGTCCCACAAAAGAGACTCACAGTGTTGATGTTTAAACAAAAAATATAAGGCCAGCAGTTTTGGGAAATGGATACGCTCTGATCATTTTAAAACACTAATTTCAAAGCAAAGATAATAAAACATGAATAACACAGGTACATGAATAAAAGTTACAGTGCAGTGTGAGATATGAATATATCAATTAAAAGCAGCGGCAAAAATAATATTGAGATCTTTCCAGTGGCTGCAGAACAATATGGGTCAGTAAAAAGGACCTTGTGGTAAGGTAGAGTAGTGAGGGGAGTTAAGTGTCATAGGTGCTGTTGGAAGAAATCTGTTTATGAATTAGGTGGTATTTGCTAAGATGAGCCTGTAGCGCCATCCAGAGGAGAGAAGCTGGAAGAAGATGTAGGCTGGGTGGGAGGGGGAGGGGTCACTCATTTTAAGTTGCTTTACTCCATTTTCTGAGTAAAGACACTTGGTTTTCCTGATGGCAATGTGCAGTACATTAAATAATGCAGATATAGGCAATCATAAAATGTGTAAACAGAAGAGGATGTCACTTTTCTACTTTTTGTTTTACGTGTCGCTTGTTTTTAATTTCAGCTTCATTTCATCAGAACTTATTTGGCACAGCAGAGAGGACACTCTGACATGTCCAAGGACCAGACACAGGAGGAGGAGGCCATGATAATTGAAGCTAACAGGTACAACTTGATCTACAGCAACGCCATGTATGATTTAAAGGTTATAGCAGAATCACTAAAGCCCTGGTCCTTTCTTGCTGTGATTTGTAGGTATGCATTAGCTTCACATTTCCTCTGGGGGCTGTGGTCCATCATTCAAGCAAAGATTTCCAAGATCGAGTTTGGATACATGGTAAGGAATTTTATTTTATTTCACATTACAAAACAAACACCAGTGGCATAGTACATTTATTTCAATAAACATAATGATTTTTTGTCAGTCACATATTTGATGATACATTTGTAAATGTTGCCTTAAAGTAGACTATATTGTTTTTGCAGGACTATGCCCAGTGCCGCTTTGATGGCTACCTCAAGTTAAAGAAAGCCTTCTCCTGATTCCAACGTTTTGATATAAAATGTACTACTAGTATGCAACTCGTGCTTACTACAAGCAATGTTGGGTGGAAGATATACATGTACATTTGAACATAATGCAGGCAATCCATCCTATTAAATCACCTTTCTCTAATGTGAGATTCTTTTAGTGCAGGTAAAGCTCTACGGCATGTTCAAATTGGTTGTTGGGAATTTGAAGGGCTCAGTCAACATGATGGTCGGCTACTGTACTAAACAATGCTGCTCATGTGTCTCAATTCGAGTTATTTTAGAGTTTTTTGTTTTATTCTGCCTTGCTCCTTTTTTCTGATGTCAATTCTGCATTAGGGTTGTTCTTTGGAGGTCCAATAATGTGAATAATTACAGACAAGTGTAAGTTTATGTCAGTAATATTGGATTTATTAACTGTACATATTTGTAACTGTCTTGCTACCTTTTCTCTTCTATCTATCGTTGTATGACTGTAACATCATCTGGTAAACATTTGTCATTCTCATCTATGGTTTTATGTAACTAAAATGTACATCTGGCACTTGTAGTCAACTAAATTAAGCTAAACTGCTTAAATAGATCCTACAATTATTGAAATGTTTTTGTATTTTTTTGTTTGAATACCATTATGTTTATTTAGACAGTCTCCTGGGTTTGACAGAGGCTACTTTCTTCACCAAATGTCATGAATATCCTACATTTCACACAAAGCTTTGTCAGTTTACTTTTGAAAAGAAGCTAGCCGCTTTACTGTGCCTCATTAACTGTTGTTTTTTAAAGCAGCGCTTCCTGTTGACGTTCATACTGTGTCATCTGTTTTATGTTGGTTATGGTTGGTTACAAACTACTAGTTTAAATCTAATAAACATGTGTCTAGAACCTGTGTCAATGCATTTGTTTTTTCTCATAAATACATTGGCTCTAAAATACATTTTTACAAATGTATCAATACATTTTGTGAAACATAAGGTTAGTTTTAAAACTGTAGCAGTAACTTAATTACCCGATGATGACGTGAAGCTTGAAGGAGAGCATATTTCATCGCAGACGGTTGACTGTTGTCCCACCTCCAAGGGCCAAAAATAGACCAGCCAGAAAGAGCTGCACTGCTCAAAGATCGAGAGACCTCCGAATGCACTGGATCTCTAGCAGAACAAACAGGAACTCTGAAGTTTGCCTAGCGTTGCATTGCACCAACTTCTTTAACAAGCTGTTTCTGTTGGCATGTTGTCTTAAGTATTTGCACTCAGCTGTTTCCTTTTGCTTTCAAAGAGCATTTGACGGTGAGCATTGCAGAAGGAAAAGTAGATGAGCCAGTGAAACATGGACTCAACTGGTCGTTCTGTCCTTTATGTGCCATTGCTGTGGCTGCTTGTAATATTGGGAGATTGTCTCCTCTCATTTGGAGCACTTACAGTCTGAATGTGTGATTGTAGGACTGGTTGTATGGTGCAAAGCATCTTAAAACCTGTTGAGTTTAAACAAAAAAATGGTACAGGCTGTATTAAAACTGTTATAATTGTCTTCACTTAGATCTGACACCGTCAATGAGATGGATCCTCTCCGGAAATGTGTTATCATATTAATAGAGGGGTTACGCTTCTCGGTCATATATGTTCTTACAAGACTATGGGGAGCTTTTCCAGCAGGCAAAAATCGGATAGCATCCCCAGGTGTCACAGATAGAGGATCAGACTCCGAGGAGTGGAAAACCATTGAGGCACTTCGCACATATCACCCTGGAGATGGAGATGAAACCATGGTTACAGTGCAAACCAGAACATGTGCATTCCATGTAGGTAAAAAACAAAACACACATTTCTAAACTGTACAAGTTAACCATTTAGAACTGGAGGCCACAACAATCTTGGTTTAATAATTCATTAAGGTGGATATTGGGATACTCTCACGGTGCAGTGAGTACTTCCGAGCCTTGTCCCAATCCAGAATGAGGGAGACTTCAGAGAGCCTCATCCTCCTGGACCATGTGTCCTCCTCCGTCTTCCACAATTTCCTTGAGTTCTCCTTCCATAATAAGTTTAAAGTCCCTCAGGAGGATTTGGGCTACCACATCCAGGTAAACAGAGTTCCTTTCTCTACGTCGATTTAAACTTGTCACTTTCGGAAATGTCATGCTTTCCCTTAGTGTTGTAATTCCCCCTAACACAAAACATATTATTTCTCCCTTTCCAACTCTGGAGGTCAGCAGCTATCTCCTGGCTGAGGCCTTCCTCTCAAAGTGTCTGTCAGTCCTCGAACTCAGCCCAGGAAACTGTCGGTCCTACCTTAGTCTGGCTCAGGATATCTGCTGTGTGGAGCTGAAGAGGACCGTGTTCACATACCTGAGTAGAAACCTGCTGGAGCTACCTCACCTCATAAAGTATTCACTATTTTGGCTGTCATTAGGATTTCCTACAGTTGACCACATGTTTCTTTGTTGTTCCTAAAACTGGTGCATTCCTCAGGTGTCTGAAGGATCAGGAGAAAGAAGAAGTGTTCCACCTGAGGAGGACACATGGAGACCGACGTATGTGCAGCCTTAGGAAAGAGAACCTGACTACTTGGAAAGACCCGGAAACTGAAAGTGCCCGACATATCTTCACCCTCAGAGGCTCAGAGGACAGCGGACACTGGTATCCAGTCACAGAGCTTCCCTTCAGGGCTGATAAGTGGTGTTTCACTACAGTGGTGCTGTATAACTACCTATATGTAATTGGAGGTTACCGGCAGCGTGTGAAGAGAGGCTGGGAGTTCAAGATGGCCTCCTCACGGTATAATCCCTCCACTAATAAGTGGGTTTCCACAGCTCCTATGATTAAGGTTAGTGTCTGTTTTACCCAAAATTAAACATGCCGTTCATCTTTTATTTAATTTTAATTAGTTATACCTGTGTTATTTACGTTCTCAGTGTTGTAATTGTATAATTTCTATACATTTTGTTTTTCATATTCTCATGCTGAAATTTTTGGATTTGAGACCTTATACATGTTGTTGTGACCCCTTGTTAAAGAAACCGTTCATCTAAATTGGAGTACTATTGGATGTAAAGGGGAATGTGAGAAAATAACTAATAAAAAATACTTTTTTTAAACATGCCTTTCTTTCTGCAATCATTTGTTTTAATACTATTGAATATGTTGCACCCACAGCACAGAAGGCACTTCACTGCAGTGGCCTGTGAAGGCTGTATCTACGCTGTGGGGGGCTGGTACTTGGACTCACTGGTGACCCCAGACTCCAGCACAGCTCTTTACACAGCTGTAGAACGCTATGATCCCTGGGAGGACACATGGAGGTTTGTGTCCCCTTTAACAGTGATGGCAGGTTTTTGGAAGGATACTGAGAACAACATGTGATATGTTTTCCCCTTACATACAATTGTTCCATTATTTGTTGATGGATTAGTGACTGAATTTGATCTCTGCCTCAGGTTTGTCTCCTCACTGCCGCTCATTGACTTCCAGTTCACCATGTCCTTGTCCTATGATGTGCCACTTGCCACTAGCCTCGGAGAGAGTCTCTACGTGTTGGGGAGCGTCCAGAGGACTGGAGAGAAATTGCTGCTGCAGTACAACACGAGGCATGGTAAGGCAGAACATGCCATCAACCTTATTTGTACCGTTTTGATAATATTCTGACATCAACAAACAAATGTTGCTTATGTATTCTCTTTGTTTTTTAGACTCCTGGTCTGAGCTGCTTCCCACCCTCGCCAGAGCAGATGCAGACCTCCCTACTCTGTATTTCCTGGGTGCCACTGACAGGCTGGTTATAATTGGTGGGAACAACTCAGAAAATGTGGTGACATCATTCTGCGTACAGTCAAAGAGATGGGGCCAGGTACAAAAAACTTCCTCACATCACTAATGTGTATCTGAAATACAAAGACTTCTTTCATATTGATGCCTTACATTTGACCTGTGTTATCTTTTTTTTCTTTTAGGTGCACAGGGCGGAGAAAGTTGCATTTGCAGGACAGGGGACAGTTGTAGGGGACCAGGTCCTCCTGCCAAGTATAGAGCACAACGCTGTTGCAAGGTTGGATCTTCAAACTCTCTCCCTCAGCGTTTTTACTCCTCTACCGATTTCCACCCGCTATGAATCTGTCTTTTATCTTCACTTTTAATGTTAATGTTAACTCTTTTTTTCTTTAGACTTTCTGCACACATTTTGTGAATATAAAGCATAATGAAATAATCTCCCTAGGCCTACAGTAGATGGATAACCGTTATCTGTTTTATCTTCTCTCTAAAATCTCCATCCTGCAGTTTAAAGTGAACTAGTGAGGGTATATTACTGTCAAACGTTGACCTAAATCACTGTATTACCCTGGAAAAAATAATAACTACAAATAATTACTTAAAGGTGGGGTAGGTCATTTTGGAGAAACCAGCTCGAGTGCGCTAGAATTTGAAAATACACAGCCGGAAAAATCTGCCACTTCCTTACAGAGCCCCTCCTCCAACACACGAACGCGCACATGACCAATGAGGGCATGAGATAAGTTTGTGCACAGATGGAAAGCTGACAGGCAGGTAGGCCATCCAGTTATTTTAGCCGGCTAAAATGATTGGTCGTGCTTTTTACAGTACTACGGCTTCCACTGATGACATTTTTTTATGGAGTTTTTGTCCAAGCGCTTACGATATTCATTGCTATCGGGATGTTAAGAGCATTCCATGGAATATAACAACAAGTGTATCTCGAGCCGGTTTCTCAAACTTACCTACCCCACCTTTAATTTTAAAGAAAATGGAGTGCTCTATGTGTACATGTGTGTTCTTTATATATAAAGTTAAAGCTTTTCTCCCTTGTTTGTGAGATTTAAATAATGTTTTGTATTGGTTTATAAAGGTTATTTAAGAATAAGAACCAAAATAGGGTAGGCTATGCTGAAAACCCTGACCCAGTCTAATATTAGAGAATTTATTAGTATTTGAAGTTGTAACGGTAGAACCAAACTGGTTTGTAAAAATGTCAGACAAAAATCAAGACAATACATGCATTTCTCTATCTCGTCTCAATTAAAAGCACTCAATTCCATTTCACAGAGGCAAGATCACAATGCTTGAATCTGCTGATAATAATCTGAGATTTGTATGCCGTTATTCCTATTACACATATTTTTATTATAACAGCTAAATAGGCCCGCTGGTTGCCATTTCAGCCGTTGAAAGGAAACATCGCATTGCTCTCACTGCAGCAGATTCAGTTACAGAGCTCAAGTCACATGAGGTTAGGCTCTGTCTATGTTTGGTGTCTTGTTACAAAAAGAAACATGTGAGAGAGAGGAACAGGCAGAGAGGGGGAGAGAGAGAGTGGTGTTGGGGAAGGGGAGGGAGAGAGGGAGGGCAGGAAAGTACAGGAGACTGCAGCTCTGATCTCACTACCTGAGGAAAGCTAAATGAAGGGCACTGGAGTCAAACAGAGCACACAAGAGTACAGAGGAATTTCACTGGCCCACTGACGCAACCCAAGGTCCCAGCTTTCATCTGCCTCACTGGATTATTATACTCACTGTTCTGACATAGGTAAAGTATGAGTCTTTAGTTATAATACTTATTTAGTTAGCCATGCAGTTAGTTGTGTTAACTGTTTAGGTTTTCCTATTTGATTTCGTAAACTCCATGGTTAAATTCCATACAAGTCTAAAAGGGATGAAAATACTGAATCATTTAAATATTTGAGTGTTTTCTTTTTTAATCTGTATAAACTATGTCTGTAAACCAACAGACAGGTGAAACTCATATTGGGGAAGTCAAGTGCCGACAATTGCATGTTCACTCATTTTCATTTGTTAAACAGTACAAATTAATGCTGACCTCCACATGTTCTCATATATTTGCACAGTGTTCTGTAATACTAAAGGGTTTAGCATTCATCTGTTGGAGGTACTCAGTGTTTATATTTTCATACCCATCTGAGGTGTTGCGCATGCTCAGCCGGAAAGTACTGCTATATCTGGCCATTGAACTTTGTCCCACTTGGTGACTGTTTAGTCACATGACATGGAAAAAGAAATCCTAGTCATACTGGCCATTAAAAGAAGTGCTTTATGAAATCCACATATTTGTGTTCATAATTCAACAAGGGCACTCCATTTAAAAGACATGAACATAACTTTACAGTTCACATATATATGTATACATTTTTGTTCATAGTGCTTTAAAGAGTTTCCATATCAGTTGCCTTCCCTATCACGTTTTGAGCAAACACTACAGACGCAATGTTCTTTCAAATAACGTCTCCACTGTGAGCCAGATCTGTTGGAGTCTACCAGTTTTATTTTACCCTTGATGTTTTAATTAGTTAAACAAACAACTTAATAATAACATTAAAGGAAATTCCAAAGGATTGTAAAATTGATGAATAACTCTATAAGAAATTAGGACCTTTGCTGCAGAATCTTTATCCACAGGGAATCGATATTCAGCGATCTAAAATAGTAGAAAATATGGAATAAAGATATTGAAATCTTGGGAGAGTCCATACATATTGATAATGCATGCATTTTAATTTGAACCATATGGATAAGGTAAACATCTTTTAACATAAGGGATGAAGTGATCAAACGTACCACTGAACTTTATAGTCCTTATCATTGTTGCTTATTTTTACCAGTTTGAATCCAGATGACATAAAAAGCTTCCTTCTGATTTCCATTTTAGTCGCTTCTATTCAGAGATGGCTGAGGCCCATCAGGCGGTGGGTTTCCAGTTCACTGTGCGCCCGGATGGTCTGGACCTTAAACTGAGTAAAGAGGTCATCAAAAACATCTACTTGTCTGGAGTGACCGCATGGAAAAAGCGAGCCATTCAATTCAAGGTATATTCACACCTTTGATTATCAGTGTTAAAAAATGTGGAGTCATTAAATAACAAACAGACTTTAGAGTGTGGCATTAAAATCCTCTGAATGCATTTTGAGTAGATTTGCATTTTCACTCATTCATTAATCTTCTGAAATGAATATTGTGCTGATATCAAATCTTGTTGCTTTTCTTTCACAGAATGGTGTTTTGGCTGGCGTCTATCCTGCCAGTCCCTCCAGTTGGCTGATAGTTGTCATCGCCATGATGAGCTCCTTGTACATCCCCTTCGACCCCTCTCTGGGGATGATTGACACCCTCAAGGAAAACCTACCACACAGGTCAGAAATCTCCTTCAGCCAGTATTCTTCTTCTTCTTCCTTTTGTCCTTAAGTGTTTTGGTTCAGCATTAAATAACTCTAATGCACCTGGAGGTTTTCTTTGATGAGCTCTGCAGTGAATCAGCTACTCATAAACAAAGTCATTTTTTCATTTTACTGTTCGATTTCATAACTTCCTAACAAAAGGGAGTGTTGTTCCTTTTCCGAACAGACATTGTATGTCGGTGCAGACCCGAACTGTGCTGAGTGCCATCCTGTTTGCCACTGGACTGTGGCTGTTCCTCATCTACCTCCTGAGATACACTCTCAAAGCTCTACTCTCCTACCATGGATGGATCTTTGAATCCCATGGAAGAATGAGCAAATCTACTAAAATGTGGCTGGTATGTTTGTTTTTATGTCTTTCACTTTAATTTGTCAGGGTACCAGTACACCATAAAGCTTTGTTTTCCTCAATGAGTGCAGAGTGTATAGTTGATTGTTGTTATATGTTGCTGTTACAGAGGGTCATCCTTTACACAAAGTATATGTATGATGTTGTTGGTGTTGCTTGTCTGTTATCAGAGCCTGGTGAAGATGTTCTCTGGGCGCAGGCCGCTGCTCTACAGTTTCCAGGCCTCCTTACCCAAGCTCCCTGTGCCCAGTGTGGATGATACAATTCACAGGGTGAGAAATTACACATTACAAACCACACATAACCACAAACACACATGTGGCTTCTTGAAATGGATAACATGGACACAATAAATGAATGTCATTAAGTGATATCCAACATCACCATTTTCCATGTCACCCTCGATAACCTCACACCCAATATCACATCTCTAAGTAACATTTTGACTAAGCAACAACAATAACCTACATTTAAACCTATCTAGCTCATAACCTAAACCAACCCAATGAAGCCTTTTGCAACACTTTGATTAATGCAGCTTGTTAGAGAAAATACATAATCTTTGCTCCCTTCCTGCACATGTAGATGTCTTTCAGATATTATGTATTTGTATGTCCTGATAACACCCCCCATGCTTTCCCACAGTACCTGGAATCAGTGCGCTCTCTGCTGGACAGTGAGCAGTACAACCAGATGGAGACGTTGGCCAATGACTTTAAAGATTCCTTAGCAGCCCAGCTACAGAGATACCTAATCCTCAAATCCTGGTGGGGGACAAATTATGTGAGTAGTATTTAAAATGAAACAACAGTGTTACTAAAATCAACTAAATCATATTGATATAGATTAATAAAGTGTCATCTTTTATAGGTCAGTGATTGGTGGGAGGAGTACATTTACCTTAGAAGCAGAAGTCCTATCATGGTGAACAGTAACTTCTATATAATGGTAAGAGTCTCAGTCTGTTATGCCAGTGCAATGCGTTAGTAAGGTTATTGTATCATCATCATCATCATTATCATCATCATCATGTGGAAGTAGCAGTGTGCATTCTGAAAACAGCAGTGGCAAGGTAATTCAGAAAATCCTCAAAGGTAGGGCCTATTGAAGTCAAAGTGAAAGTCAACTTTATTGTCAATCTTTCAGTTTGTGTGTACAGACAGAGAGATCGAAATACCGTTTCCCACAATCCCGAATACAATAACAAAGATATATAAAAATATTTATACAAATATGTATATACGTATATATATATATATATATATATATACATATATTTTATTATAGGAACAACAACAAATGTGTTTCAGCTTGAGGACCTGATATCTGTTTGTGCCATTATTATTATTATTATTATTATTATTATTATTATTATTATAAATCTAAATATAACAGATTGCAATGTTTGGAGTAAATGTCTGTTTTTGTGATTTATATTTGTCTTTGTGCTGAATGCATTAGGACCTATTGTACGTGACCCCAACACATCGACAGGCTGCTCGAGCGGGGAATGTGGTTCATGCCATGCTGCAATACAGACGCAAACTGGAGCGTGGTGAACATGAGCCGGTAAGGTTTGCCATGACTTTGACTTCTTCTGCCATCAATCTAACCCAATTGAAACCAACTATGGTAAGACATTGAACCTGCGACTATTTCATTATCCCTTTTTTCCTTAGCTGAGGGCTTTAGGGACCGTACCTATGTGTTCCACTCAGATGGAAAGGATATTTAACACCACCCGCATCCCTGGGATAGAAACAGGTAAACAACTGGTCAGGCCTGTACAGTTTAAAGGACAAATACAATACTCAACATTCACCATCAACACTCAAAATCATAGTCGCAAAACTGGGTTGAAACTTGATGTCTTAGCATGTTTAAATACCTGCTTTGTCATTAAGAACTGAGGTATGAACATAAGTGTGACTGGCTCAAAGTTTTCAGCCACAAGTCTAGTCTGATTTACCCTCTAACAACTACTGTAAGAAAACATCTATCAATCTAATGCTATCTGCAACTTCCCCCCTTACTGTTCCCCTTGGTGTCCTCACATCCTCCTCTTCTTGTTGGCCCTCCCCTCAGATATTGTGCAGCACCTGACTGACCGTAAGCACCTGGTTGTCTACCACAAGGGCCGTTTCTTCCAAGTGTGGCTGTACACTGGAGGGCGCCACCTCTTACCCAGTGAACTTGAGACACAGTTTCTAAGGATCCTCAATGATACTTCAGAACCTCTGCCAGGAGAACTCAAATTAGCAGCCCTGACTGCAGGGAACAGGTATAAAATCACACATACACACATGCTCAGGACACATGCTCATTAAGTGACTGTCTCATTTGATCAACCTGCAAGGACACTCAGATCCTCCAATGTTTCGCTTTGAAAAGTACCTAGAGTGCATTACATTTTTTAAAATTATACATTTGTTTAACTTTGTACTTTTTAATGCATGTAATAAATGTAACATATGTAACCTATGTAACTTTAAGCTGTCTTTGGCTCTTTTTCTGCTGTAACAACGTACATTTCCCCTCTGTGGGACTAATTTATTGTATTCTGATTCTTATTCTGATTCTGATTACAAGAAAACTGGGGAGGCTGCTTTCTGTTCCCATTTGATCTTAGAACGGCAACCTCAATTGGAAAAAAGTAAATTAAAGACCTATCTTTTTGATTTGGCTTATAACTTTTAATAGTATCACTGTTCCTGTTTTATTGTTTTTACATATTTTAATTATGTTCCTCATTTGTTATTGTCATTTTTCTGTCATACTCTGTAAAGCACTTTGGGCTGTGTCAAGCATGAGAGGTTCTATACAAAGAAAGAGTATTATTAACACACAAAATGAGACTCTTACTCTGACATTCCCCAATAGAGTTCCATGGGCTCGGGCTCGAAATAAATATTTCAGCCAGGGAGGAAACAAAGCTTCCCTGGACGCCATTGAGTCCGCTGCCTTCTTCCTGACGCTAGATGACGAGGCGCAGGGTTATGACCCCACAAAGACCAAGTCGCTTGACAGTTACGCCAAATCGCTGCTTCATGGAAAATGCTATGACAGGTAGGCAGACAAGTCAGTTGAAGGCCTCTGCTATTTGATTGTAGTGCTTTGTTTCCCTAAAAAACGTTTTTCTTTGCAGGTGGTTTGACAAGTCCTTCACCTTAATCTCGTATCCAAACGGAAAAATGGGCATAAATGCTGAACACTCTTGGGCCGATGCACCAATTGTTGGACATATGTGGGAGGTATAATGTCTGCTGGAACTGTTTTTAAAAATTATTCAAAGTTAGTGGGTATCTCCTTTCACCATTTCTTGTCTGTGTAGTATGTCCTTGCAACAGACTGCTTCCATCTTGGCTACACAGAGGAGGGACACTGTAAAGGGGATGTGAACAAAGGCCTGCCAAATCCCACTCGACTTCAGTGGCAGATTCCAAAGGAGGTAAAACAGAGCTCTTAATATTTTAGTAGCATTGACCTGTTTGATTTGCATTTGTTTGTGTTTGCTGCATTAGCTGCATTTTTATCACAGTCTACCCTCTCTTAGTGCCAGGATGCCATTGAGACTTCATACCTGTCAGCCAAGCAGATAGCTGATGACGTGGACTTTCATGGCTATCTGTTTACTGAATTCGGAAAAGGACTGATCAAGAAGTGCAGGTGCAGCCCTGATGCCTTTATACAGCTGGCCTTGCAGCTGGCACAGTTCAGGGTATGGCTGCCGTCGCCATTTTAAAATCATCATTGCTCACTTTTCTCTTTGACAGTTTGATCCGTCACTAAATGTCTTTAATCCATCTTCTGTTTAGGACCAGAGAGTGTTCTGTCTGACGTATGAGTCATCAATGACTCGTATGTTCAGAGACGGTCGGACAGAGACGGTTCGCTCCTGCACTTCTGAAGCTGTTGCCTTTGTCAGAGCCATGGAGGATGCAGGTGCAACAGTAAGCATTAAACACAGAAACATTTCATTAGAAACAAACCACTTCAAACCAAAAGGATCTGTTGAGATAGATTCTGTGGGAACAACAATGTGTATTATAAGTAGTGGATTCATAGAAATGACCAGCAGGAATTAAGAAAATAAATCCTATAGTGCAGTTAACACTTTAAAAAAAAAAGCAAATAATTAGACTTTGGACATATCTGGTGCCATATGTGTTACAAGGCATCCAAATTCGCAATCAGCGACCTGGTGTGGACACAATTTGAAAGGGCATGCTGTGAGGTGTCGCTTTGTGCTGCTAAGGACCTGGGTCACCTGGACCCAGAGGCAATGTGTCTCTGGGTGTTGGTGCCCTGGACTCTGAACTCACTGATATTCTGCCAGGGTTACTTTAACAGCTGCATCAATAGAAATACGGTCATTGTGATCTTACCTCAATGTACAGGTCTGACTATTTTGTGCCTTTTTGCTTTTGTAATCAGAATGCCCAGAGACTCGCTCTTTTTCGGAAAGCAGCAGATAAGCATCAAAACATGTATCGTCTGGCCATGACTGGCTCTGGTATCGACCGCCATCTCTTCTGTCTCTACATAGTGTCCAAATACCTTGGTATCGACTCGCCATTCCTTACCAAGGTTAGAACTGTTATCATCCCTATCATTTGATTAGTTTCTCGACTATTTTTCATTCAACATACCTATCACAATTATTCTCCTTTTTTTAACTGCTGTAACATATTGTGTATTTTCTTCTAGGTGCTTTCAGAGCCCTGGAAGTTGTCTACTAGCCAGACTCCACAACAGCAGCTCAATTTAGTCGACATCAACAAGTTCCCTAAATATGTGGGTGCCGGTGGTGGATTTGGCCCTGTGAGTTTCATTGTTATGTTGTAAAGATGAACATGTGCTAATGTTTTCACCTAGCCGTCTAAGTACTGCAGCAGTTTGTGCAGTAATATTTAAATGGTTTGGCTTTGTTGAAGCTAATGTACTAGCACTTCGAATAGTTCGGCATAGTTCAAACTAATGTACCTACATGATTCTTGTTACTCTGTACCCTCCTGGTTGAATGCACTTATTGCTTTGGATAAAAGCGTCTGCCAAATCAAATGTAATGTAATATAACAACATATATTGTCTTCCACCAGGTGGCCGATGACGGGTATGGTGTATCTTATATAATTGTTGGGGAAAACCTCATCACATTCCACATCTCCAGCAAATTCTCCAGCCCTGACACAGTAAGAGCAGACAATTATAGCGATGCATATTATAGATCCATCTGTCTGTCATTTATACCATCTCTCTCTCCCTCTGTCTCTCTCTGTGGTCGCCTCCAGGACTCATTCCGGTTTGGTCAGCATATTGGCAAGGCCATGCTGGACATCCAAGCCCTTTTCAAGTCAGAAAATGATAAGAAGATGGTGGAGCAGGCAAAGCAAATACAGATGGAAAATGGGAGAAAGCATAAATAACAGACTCTGTAAAGAGGCATGCTGGATGTGGCTTGCATACAACCTCTTCCATTCTTCCTTCAAAGAAACAAAACAAAATGTAGTGATGGGTTGCCTTTATGATGTGTTTGCTTTCCTGGTGGGTCACACAGGAGCTGGTCATTGCACTAAGTCAGACTAAATGAATAGTTTTTACTTCACTAACTTATTGAAATATTTTATCCTTAATATTGGAATTGTTTTGCAATGATTGGTTCTCACTCCCTTTTGTCAGTTAATGCCAAAATCTGTATATAAAGCTCATGTTATTTAATAAATCGAAGTATAAATTACACTTGTTGTATGGTCTCTTGTTTGTGCATATTACACTTTTAAATATATCTGCTAAAAAGAATGTACTACTATACATCATTTAATATTAGTATTTATTAATTGCTGTTAATTTTCAGTTGTAATATTTGATTAAAGTATTAAAGATCATTATACATCTGTTACATATACTGTAGTAGCTCAACTTCAGAGGCTTTGGTGCAATCAAAAGGTAGAAAAGCAAATCACTAAAATTGCATTTATCATACTTGTTAGTGAGAATTATGTTCCATTCTTTACACATTTAAAACCATATAAGCACTTTAAAACATCAGAACAGACACAGAAAAACAATCTATTATAAGAGAAGTTTATTTTAAGATGTGTGATTGGGGTCAATGTTTCCCCTGGTATCCATATGAACATTTACAGGGGTCTTCCAGATTCATCCAGGCTATTTCGGAGAAACTAAATAGATCTGGACTTTGATCAGCTGGGAGCTTCATGACAGTAAATCAGATTGCTCACCACAACTTAAAGCAAGCAAAACTAAATGCACCAGATCTTGAAAAAAGGCAACACACTCACAGTAAGACTGACTTTTACAGTTTTATAAGTGTGTGAAAACATATTGCAACTCTATACACCATACCATATTACCTTCAATACGATGACATTTTGTTTATACATATGGTGAAAGCTTAATCTCCTGAGGGGTATGCAGATTTCTTCACATGTCATAAATGTGAAAGTCATGAGGGCAGCCCTTAGTACAGGCAAAAACAAACCATCTTCTATTTGAATATTTATTAGTTTAGGTGGGGACAATACAAAAAGTCAAAGTAATAAAAAACAATCCATTCTGGTCACACTCTGTTTTTTTCAAGGCATCAGTTACAGCAATGAAGTAAAAGTAGGCTTTATAACTGTACAAAGTGAATGGACAAAAAAAAAACACCATCCCACAGTCCGCTTGTATGATGAGAGCAACTTTAAAGACCCCAAGAGGCAACGAACACCAGACTTCCTAGGATTCAAAATGAATCTCTATCACATCATTGTCTTCATCAACATCATTCTCTTATCAGAGCCTGCTTGCCAATCACACACATTTAACGAAAAAGAATGCAACAGACACAAAAGGCAAATGGATGTTTAAGTATGCTCTAATCTTACGTATGTTTAGCATGGGGATACTGCAGGTTGAGTCCACTGGGTGATGACATGCCCCATTGGCCACTGTGTGGGGCTGTTTTTCATGTAGACGCACACCAACCCAGTCTTTTCTGTGTACATACTATTTTGTGTATATATTTAAACACTCTAGGATGGTTTTGTAGTTAGCGTGTCTAAAAACGCTCAGCGGTTCGGGTCTATGATGCGGCACAGGAGGATTACGAAGTTGCTCCAGGAGTCGGGTTGACATTCTGCGTGGCTGCTTGTGGGGCCACCTCTATGATCCGTGGCTTGTCAATGATGCGAGCAGTGCGATTTCCTTTCTCTACAATTCCTATGATCCACGCTTGGTGGCCCTCGCCGTATTTTGGGGATTTGATCTCAGCACAGAAACGAGCAGCCTGTTCTCGAGGTAGACAGATGAGCAGGCCTCCTATAAAGGAACGACATTGTTTCAGTCACAAGGGTCTCCGACAGAGATTTCAATGTGTATTGATGCTTGTGAGTGTGAGAGTCTTATGCTATGTTTCTGAATGTTGTTATTAAGTGATTTTATCATCTTTTTGGGATCCTCTTTGTGGCCTCAAGGCTCAATTCTCAGTCCAGGCTTGTTTTATTTTCACTAGATCCCACTTGAACATATTGTATACCAGAATTACTGTAATCTTACTGCGAAAAAAGTAGCTTAAAACTATGAATGTTGTTGTTTTACAAATGTTTCAAAAATAGGTGTTCATTTTTAAACCATTCCCAGGCCACTCACTTCTTCCTCTCTCTTAAACAAAAACCAAAGTAAGTATAGCTTACAAATTACCTTCAGTCCAACTTCAACATACAATTACTATGACATTTCTGCTTCTTTCTGCTTGAAATATTTATGGATTTCTTTTTTATATCATGGCCTGTTGTCTCTCTCCATGTTGTACAAGTTAGTCAATCTCATCTTTTTCTGATTAGACTGCCTTAGCAAATTATGACCGTAGAAAATTGTGAATATACATCAGTCTTATATTGATGTTTTGATATGTTGGTGCGTCCTGTGAAGCCCTTTGTGAGGCAAAATGTAAAACGGTTAAGACACATACCAGATGTTTCAGGGCAGGTGCCATGCATGAGTCCAAACATGTTCCCACAGGCTTTGGACACTGCGGCCATCTTGGCAAGCACCGGGAGGTTGTGGATGACAAATGACACTTCACTTCGTTGTTGCCGTGCCAACGTCTGAGCGTGGCCAAGGATGCCAAAACCTGTGATGTCGGTGGCGGCGTGAGCATTGAAGGTGTGCATGAGACCAGCCGCTACAAAGAGAAAAGAGAGATAGATGACATTTTGATGAACTAATTTGATTTGTTGGTTGATATTAGGGGGATCCACAACTCCGTTTTCGTTATTGAAGATTAGTGAGTGTGACGCAGAAACATTAACTATTGTGTTATGCCAAAGACTGGCCAAATGTGTGTTGTTTTGAAATAAAAACAAATAACGATTATTTATATATATATAAATAACACATGCAATATATATATATATATATAGTATATATTGCATGTGTTGTAACCATGAATAGGTGATCCAATACTGGGTTTTTTTCTTTATGTTTGGGTTTTTTAGCAAAGACTTCTTAGCCACAGTCGGTGCAATACAGCAGTTACTGCAGAGGATAGTGCTGTTCACAAAGAAGGTCCCTAATTCACTGTTTTTATATGACACACCGCTGATGGAGTAGTGAGAGGCCATACGCGTAGCTATGAGTGGGCCTGGGCCCACCCACCAAAAGGCTGAACAATTATCTGGAAAATCTGTCAAAGCAGGCAGTGAATGTAGCATTTTGTACATTGTCTGACTTTCAATACTTATATATACATATTTTGAGAAGATAGCCTAAACAGTTGGGAACACTGAGTCACTTGCGTCCAATACTTATGGCCTCGAAGATTTTACACCTTGGAGTCCAAAAACACAAAGAAGGAAGTGTCCCAGTGCACCCACAACAATAAACCATCTGTGACCTAGGGTTGCCCGGTCACAGAATGGGAACAACAACATTATGGCTGAAGCAGCCTATCTTCTTAAAGGACATAACAGACGTCAGGGTTGGTCATGCACGTCATATCTAGGAGGCTAGGACAATTATTTCCCTAACAATAATCAATTTATTTTGAATGGCAGGTGCCACTCACTCCCGCCAATCCAATCAACGGGCGCGAGCGGCGCTCCGATTTCATCCAGTAAGCATGCGCTATGCATTGTTGTCCGGAATCAGTAGCCTTTTGGTAAACTAGCTTGACAAAATGGACATTATTTCAGTGTTCAACACTAAGCCTCGTCGACTCCTGCCGTGACGATCAATGGTATTTGGACTGTAATAGTATATTTCATTATTAATTACAGGTAAAATGTAAATTTGGTAGTTATTGTTTTTGATAGTTTTGCAATTGGACTTTACGCAATGTGTGTGCGCGTCTGTGTGTGTTTATGTGGCCGCCGTTCCAGTAGCCTACTGCTAGATTTATTTTGTAATAAACGTGAATGAGAATGTCGGTACCGCTCTGTGTATCCATGCTTTATTGTTGATTCGGTTGGCAGCTGTGTGTTTTTGCAGCCGTGCCATGTTATACTGTGCTGGTGTTGTGTGCCTGTAACATGACTTCTAATATGTGGCTCGTCTGAATAAACTTTTTTGCAATCGGGCAAGTATAGTTGGCTTATTTCAGTTAACATACGTTTTAGGACATATTAAGTATGTTTGGCCCACCTAATGTTTTTGTGCCCACCCACTCTTTGATATCTGCCTACGCTACTGAGGCCCAGCTTAACTAAATAATTAACAGAAAAATAATGATTAATTTTTATTTATTTTTTAAAGGGGAGTATTACAGCAATTCAAAAATGTGGACACATTCTTAGAGGTTTTACCTGTCCTGTTGAGCCGAGCCATGTTCATCATGGCTTCATGGTAGGCTAGCTCTACATCCTCCTGGGTTACCACCAGCTTGATCTTGTTCCACTTTTCAGGCTGAGAGTAAAAAAAACACGTCAATTGTGTTGGTTTGCATGCTAAAAACAAGAATTGTACAGCAAAAGGGATTGATGATTGAGCATTTTGACTTACAATATCTAGCCACTGGTGTACTGCAACCGCCACTTGTGTTCCGAGTGGCTTGGTCAACACCAACACGTCTCCTGGCACTGCATTGTCTGGCCTGAGAAAATCAAATATATACATTACAACTAAATTATGCATTATACATAAATAAGAAAATATATGTAGTAGCAACTCAAATCCTACATGATGAATTCGTTGGGTTGGCAGACTGTTGTTGCAACTCCTCCCAACACCACCCAGGGGTTGAGCACCGTCTGTCCTCCTGTTACTGATGTGCCCGCCTCCTCTGATGCATCCTTAAAGCCCTGGATGACCAGCGGCATGACTTTGTCTCTCTCCTGTAAAGAAAGAAAATAAATTCAGAGCACAGACAGGGAGCACATTGGAAAAACATGTAATTACATATTGAAACATGTTATAAAGTAACAGTTTACTGTAATAACATGTTGTATAAGCGGTATTGCATTTTATTTACTATTACACAATTGGTTCTTCACAGTTATTGACCAGAAACTAGATCCAAAAGTGAATGCATTAACGGAGATGCTTCTTACCTTCTCTGACATTTTGTTGCTGACCCCCAGAAGCATCAACATGTTGTCACACTCTGTCACTCCCATGGCATAAAGGTCACTTAGAACATTGGCACAGGCAATTCTTCCCTACAAAATAGAAATAATATTAACGAAGCACATCTAGGGTTGTTGTGTAAAGTAGGCCTCCAGTACAGCGTATAAAAGTAGACAGACACAGAAATATAACAGTGGCATCTTTCAAGTTGTCACATAGGTGTATGTAATAATACCACAATGGCATTAGTAATATCCATAACAGAAGAGATCCATACCATCATGTAGGGGTCATCCACAATGGGGTAGATGTAATCTGTTGTTTGGACCAGGGAAAGGCCACCATGTCTGAGGGGGATCACACAGGTGTCCATGCCTATGCCTTGACAAATAAAAGAGTTCACTATGTGATATATTGTTCTGATTCTGTACCAACAAAATCCTGATTAAAGAGCAGTTAGTTTGAAATTGACTGCTGGTCTTTAAACAGATATTCAAATGTTATTGTAAGCAATTTGTAACTTAAATCATTTGTTATCATCGTGCTATATGAAGATCCTTATTACCTAATCGGGGCATAACTGCCCCCAGGAACTGTTCATCTTCTTGATAGTGGTTCTCCTGTAGATTTTCTAGCAATTTCTGTAAAACATCTTGGGGCACCTGTGACCAAAGACAATAACCACCATGTTGTTATCATACAATGTTGAATCAGATGTTCTTATTCAGTTGGATAATTATACAAAGACAGTAATGCATCCGCAGATGTTCATAAGGAGAGCTAACCTTGCAGCCTGTGCCCTTGAGCTCAGCGAAGCGCGTGAGCCGGAAGTTCTTGTCCAGCTCATAGCTCTCCGGGTTAAAGGACTCCCTCACCGACATGTCTGTAGAAGCTCTGGGTCTTCACCACTACAACCAAATCAATGACCAGGACAAAACAACAACATATAGGTTATAGGAAACACTTTTTGAATGTTGCAATTGGCTAGAAGAAAATCTTGTTAAATGTCTATAATTAAACACATAAATGAAATATAAATTCATTCACCACACTGCAATGCCCTCTGATATTATTATCAAATGTTGTCTTTTGTGCATCTTTTTGAGTGAAATATGACAAAAGACCAATAAGCTTCTGGAAAATCTCCAGCACTGCAATGAATCCTACCCTTATGAGTCAAAGGGCTGAGTGCTGTCATATTTAGGGTCGCCAAGAATATCTAAGAATTATGCATGGATAGCCATCGGCCAAAATGAGTTGAACAATATCGGCATGAATCCAATATTGTGCATCTCTTTGACAAACAGTCAAAAACATAAAATATATTCAGTTTTTAATTCTAGAATACAAAGAAAAGCAGCACATTCTCACAATTGAGTAGCTGATAATAAACAGTTAACAAAATCCCTGCGGATAAATTTGTCCCAGAGTCATAAATAACGGCAAAGCCAAATTAACATTTAATAACTCCAAGTTACACCTTAGTTACAACTACAAACAATTATATTGAAAGTCTATTGTAGAGAACAGAATAACATTACCCAGACACATCTATGTTTGGAGTAAAATTACATTGATGTTGACAGACATCAATGGAAAAACATTTAATTCGTCAGTTTTGTACGAAATAACATTTTAAAACTCCACAATGAGCGTGCTCACAGATTCACAGTGAAATAAAAATAAATGCTTGAATGACCCAGAATAACATGAAAATAGTTCAAGCTCAGCCACCTGACAGGGTTATTTGGTTAATTATAACCAAATAGTTGGTGGTTGTTTAACCTGCTGTAAGGGGCCTCGGATTGTACACAGTGGGAGTGTTCAAGAGACAAAATGCTGCTAAGTTCATTCAACCCTGCGGCACTATAATAATATCATTGCCGATCAATCTTACAATACTCGGTGAAACGAATGCCATATTATTAGCAACAGGGCTCTGAACTTTAAGACATATGTGCTGATTGTGACAGCTATATCTTTTTACGCTTGTTTGTTTTTCTGAAAATGCAGTTTCCGTTGCCATGCTAGCTTTCGCTTGCAAAGGCTGGTCAATGCATGAGGTGATGAGCAGCACTGTGCAACAAAGAACACCGAGTTTCTGAGTGTACGAGCTGAACTGCATTTAAAAACACACATCGTAAAGGCTAACGACTAAATGGGACACATAGTTGTGTAACATAGTGCCAGCTCGATCACATGTAAATTGAAAAGTTGCCGTAGAGCGCCGAATAAAAATGTCGGCGGCGGAAAAAATTAACCCTTTCCTGTCCATCGCCATGCGATGTGTGCAACATCAGTGTTCGTATCAATAAAACAGCACTAAACATGCAACCTGTGCAACGTTTGTAATGATATGTTGCAATATAAGTGTTTACAATGGCTTTAAATGCGATATTAGGACCAAAGCGGAGTTATATTCTTGCAACATTTCCCCTTTAATTGCTGTGTCCAGTTTATCCTTACCAGCTTCACGTTAGCGGTGGATCCCGACAGAAGAGCGGGGACGGCACCAGAATGCATTGGGGCCAGAATCGGGCGTCGTTGGAGAATGCCTGACGGAAAGTGAGACATTTCTTTCTTCTTACTCACAACTAGATGACAAAAAAAATAGGTAATCACGTACAATGACGTATATTTGAATTAATATACTTTTTTGAGCACGTATATCTTTATAAAACAATATATGGTTTACAATATAGAGAGGAAACTCACCAGATCTCAAAGGGTCCTCTGCATGAACAGCGGCGGCTTTAACATCCCCTTTAATGATCTGGGAAGTCTGGCAACAAAATCTCTACAATGGAGTGTACCTTTAATTTACTGTTTTCCCTCCAATTGCACCCAGAACAACATAACATTGACTGGCTGGAATATAGGTATTTAACAAAGGCTGGGGCTTATAACCTTACATTATGAACGATATTTAATATAATTGTATGTTGTATTCTGTTACAGTTTCTTAACATTGGTAACATATATGTTCATATTGATTTAAGCACTTGAATTTCTTCTGTTGTTATTTTCTACTTCTAATTCTAGAATATTAAAAACGAAAACAGGACAAAATGGCCAGGGAAACATTTAATGTTGGAAACAACTATTCATTTAATATGCACAGTGATTGAAAATGAAATAAAAATGTTACTTCATTACAATATTAACAACAAGCACAATATATATATATATATATATATATATATATATATATATATATATATATATATATATATATATGCATAGCCTAACAATTCTAATAACTAAAATAAAAAATAAAAATACTATTCATATAATATTATACATTTAATATTTTAAACCAGTTCTAGCTTACCAACTTATTTTTAATTTGCAAAATTGCCCATTACATATATCTTTGGATGTATGTTTGTAATTAATGTTGACACTTCACTGCACATAACACCAAGTGAAGTACTAGTCACTTAAGGCACAATCCACAATGGAAAACTTCCCATAAATCATTTGTGCATATTAATTATACGGTTACAATTGGCCTTCTTCGTTTGGTTTTAAACGTGTGACTACTATTAATGACATGTGAGAACTACGTAAAAGCTGTAGCCTGTAATGAAAACATCAAGTCACTTCTAAACATGAACATGATAGGAATCTTTTTAACAATCGTGTAGTTCAGTGTATATTGGCCCACATTCCTGGATTGTGTGTGTGTGTGTGTGTGTGTGTGTGTGTGTGTGTGTGTGTGTGTGTGTGTGTGTGTGTGTGTGTGTGTGTGTGTGTGTGTGTGTGTGTGTGTGTGTGTGTGTGTGTGTGGGTGTGTGTGTGTGTGTGTGTGTGTGTGTGTGTGTGTGTGTGGGAGAGTCCTTTTAAATAATCTTGCACGTGTTATTTTGGTCCTTTTGTCTCTTTCCCCTTTACATCCATAACATACAGCAGTTGCAAAGAAAATATCTAAAGTTGCAAAATGCACCAAGGTAGATAAGTAATAAAGACATTCAACAAATCTTCTGTAAGGCCATTGTGGCAGCCCTTACATCAACCAGTCTTGTCCACCACTGGCCCCTCAACACTTGCGGGCTTGTTATAGTCACAGCCTATAAAAGAAGGAAGAAAGTAATGTTCAATATATAAAATATCAACAGAGCAAAAGCTTGAATTTGCATTTGGGGGATTTTGTATTGGTCTGAAAGTCAGCAGAAAGAGAAATACTATTGTGGCATAGATATAATAAGGTGAAAAAGGGGATAAGGTGCATAGTCTCAAAGTATTTAGCTGCCATTTTGGGAAACCAGGTGAGAATAATGTCACAGCAACATCGTGAAAATAGGCAAGCCAGCAACACAAGTTTGTGTGTGTGTTTTCAGTGGAAAGGGAAGTGGGGAGAGGTAAGAATACTGATTGCTCAGGGCGGATGGAAATGTGATATCCTGGACATATAAAAAGTCTGTGCACTGTTTGTGTGTGTGTGTGTGTGTGTGTGTGTGTGTGTGTGTGTGTGTGTGTGTGTGTGTGTGTGTGTGTGTGTGTGTGTGTGTGTGTGTGTGTGTGTGTGTGTGTGTGTGTGTGTGTGTGTGTGTGTGTGTGTGTGTGTGTGTGTGTGTGTGTGTGTGTGTGTGTGTGTGTGTGTGTGTGTGTGAATATTTCATTTGTAGGGTTCATACATGTGGCAGGTCCATTTAAGATTTCTTCTGCTTCTGCTGCATCTGAATAGACAAAGGATAAACAAGATTAATCTCAAACACTCGAACAAGGCCTCGTCTGTCAGTGGTCATTTTGTAATTAACCTATACTAATTTATGAATTTAGCTGCATGCTTAACTGTACCTCTCTTCAGCCTCCTCCTGGCAAGTTTGATCTGATCTTGAAGGATCTGAACCCAGTCTCGTGGACCAGGCAACTTTTCTATTCTGTGTTCTGTACAGTATTTCTCTGTAAACACTGGGCAGAGTTTACACAACTGTGTGAATGTTTTATTCATATTTCAATGTATCACTATTGTTGTGCATTGGTTAAACAAGACTGATTAATTATTTTGTGTCTCACCTTTAATGGCGCCCACAATGTTCTGGTCCAAGCCCTTACGGTTATCATTGAGCCCTCTCTTCCTTTTACCATTTGGCAAGGAGTTAGCCAGCGTAGTATCGTCAAAGAAGGCACACACCTGAACACAAAACTCCATGTTAGAACACTGTCGAGCCTTTTGTGATCTTATAGCTCATTAGTAAAGTCAATTATAAGATATTTGTTGTTGCTGTTAAAAATCTAATGTAAGTATCTAGTGACTGCAAAGCTGATAACAATAAAAGGGCAGTGAATTGGCTCTTAAAAACATATTGATGCAAACCAGTTTCCGGAACAGCAGGCTGCCAGAGCGTGTATAGTTGACCAGAATGGAGTCAAGCTGAGCCTTTGAGATATACACGTCATAATCCTCCGCAAGACGCACCTCGGACTAAAAGAATCAAATCACACTTACTGTGAAGTATTATGGGAAAATTAAGACAAACATAACACAAATCTAGTATTGGAAGAAAAATAGAGAACTCACAAACTGAGGGCAATACAATTAAGTTTTCTCCAAACATAAGGATGTTTGGAGCAAATAAACATCTTATACATTCCAAAAAATATCATTTGAAATACAAAAAGGTCTTGGAACACAAAGGTCAACCTTGGAAACAAATTCATATTAAACAAACAATTGCATTAGCTTTCTAAATAATACGGAAACACTTTAAGGCAGCATTATGTAATATATTATGTGTTGAATATATAAATTCAACACTTGTATTTCCACATGCCAATTCTAGTTGAGGTTGAGGTAAAAAAAGAAAAAACGTATTTGATTTGAACACATAGTATAAAGACCACACCTAGTGCATTATCGGGGCATTCAGAGTGGCTTTTCTGTGGGAGTGCAGTAAACAAGAGATACTATTTAGGCTCAGAAAACAAGTGCATTTAATTATGCTAACGTAAATATTACCTCTGACAAGTGAGGCTCCCTGAGTTTGTTCAGGAGAGTATTGTGTCTGTTGTTGACAATAACTGGGTTGTTTTGAGGTGGCAGCACAGAAAGAGCAGAGGATGTGGGATGGCTGTTTGGTGTAGATGAGCCTTGATCTTTCTCACATTCCTCCCTCTTTCCAGATTCTGCAGGTGCAGCTATAAGTGGTGAAGCCTCGAGAGGGGCAAGAGCCGCTCTCCTAGTACTACACACAGTAAGTGGTGCCACTTTATAGATTGGCCTTCTCTTGCGCGGCCTACAGCGAGGAGCAGGGCCTGGTACCAGACGAGGTTGGCATGGTGATGCTGCCTCTTCCTGTCTTTCCAAGGATCCTAGAAAAAGACGGTAGCACATTTAATTTTTCTTTCTCACTTTCCCACGGTGTGTGAGTGTTTGTGTTTATCCACTGACCTTTTTGAGTCTGCATCAGCCTCCTCATGGCACGCATTTCCTGCAAAATAGCCTGCAAGGTGCCCTTACAGTTACACTTACAGCAGGGGGTCTCTGGCGCAGCAGGAGGGATTACATCTGCTGAAAAGACATTTGGTTAGTGAATGTCTAACATGCATACACATACGGGTGCAATTTGCTTTCACAAATGAATAAAAGTGTTTGTCTCTCACACAAATACCTCTGTAATTTGTTGTACCTGTACAATAAAAAATGTGTGCAGTGTCTAGCAATAATCTATCTCCTCTTATCTATGAGCATATTTTTTTCTTTGAGTATAAAGATGTCATTGTTGGTTTTTCTACTCTTCAAACCTGCTCTGGTACCCTACCGTTAGCTTCATTTGTTTTGATCAGATCCTTGGTGTTGTTCAGGCTCCTCAGGGCCTTAGAGCGTGTGCTGTACTGCCCACAGCCTGGACCGTTGATGATGGAGGTGGAAATGGATGAAGGTGGAGGAGTTGGGTCACCCGCAGAGTTCCAGCTGTTGCTCTGGTGGTCCTCTGATACAAGAGATGAAGGTGCAAGCTGATGTACCCAAGTCAGATTCCTATCCTGGGGCTCCTTTGTTAAGCTGTCCTGCTCCGTCACCACACGCTGATACACCCTGCCTGTCTTATCACTCAGGAGCCTCATCATTCCTGTGATTTGCCTCTTGATTTCCACTCCTTTATCCTTCCGCCACACTGCATAGAGAAAGATGTAGGAATTTAGATCTGCCATGATACATTATAGAAATGAATCCTTAAAACGGTACATACCATCATTCACAGCAGCATCCTTAGACTCTCCATTGACATCTTTGCAGTTGGAATTCATCATTATTGAAGGGGCACTGCCTGCTTCAATGAAATGAAAACTTAACATGCCATGTGTGACAGATAGATGCAGAATAATGCTGTGGCCATTTGCAATGTCATAATTAAGCTTTTGCAGGCTGATGATGTCAACAGAAGCCCCTCCCCCCTCCCCCCCCCCCACAACCAGAAATCACCACCTGTAGGCAGAATGTAGAATTGTAGCCAGGAGAGGTGGCCTGGAGCGCAATAGCTTCAGCAGAAAGGGAACAATTTGAGCTGCATGCTGTATATTCAGAATGCCCAACATGCTGGACTTAACAGGTTGCAGCTACATGTTTAATAATTCATTTAATTAACGTTTTAGTGGATCTATTGTGGGACTGAGCCAAAAAATGTTTTTACATGTAATAATGAAATCGTTAGAGTTAGCTGTTAACGTGGCAGAGACAACAGACATTGTCATGGCCATATCTTTTGTTGACAGAGTCTCTGCTGGCAAACAGCGCCAGACAAACAGCCAGACACAGACGCGCGTCTTGCAAGGTCTTGCATTCATTTATCAGCCTACCTTCATCCGTGACCAGTTTAAAGCTCTGTGACTTCCTTCTCCTCTTCCTTTCCCCAAACTCCATTGTCAGGGGGGGATATAGTCTTGGGTTAGTCGTGCAGACGAAAATCGCTCTTCAGAAAACCAAAATCAGATGATACACTCAGCGGAATCTCTGTCTGTCTGCCTTCTTAATCAGTTAAATTCCTCCTCAGGCTGCACTACAGATCCTGCCGTCGGCACATTTTCATCTTATTAAGCTTAAATGGAACTGATCAATGCCACTGCCTGATCTATCCCCGCTCCCAACAAGGATGATGTCTCTTCCCTTTCGCCATGTAAATAAATTAATTACTTTAATATTAAAATTTCGTCACATATCCCTTTGCGCCACCTGATGGTATGTTCTCATCTAAAAGGTCGACTCACACATTTGCCACTGTGGTATCCAAACAATGGTCTCACATTTGAGCAAAAGCAAAAAGTACTCCAGACTGCAAACATCAACTTGTTTCTTGTACTCTCAGTCTCAAATAAGTAAGACATTATTAATGTTTTTAGATCCCTTTTTGTTATTATGAAAACTTATTTTTCTACATTTTACAAAAGATGTAAATGAAAAAATTACCACCTCTAATGTTTGACTGATTTCATGAGTAAGTTGTTAAACTAATGCTGCATTTATTAAAGATGATACCAGACAGGACTTAGATTGCTATCCTATTATTTTGGGCATAGATACTATCTATATATTTATATGTTGTACATCAATGAATAGCCTACATTTCCCCTCCCTCCTCATGACCTCGCTTCAGGCAGCAGAATACATTCTGAGTCACTGGCAGAAAACAGTAGGTAGTGTTGTCACGTATACAAATGCATGCCATTTAAGTTGGTCTTACTTCATAATTTTTTTTTTAATAGTTTTTCATTTTTAGTCTCAGACCTTGCAAAAACTGAGATTTAAAATGTGGACGTTGAAGAAGAAACCAATGCTCACAGACTATTTTGTGCTATGTTGTACCATCTTGCAAGTGGACGATTATTGCAGCGAAGGAAATGGAACTCCATCAGCCCATATTTGATTTAGTCCTATATTGTTTTGGAATATGCACAACAATATCGGGTATATTGTTGTTCAGCTATATTATATAGCTGAATGGCAAGGCCAGATTAGATACACCAACAAATGCCTTGAGTAATATTACTGCGGTCAAGCCAGCCTCCACTCGGGAAAACCTAGTCAAGCCAGCCCGCATGTGATATTGCGGTGCGCGAATATCCTATGCATTACGGTAGAGTCCTGGAAACACTGCCTCATATATGAGCTATCATCCCTCTGTATTTTAATGCTTTAATGATAATAGAACATTCCAATAAAGCCATAATGCTTACTATATTATTTGTAACACAGGACACTGTAGGCTACATAACAGCACAGTAACTGTATGCCGTAGTTTGAGTGCTTGGTCCGGAAATATCCTAGCTTCGATCTTTGAGTGACTTTAATGGTCAATTCGTTTTTTTCATTTCTATTTATGCAACAGCTGGTAACGGAGGACTCTTATTTTGAAATCTAGTGGTTTTTGTCGGTTGTAAGGTCAACTTCCGGGTTAAGCCTGTATGTGGTGGCGTTGTTAGTTGTTACACAAGTCCCACTTTTTTAATTGTTTGTTAAAATAGACGATTTACGACCACCATTACTTAACAGAAATGGATATACTAAAGGCTGAGATCGCAAGGAAAAGAAAACTCATCGAAGACAAAAGCCTCATCGACGTGAGTAGCTGATTAAGTTGATTGTTATTGTTAGCTTGGTAACTTAGCCCTGTTGCTAACATGTTTACTAGCTTTAACTTAGCTAACGCTTGCTAACTCACATCAGACAGCGTTGCCTTTACAGAATCGTGTTTAAACAGCTATTAATACATAGGCCAGTTTGAACTACACGTTCAGATATAGTTCATAGTAGGTCAGTAGGTTAAAACCACCAAAAAATAGCGAACATTAGCAAGTGCGTAACGTGGCGTTAACGTCAGATACATGGATGTGCAGGCTGTTTCTAATGCTCTTAGAAGTCAGATGTGTTTGCTCCATGCTGGGGAAATACTGGGATTTAAACCTAAACCATAAATGCTAAACACAAAATAAAACCCATTAATAAACTAAGCTTCTAATAATGTATGTGTAATTAATACGAATAAGCTCATGGGTTGATGATTGGTGGTAGTTTATGTACTGTAATACTTTTAGGGGATATCATTCTCAAATCTATTTCAGTACCTTGTCATCCTTAAATATGTGACCTATATGTTCATACTTTGTTAAAAAAAAAATAAGTAGTGTTATTTATCATTGCAAGAAGATACTTGCAGGACAGTATGCTCTCACCCAACACAAAGGGGAAAACAGTATTTTCTTTTCTATTTTGTATTGAAGATAAACATTCATCAACCATAGTTCAAGAAAATAAAGAGTAAAACACATGCCATCTTTGTTTTGAGAGCTTTACTATTTTATACCACTCTAGTCTTGGCCACCGGTATGATGTTTTCATTGCTTGTATATAGAGTTTTGTTATAAATGTTATAACAATTCCATCATATTTGTGCTTTCAGGACAACAAGAAATTCTTCAAAAGGTCCGATCTTGCACGGATGGAACAAGAAGATTACTTCATAAGATGCGGATATAAGGTTAATGTCAAGATTACTCTTTTTTTACTCTCTCATACACACTAATGCAAATAAATCGCTGTCTTTCTCCAGTTCAGATTCATCTCATGTTTGATTTGACATTTGTAATACTGTAATAAAACCTTTGCCAGGAAACAAAATAAGGTCAGTCTTTGATGCTCAGGTGTACATTGGTGTTTGTGTTTGCTGTTTTCCCCCAACCTGCCTCTGCTGCCTGCATCGGTAGGTTCAGAGAGAGACTCCTGAGAGCCAGGTATGGGATTGCACAGTGAAAGTAGCTGACAGGATGCATGATGAAAGGACAAAGCACACTGGGTGTTTCTCAATGTCGAGGAAGGCTGCTCCAGAGCCACTATTTCAAGCATACTACGTCATCGAGTGCCGCCGAAGGACTGTTCCAATGTCCAGCATACTTGGAATTCTACCGAGGCCGACGTACTTCGTAGCGAGAAATTTCGAGGCTGCACATGTGTAGACTCCGCGGTCTAAAAATCCCCACAATGCTTTGCGCACGGATCAATTTCCCCAAATCTGTGGCGGAAAATGTAAGGTGGGGCCTCTCATATGACTCTTGCTCGCCTGTTCCACACTTCGTTTTCCGAATGCCAGGAAGTATTCTTGCCTCGCTTCTGAAGCAAGTGACTCGGAAGACATGTGCTACCAAGCAAGCGTTCTCGACATTGAGAAACACCCACTGTGTCCCAAAGGCTTTCGCTTCCTTGGCACCCTATTTGAAAGTTTGCTCTCTAAAGCCAGTGAGGATCAAAGCAGAAATAACATGGTGGAGACATCTTTACTTTTGAGTAAATCCCATGATGCCTGGGTCAACTCAATCAGTGAACACATTCTAATTCGATATCTGATAAAACATGTAATCAGCTCATCTCTGCCTAATGTGAAACATCCTTTGGTTTTTTCCAGCACATTTTTAAAAGTCATGGATTTTACTTTGATTTCAAATGAGGTACTTTCATAGTCTTGTCAATTGCAGAAACGCATTTGAAAATGTGATTGTTTTCAGACCTTTATTAAATTAATTAGCTAAACAACCACATGCTTCCAATTCACCACCATAGTCCATATTTATGATTTTCACAATTTCACATCCATTATGACAACCACATTATATACTGGACCATTTCTGTGTTTCAAACTATTTACAAACACAAAAAGAATCACTTTGGGAACAAGGAAAGGAATCTACAAAGCCACAGTGGGACACAGACATGGTGTGGATTTCAGCATGGAATACTGAACTGAAATAAAAAAAGATTTGTGTTAACAAGTTGATTTTCTTATTTTGCAAATAATCTACGACAGAAGCTTTTATATTTAGATCAACTTTTTGTCCCTATTTTGCTTTGCCTTGTAACAGTTGCTCTATGGAAAACTGCATTTCTCTTCGACTTTGTGCAAGGCTTAAGATGTCAAACGTATTAAGCTGTGCTCTTTGTACACATACAGTTTACTAGTGGTTTATTTGAGAAAAGGCCATTGTTTGTTGGGGAGGCTTTTTGTAATCAGTTTCTGTTTGTTCTTTTAGATTGTGCTCCTTACACCACAATCTAAGAGTGCTGAGATTGCATGTGCCTATAAAAGCATGTTGTGGTAGCATATTGCAACAATAATTACTGAATATATTTTGCCTGTGATTAGACTTGTGATTAGACCAACTGAAATAAGATGGGTTTTTTTTTTTTATATTAAAATGTTGCTAAATTAAAATCTTGCTATTTATATTAAAATGTAAGTTATAAGATTGATCATAGTGACACAACCTTTTTATCCCTAAGGTCTTACTAGGACATTGTTACATACCCCAGTTATATTTGTTTCATTTGCATTGGCCCAGAAAGCACAACCTTTCAATATGATCAAATTCACCTTCAATTATTCCTTCATAAATAAATATATTTATTTTCCCTCCTTTTTGTCCAAAAGAATGATAACAAAGAAGAAGATGAGCCGTCCATCTCAGCGAAACCAGTGTTAACACAGGAGCTAACAGAAGAGAAACTGCCAATGTCACTGTCACGACAGGAAGTGAGTCAACGTAAATTATTAACACTTGCCTCAAAAGTCATTTTTCTTTCCATATTAAAAGTCAATGCACATTTTTTTGCATCACTGTGTTTGTAAAGGTAATTCGACGACTTAGAGAGCGAGGGGAACCAATCCGAATGTTTGCAGAGTCTGACTACGACGCCTTCCAGAGACTCAGGAAGATTGAGATTCAGACTCCTGAAGTGAACAAGGTAGGACTGATTGTGATGACACATTGCCCAGTAAAGACATCCTGATTCAAGTCCCTTCTATCCGGGAGAAATAAATTAGGCTATTATGCCAACCACATGGTGTCGAGTGCAGGCAGTTTCAACCTTTCCTTGCAACTGCGAATGAGCATTGGACTTCATCTGAGCTAGTACCACTAGTACTACTAATACTTAAAATGCTGTTACAAGGAACCCGCAGCTGCATGAGTGGATGTAACAGTCTAAACATGGCTGGATTTGAAGTCGGAAAGGTTAAAGATATCATCTTTCCAGTCCGTGTGCAAGTTCCGCTATAATTTGAATAAAAGCTGGAATCATTGCACGGAACACATTTAATTAAATGTTCCACAGCTCCTTAATTTTTTCAGAAGTATGTATTCTTGTTGGCATGGTGAAATCAAAGCTTATGAGTAACCAATCTAAAAGCAAGTGGTGTTACTATTCCAAAGCCTTAACATTGTGCAATCAACATTTATTTCAGTATGATGAGTTATAGCAAACACCCGTGTGTATTGTCAACTTTAAATACAGTATTCTGGTTGACACTGTTTAACTGTGTGTGTAGGGCTTGAGGAACGACCTGAAAGCAGCCATGGACAAGATTGACGCGCAGTACCTGAACGAGATCGTTGGAGGAACCGAGCCGGGAGAAGTGGACACACAGCACGACCTGAAAGTGCACGAAGAAAACACAACTATAGAGGAATTGGAGGTAGTAGACTGTGTCGTAACCAATTAGTAATTGAGGTTTGGGTGTTTTGTTTATACTGAATAATGTTAATTTATAAATATTTATAAATTGAATTTGAACCAGCAAATATATTATAAGTTAAACACATTCTGTAAATTGTGTTCTTTATTAAGTTAAGGTTATGATGCAATTTATGTCTTATACTGAAACTGTACCTTTATGGTTTCTGCACTCTTATCCAGACTCTTGGTAGAACTCTGGGCAAAGGAGATGATAATGGAGACCAGGATGTTATCGACAAGTTCTTGAGGGTAAGACAAGAAAATAATGCTCTAACTTAAATCTAGTGGGAGCTTTTTCATAAAACATGTTTAGCACGTCTCTGGCTACTGACTATGTGGTTCCTCATTCATTTACAGTGGGGGTGCCCAACCAGTCGATCGCGGGGAGATTCCCAGTCGATCGCGAGATGTGTCTAAAAATAGAACAACAATATTCTGTTTTATCGTTAATGTCCTATAACATAATCTTCCTATGCCAGAATAATGCACTTGAACGCATCAAAGCTTTGTGATTGGCGTCACCTCATGTGTTGGGGCGTGGCTGGTGGGCAGTGGGCAGTAGTTTGCTGACGTTGTCCATGGCAACAGGAGTGACAGTCCTCGCACACAAAAGACCGCAATTATGGCAGAAGCAAAAAAGCCCAAAATATATCATTTTCACTCCGAGTGGGAGGATGACTATTTTTGTATGTATTCCAATTCAAAGTCCATCCGTCTCATCTGCAATGCGAGCGTGGCGGCTTTATCGAAGAAGAGTAATTTAGGAGCGGCATTTCAAAACAGTGCACAAACGCTACGAGATGGAATTCCCTCCTAATTCTGCCCTACGCTCCCAAAAGGGGAGGGGCCTGAGAGGACAGCTAAATGCGCAGCAGTCCATTTTCACCCGGCCCAACAACAAGAGCAAGGCTGCTACCATAGCATCTTATCGTGTCAGTCACGTTCTTGTGAAACACATGAAGTCTTTTAAAGACGGCAAAGTTGTGAAAGAAGCATTCCTCTGGAGGCTGCCAACGCGCTTTTTGGGGACAGTAAAAATAACATCAGCATTTCAACAGGTTTTTGATATAATAAAAACTCAAGTTAGATACTGTTATTAATCAGCTGTAAGTTTTAGTTTGTTTGAACTTATTCATTATAATTATTGTACAAAATGATATAAGAATGCAAACATTAAGATCTGTTCTGTTTAAATTGATTATAGTCTATTATCAATTCAGGTTAAGAAACTAGTGTTGCTAGCATCCTATTTTAAAAAGGAATTTATTTTTATACTCTACTAAAATGCAATCAAAAAAGGGTTTGATTCTATTAATTTTGTCTTTTTTATTGCACTTTGGCAGCAGATTCCTGTGTAGCTTCAGATCTGAGTTGTCTTATTAGAAAGCCTAATTTATACTTTTGTAGCAACACTATTTTTATAGGATGGCAAAGAAAGGGTTCAGTGTATTTTCTTTTTTCCCTGTGTCATATGTGGCAGCACTGTTCAATGTTTATTGAAAACATTACCCACTGTAGTATGTGACGTGTGAATAGACTCCAACTCTGTATCAACAACACTGTTGTGTAAGTTCAGTTAAATACTTGTATGTGTGTAGATTAGAAAGAGGTAAGATAAAGGATCTGCAGTATTTTATGAAGTATTCATCGTACAAAGGTCAGTTTTATACAAGTAGAAGTGTGTATTTACCTGGTAGGAGGCTGTTAGTAATGGCTACGCCTCTCTATTTGGACTGGTAGATCTCGGCAGACTGGCAACTTTAAAAGTAGCGCTCGGTTCCAGAAAGGTTGAGCACCCCTGAATTACAGTGTTGAATTGCACTGTTATTAAATAGATCCAAAATATTATGATGATGGGATTTTTTTTGTTATGTGCCTTAACCCAATTCAAGATGAACATCCTACTCTGCCTGTCGTCTCTCCCCGTTTCAATACTTGGTACTGTTTTGTCTCATTTCCTGTTGCATTGTAGTTTCTTCTCGGCGTTTGGGCCAAAGATCTGAACAGGCGAGAGGACCATGTGAAGAGAAGTGTTCAGGGAAAGCTGGCCAGTGCCACTCACTCGCAGACCGAGTCTTACCTCAAACCTCTCTTCAGGAAGCTCAGGAAGAAGGTAACATTTTCGGAGCGAACAGAAAAGCTGCAAGGAAAATAGATTTCTTCATTTCTAATGGTTACACATTCTCTATTATCTCTTTCAGAATTTACCAGCTGACATCAAAGAATCAATTACCGACATCATTAAATTCATGTTGGAGAGAGAATATGTCAAGGTATGTTTTCTGAAAAACAGTGTTTTTGACCATCTAAGCCTTTTTTACAATGGACAAATATATCCACTATATTCAACATTTTGTCCAGGCAAATGATGCCTACCTGCAGATGGCCATCGGTAACGCTCCCTGGCCCATTGGTGTGACCATGGTGGGTATCCACGCTCGTACTGGGCGAGAGAAGATCTTCTCCAAGCATGTGGCCCACGTCCTCAACGATGAGACGCAGAGAAAATACATCCAGGTGAGACCCTCAGATTATCCCTTAGAGAGAATGCCTAAATCTATATAAGGAGGGGAATTATTTCAAGGAAATATTAATGATTGCAATATCAGCACTCTGACAGTGTAGGAATCAATCAGTATCATCTTTGTTGTATGCGCTATGAAACGCATGTTTGGTTGGGTTATATGTTTGAATGTACATTCAAATTATATTATTTGTATTCCCAATGTTATTTCTATTACCTAAGTAGAAGAGCACTATTTTCTACATGGCATATCTGTGCTTCTATTTATAAAATGAATTATATGCATATTTCCTCTTCTTATAGACATGCGGTAACATCATTGTTGGACAGGAATTAACATCGGACACTTCCTGTACAGAAACATTTACACACTGAATATTTTGCGAGTGCGGATGCTTGTTCTGCTGCATTAAACTTCTACTGGTTTACAGTCACAACAACTGCATACATTGGCATTTTTTGTATATAAATAATACAAATGTAGTATTTTTGTGAATTCAAGTTGGTTCATCATTTACAGTTTTTACTATAAATTGTCAGATTTTATCACATTAAATCAGTATACAATTTGAAAAAACAGGACATGCACATTGACAAAAAGTTATAGGGTCAACTCAGCTGCTATTTCACAAAATAAATTCACCAGGTAGGATATCAAAAGCTTTTTTTAAATTGAACTAACAACTTAATTGTATGTTATGTTTGTTTCTACAGGGGCTGAAGAGGCTGATGACCATCTGCCAGAAACACTTCACGACTGTTCCTTCAAAGTGTGTGGAGTACAACGCTCTTTAACTTGTCACTTCAGCTTAATGTAGGCCCAGGCTGTCCGGTCAGTTAAATCACAATAGAAAATGGGAATTGTTCACAACAATGATGGGTTCTGGTATGACTAAAGTGTGGTTGTGGCAAACATTGAAATCTTTGACATTAAGGGCCCTAGAGTAAAGCTAACTTCTGGATACAATTATCCCAGATGTATGTGGAGTACCCTCGATAACCCTTGAGTCTGATTAGACTTGTGAGCTTCTGGGCAAACTGATGTAGTGTCAGTCCTACTTGAGACCCTTTCTTTTTATGGATGCTTTCAGTCCAACTCATTGTTGCAGGAAATGTTAAAATGGTAAAAAGGTTCAATTGTATTTACACATTTTCTTTTAATATTTGTTTCTTAAGTTTTTCAAAGATTGTATGTCCTGATAGCGTCATTAGCCAAGTAAGATCCAGTGTATGTAAGTTTTATTACGCCTGTGATTCTTGATTTTTGTTTTGACAAATTTAAATGAATGCAGATTCACTTATATGTGCATGCTTGAGTTTTCAGCTAATAATACATCCAATTCAGTGTGTCTCTGTACTATCTTAGTGAGAAAATAAAGCGTTGATTTGCTTTACCAGCTGCTTGGATTGTTCTTTTTTATGCTGTGGGAAAAGTCAATCATCCTTCTTCAAGATTCATTTTGTTTCTCTCTCGTCGTCTGCAGCTGGATTGCTGAATGGGACTATTTTTAGCCATCAGTTGTTTCTGGTCATTAGAAAATGTGTCTGCAGGGAAATTGTTTTTCAAATTACGGACTCTGTAAGTGTGCCATGACATGCTCCACTAACATTGTGAATTGCAGCTGTGTGGCTTAAGGATTCATTAAGAATGCACTAGTCGGATTCAAATAGGCAATTATGTAATACGAGTGTTTTCTGGAAGGCAATCCAATGCAACAAAAAGAACTACATTTGCTACAACTTATTGCTTTCGGAACGCTGCCAGAAGTTTTCTACAATGATAGCATAAAGCGTCACACACTGGCCTTATTACACTGAGTAACCATGGTGATCTGATGTGTTCCTTGTGGTCGTAGTGTGTGCTCGGCTGAACCCACGTCACCGCAGCTCCAGTCTGTCAGCTCTGAGCGCGTCACCACCTGAGACTCAGTTGGAGCTAAACAGGTTGACAGTTGGCAGTGCAAACACTGAAATAAATGCTATGTGTTCCCACTTCAAGCTCCAACATGTAACCTACAGCAAGGAATATTTTGTAACAAAATACAATGCAGAACGATATAAATTCAGGGATATGAAGGAACCAGATCAAAAGTCATTGAATGTATCCACCGATAGTCATTAATCTGCCTGTCCTTGAGATAAACTAAACCAACTATTTTGGCACTTGTCGAGTCAAATGTGTAGTGTCAGTGTCCGTTGTGACGTTTGCTTAGCCAGGGCCTTGAAATGATGGTCCAGTGGAAAGTATTTGCAGTTGTAAATTAACAAGGAATCTCTGTGTGTTATCATCTCTGCGTGTTTGTGTGAGTTCTGTTATGTCCCAGAGCAGAACTATGCCAACTGAAAGGAAACACTTTATGTTAAGTAGTTATCCCAGATTAGAATTAGTCAAATCAAATGTCATAATAAAAGCCTCACGGGAGCAGATGTTAAACTGATCTATACAAATGACATGATCATACAGTGGACATATACAACATGTGTGGAGACTGAACTGAACTATAAACGATATAACATGTTGAAAGAACTCCAGTTTCTGGTGATCTATGATGGTTGAATCAAGCTTTCAGAAATTAGTAACACTACATGTTGATACTCCATATATTAATACATTTTTCCTAGCAGCAGATTTCTCTGACACTTTCTGTTCTCTGTGTGTTTTGGGCATTTGAATCTCAAAACACCATGCTCTGATTCATGTAAAGCCTGACTCTTGATAACGTATTATTTTTCCTACCACTTGTCCATACTATTCAAATATGTTGCCCACTAACAGGTGACCTCATCCCTTTCTCTTGGCAGTGACCCTGTATGTGAATATGCTGATTTAATATGGCCTGAACTCGCTGACATCAATGAGGGTTTGTATTCATTATCTGGGGGCCTAACTAATTTGTTTCTCTAATGATTTCTGTTTTATGTTTGGCCCCATTACTAGCGTTAAGATGTGGGCAGGATAAAAACCTGCTCTCTGTGCGCCTTTGTTTAGGTGTGGGATTGTGTCGGAGCAGGACGTGTGAGGGATCCTGTCATTATCACATTCAATTCCCCAGAATTGGTGAAAGCATCAACTCCATTTCCCCTCTGTCACTGCATATATTAGCATGCTAATGTTAAAATCAAAGAAAAAAGGCTGCATAATTGTTTTCTAGTGTTCATGGTACATCATGTTGAATAATTTAGAATCTACTAACATGTACAAACGTTATCTAGAGTTTTTAATGCAAACAATATGTTATTAAACCAAATGCTTTTCAATGTGTTTTTAAAAGGCCATATTATTCTGAATTAAGAAAAAACAAAAGTATTTTACTATATTTTTAAATATTTGTTAATGTTATTATGGTTTTCTTAAAATAGTTTTCTTTCTGTGTTTTTAATTTTGGTTTTATTTTTGGTGTAACAACACCAAGTCAAATTCCTCGTACCTGTCAACCTACCTGGTAATAAAGCTGTTTCTGATTCTGATATCAACACAAAGAGATCATTGACGCACCATTATGGAATATTTTAGCTCGTCATATTGTTTCCAGGTAACAACTCTCCATTCATTTCCAGGGAATGCCTTGTCTGTTGCCAGCGTGCAGGTCTGAGCTGTAATTAGAGCTTAATATCTCTTTTCATCTGGACTCGCTTGACAGTGTGATGGTTGCCATGCTCCTGCAGAGGTGGAAACCAATCACCGGCGGAGGCACAGTGTCTCACACCAACACGCCTCTTTCTCTCCGTCTCTGTATGTGTGTGTGTTTATCTTTGCCACCTCACGTTCTTTCTTGATCACCAGCGATTTAACTGGATTTATAGATTGTCTTCTTTACCTTGTCATATGAACCTCACTGTCAGCCTCCTGTGAAGGCTTTGCTTTATATCAGGAGTCACTTTGGGTATATTGATGTAATTACCACCGTCAAAGAGCTAATTATATAAGCAGGACTCAAAGGGGGCTTAAAGGTCAAATTATATAAAATGCTAAACCCTCTGATGAATGTGCCGCATTGGGGTCATTCAAGGGTGGAAGCAGAGAGAATAAATATGATGAGTAATTTATATGACAGAGTTTGAATACGGTTCTTTGGAACCACAATATTCATTTATTTAGCTTCTTTATTAGTTTGTTTTTTGAAATATTTTTTTTATTGAGTCAGGCACAATGAGTTTACATTTATACAGTCAATATATATTTTTTACCCCTTTCCCGCCCTCCCGGTCCTAGCAATTAAATTAAATAGCTAAATAAATAGATACATGTATAGGTAAAAGTAAAGTAATGTAGAAGATAATATTAAAAGAAAATTCATAGATAAGGAAATAAAGAATAATAACAGTAATACATGTACCCATACACACATACATGTGTACACATACCCACACACATGTACACATGCACATACATACATGTACATACATACATGTATACAAAGTCAGAAAATAAAAAATAAAAATAATAATTAATTAATTAAAAAAAACAGATAAAAAGAGGCAAAAGAAAAACAAACAAAAAAACATACACATACATTTGTAGTCCCCCCCCTTTCTTCTTAATGTAGTGTCTTAAGTTCAGCTATGTAGGCTATCATAGAGCCCCAGACAGATTCAAATAGTTTTGAGGAGCCCCTCAGGTTATATTTAATCTTCTCCAAGTTCAGGTAGATCATTAAATCTTTAAGCCATAGAGATGCTTTAGGTGCTATCGAAGATTTCCATTCTAGGAGTATTCTTCTACGTGCTAAGATAGATGCAAAGGCTATACTGTCTTTAGTTTTCCTCTTCAACATTCGGTGGCTAGGTAGTACTCCAAAAATGGCAGTCCTTGCACATGGTGTCAATACCACGTCCAAGGCCTCAGTAAGGTGTTTGAAAATGCTTATCCAGTATCCTTGTAGGCGAGGACCAAAACATATGAGTCATGTTTGCTGGTGACGTGTGGCATCTGTTACAGGTATCCGTGACATTAGGGTATATTTTGGAGAGTTTAGAGTTGGTGTAATAGATACGGTGGACAACCTTTAGTTGTATAAGATTGAGCCTGGCACAGGACGTACTATTGTTCACTCTTGCTAATGCGCCATCCCAGACCTCATCATAAATAGCTTGGACTAGTTCCTCTTCCCAATCTTGTTTGATTTTACCGAGCAATGTTTCTGTGAGACGGGAGACGGAATTGTAAATTCTTGAAAGCAAACCTTTTCCGGTTGTTAGAGTGTCCAGAATTGAGTCAATTATTGAATCCGGAGGGATATTGGGGAAGGAAGGGTTATTTAGTTTAACTCAGTTTCGGACCTGGAAGTAGCGAAATAGATGAGTGCCTGGGAGGCAAAGCTACCGAAAACATTGTTAATGTAAAGGTCCCTTACTCTGATAAGACCTAATCTCTGCCACATAGAGAAGGCCCCATCAGTGTAAGGGGGGAGAAAGACATGGTTGTTGCGAATGGGACTATGTATAGAGGATCCACAGAGTCCATGAGCCTTTCTGAATTGGGACCAAATTCTTAGGGTGGAAACAACAATCTGGTTATTCGAATATTGAGTTGGCCGGCTGGGTAATGTAGATGTAAGCAGAGAAAAGAGTGAGGTATTAGGACAGGATTTGGCTTCAAGTTCACACCAACTCAATGTTGGTTCCTTAGTCCATATAATTACTGTGGATATTGGCTGCCCAATACTAGTGTCTTATATTTGGAAGCGCTAATCCTCCTGTAGATCTATGCCTTTGTAAAAGCTCTTTCCTAATTCTAGGAGTCTTCCCTTGCCATAAAAAAGAGGAGATTAGTGTGTCTATTTTACGAAAAAGTGATTTGGGTAGGAAGACTGGCAGACATTGAAAGAGGTACAGGAAGCGAGGGAGAACGTTCATTTTGATACAGTTTACCCTCCCAGCGATAGATAAATGTAAATTATTCCACCTTTCCAAATCATATTTGAGCTTGTCAATTAGTGGTGGGACGTTATCTTTGTAAAGGTCAGAGATTTTTTCACTTATATTCACGCCTAAATACTTAAAATTACTCCTAGACATCTTGAAGGTGATGAGTCTATCGGGGATCTGAAGGGCCAGGTCATTTACGTGGAAGCACTCACTCTTGGAAAAGTTTAGCTTGTACCCCGAGAAGGTTCCGAATCGGGTTAACAGATCTATTATCTGAGGAATGGTAGATATAGGGTTAGAAATGAACAATAGTAAATCGTCAGTGTATAACGAGAGTATGTGTTCAGAACCATATCTGGTAATTCCTTGTGTAAAGCTGGCCGATTTAAGCGTAATTGATAGGGGTTCGATTGCCATGGCGAATAGTAACGGGCTTAGAGGGCAACCCTGGCGAGTACCTCTACCTAGTGTAAAATATTGAGAACTAACCCCGTTAGTACTCACTGAAGCCTTGGGTGAAGAGTATAACAATGCTATCCACGACACAAATTTGGATCCGAGGCTGAACCTCTTAAAGACCTCAAATAGAAATCCCCACTCCACCCTTTCGAACGCTTTCTCTGCAGTTTGGTCTGATGATATGATGTTTGGCGTGACTGATTCAAGGCATATGGCTAGTATTTTAGCCAGGATCTTATAGTCCGCATTCAGAAGGGAGATGGGGCGATAGGACCTACACTCAGAATGATCCTTGCCTGGTTTTAATAATACAATTACTACTGCCTCAGACAGAGTTTGTGGCAACGTTCCCCGGTCCAGAGAGTGCCCGAACATTCTCAAAAGAAGGGGGGTCAATTCATCAATGAATTGTTTATAAAACTCAATTGGATAGCCGTCTGGGCCCGGGGCCTTGCCACTCTGGATCAGCCTGATCGAGTCAGCTATTTTACTAGGCTTTAGAGGTTGATCTAACTCACCCTCCTGAGCAGGTGTTATGGACGGAAATTCCAGATCATCCAAGAATTTAGTTCTGTCCGCATTATCGACCGGGGCTTGTGAGGCATATAGTCCAGAGTAAAAGGTTTTAAAGGTGTCGTTGATAACAGATGGGATTGTTGTGAGTTCACGAGTAGGGGTCCATATTTGTTTAATTTGTTGGGAAACCAACTGGCTCTTAATTTGGTGCGCTAGGAGACCACCCACCTTCTCCCCATGTTCATACTGAAATCCACGCGATCTTAAAAGCAATTTCTCAGTCTCTTGAAAGTAAATTGTATTCCATCTGAAGATTTTGCCTTTCTTTATCTAGTTCAGGGGATGGACATGTTGAGAGTTGGTTATCTAGTTTTGCTATACTGCCCAAAAGTTCTAACTGTTTTTGCTTTTTCATTTTGTTTTGCCTTGCAGAGTAAGACATAGTCTCTTTATTTGTTTGAGTGCAGGTTAAAGGAGGAATGTATTGTCATTGTTTCCATATACAGTATGCAACATACAGTAGAAGAAAATTGTGTTATATCTGTATGTCACAATATAATAACAGATAGAATTTCAAACAAACAGAACAAAGACAGTAAAGTGCATCAAAGAAAATTCACACATGGTAGGATGTGCCTCGTTGAATAAAAAACTGTAATAAAAACATTAATGAATAAAATGCATATAACCAATGGGAACCTATATTACTCTTTCTAGGAGAGGTCTCGACATGTCACAGGTCTGTCACAGAGCAGAAATAAAATGAGAGAACATTTAAAAAAGAGCAAAGCCAATGCATTATCATTCCTGTTCTGCTATTTGCAATCCATTTCAAGCTGCAGCAGCAGCAGCAGCAGCAGCACATAAATGGATCTTTTCATATAAATTGGCCTTGTCCTCTCATGAGCCATCACCATGGTGAAGTGTGTTCACAGCCACTGCTTTGTTTAGTTCAGAGAGGATAGGAAGAGATGGTTAATGAATCATAAGGAAACATAAGCCTAGCTTGGAATAATACACACCATTAGATGGCAACATAGATCTGGAAAATATATAGGGTCAAAGGAAATGGCAATGTTTGCCAAAGGTACAGTAGAAATTAAAGAAGTTTCTACAAGCAGACTTTTTCCTCTGGCTTTTTTCTTGATCCTATTTTCCCCACCAAATTAAGTCTTGACTCCCATCATCATACTAGATTTGCCACATTCTGCTTTTTACCAATTGCTGCTGCTGTGTGTGTGTGTGTGTGTGTGTGTGTGTGTGCGTGCGTGCGTGCGTGCGTGCGTGTGCGTGTGTTTTTCAACAGTAAATCAATTGTTTCCTAGACCTAGGCAGGGATGGGCAACTTTGATTGTGGTGGGGGCCACATCATTGATGTACTGGCCACCAGGGGGCCGCAGATTAACTTGAAACACACATACACAAAAATTCCATGTTTTGTATGTAATTATTAACAAATATACTAAGTCTGACATCTTCATTGACATTTTACAATCTTTCAGGGAACATCCTCTAATAAGCTCACTAAACAAATATCAGTTCACAGAAATGTTATTTCATTTTTACAAGTGGCATGTTTGTATTGAACAGGTTATTAAACAGTGAAATAAAACTATTTTAAACTATTGGAAAGCACGGAAAATGTGTGTGTATTGAGATTAACCATTAAAATGACATACACATGAAGTCATGAGCACTAACCCAGACATTAGTTGTCTAACTTGAACCTAAAACACTTGTAGCCAGTCTCTGCATTCCCCTTATTCCACAATAAGGGTTGTTCCTCAGCAACACTCCCCCTCCCTCCCGCTGAAATTATGAATGAAAAGCGTAGTAAGATAACACGGCAGGGTCCGTGACAGTTTGTTTTCATCTGATTTCAAATAAACAAAGTCTTGGTTTTAAGAATATTAAACTTGTTTCGCCAAATTCAGATGATAAATACAACTTTTAAGCTTGTAAAGGCATAATTACAACTTAACGTCACAGCAGGCATAACAACAGCCGGTGTTTCTTGTGAGGGTTTCCCCGGGGAAAAAACACAATAAACACAAATGCGTCACAGATTATTTTGCAGTATTTGAAATCATGTACGCAGGACGGTATCAGTACTACAAGTAAAACAAATTCAAATTTTTTTTTTTTTTTTTCAATTACGTTGTTTATAAATTAATCTGAGGGCCGCAAAAAGAGGAGGTGGGGGCCGCATGCGGCCCGCGGGCCGCCATTTGCCCATCCCTGACCTAGAGTAATACCAAAGTACATTTTTCAGTGCCTGCAGTTAGCTGTTAACATCTATTGGGTTTTAGCATGGGACAATCACTTGCCTACGGCTAGTTTCCATTGACTTTATGAAGTCCTGGCACTTTCTGAAATATGGCTGATTTAAACCTTCACCTGTATGTTTTTTTTAATTTGATGACACTATCTAACACCGTACATCAGGCAGGAAAAAGAGAGAAAGGGAGAGAGAGAGTGAGTGTGTGTGTGAGAAAGAGAGAGAGAGAGAGAGAGAGAGAGAGAGAGAGAGAGAGAGAGAGAGAGAGAGAGAGAGAGAGAGAGAGAGAGAGAGAGAGAGAGAGAGAGAGAGAGAGCTCAACGCATGGATGTACTGTAACGCCTTCTCTCGGTCAGTGAATGCATTCACAATGAAAGGACGTTTGGCTTGACATTGAAGCAGAATTCAGCTGCTGGCTCGTTATTATAGTAGCCTACAATTCCTGTTCGCGGTATGGACGGGTTGCAGGCAGAAAACGCAGGAGTTGACGGCATCGGGGAGAACGCTGAGGAGAGGTATCGCGCTCTCGCCTATGACACCGCTCTGAGCACTTTGGTGGCGGTGGCCGTTTACGTGGTGGTGAAAGTGAGCCTCGACGGCTTCAGACAGTGGCGGGCCAGGGTCTCGGTGCTCATTGTGGGCTCGGGTCCCGTGGGTCTGACGGCCGCGCTGGTCGCTGTCCGCTCCGGGAAGGTGCTGAAATTGACCGTGCTGGATGAGAGGTACCGGGCTGCCCTGCTCTGCCGGCCCCAGCAGATCGCCCTGGATCCCCGGAGTGTGAAGTTTCTGCTGGGACTCGGGGTGGACTTTGATAACATGGAGGGCTGTTGGCACAACGAGCACTTCTTCACCAGGATAGGCGTGTTTCAGGAGTACCTGCTGAGCATCCTGGAGCAGAAGAAACAGATGGTGGACGTCAAGGTACTGCTGGGTAACAAGGTAACCTCCTCAAGTATTCCAGACTACAGTTTAGTTAACCATTATTAATCATGTTAGCACTTCAATGTGGGTTTTCTCTCAAAATAACCTTCATGTGCTTCTCTGACCAATAGGCTATTCATTATCTTACAACTTGAATTTCCTCTTGTCATATTTGATAGGCTACATGTATCACTCTTCAGGAGATAATGTTTGAGGACTTTGACGAGTGGAGAGGTAGTTTTCATGTCTCACACAACCTCATTCTGTAATGACTATGCCTTCAAAGTCTGTCAAAACCTGATCCTCCCTTAGTGGCAGCGGTCAAAGAAAAGTGGCTGGTGTGTTCCTCCTTCAGTAGGGGTCTGATATCTATCAGCTGTGATGGTGACAGAGATGTGTATTCATATGTCCAATCAGATGCCCCTGAACAAGGCTGCTGTCTAATATATAGCTCACTCAATTATTTTCTGACATGTAAAGTGCCATTGGACGCTCTCAATATGAGCCAGTTTTCCTTGTTTTTATAGAAACTTTTTGCATACGGGTTTTGCAGCAAACATACTCCTTAAATGTTACTTTCTCTTAATCACATTCATTTTTGACTCCAGCCTTACTCTGATTTACAATTCTACAATTTGACTCAAGCAAAAATCCTAAGAGAACATTGAGTACAATTAGACTAAATGAGGGCTCATCTGTGGAAATAAACTGTAAAGTGAGAACTGACCTTAAAGGGGAAATCCTCAACCCTCAAATCCAAACACATTATTACATCAAAATAAAATGGATTTAATCCTATTTGGATTACAAAGGATTTAATGTTATCAAACAGATTTAAACTGTAAAGTTCTGGCACCTCGCCACAAACTGTGATTGATGCATTATTATAAAACGGACAAGTCAAGTCAAGCAATCTGATTGGTTCTTAGCCGTGATATACTGAGCGTATACCACGGGTAGAATTGTAAGACCCTCCGCTTCGCGTCGGGCCGAACCACGCCCCTTAGCTGTGATATAATGAGCATATACCACGGCCTGTCGTGAGCTATTGCTTAATTATATAATCACAAATGTTATGCCTTTTTTATAAAAAGAAGTCATGTTTATTTGGATAGCCCTCACTTTGACCTAGATGACATGACACCCACAACAACAGACAAATTGAATGATAACAAAACCTCTCAGCCCTCAACTTAGAAGCAACATAAACCCACCAACCCAAAACCTGGGGTTACTCTGGGAGAAACGAGTTATCAGAGTGGGCAAACAATTGTTAAATGTTCAGTGAATATTTGTGTCATTGCTGGAAACCAGAGACACTGCTTCATTACTGCTTTATTATGGCTGGTAGTGTCACTGAGGATGTTGTGACAGTAAAAAAAAAACTATCTTGCTGCTACACTTGTGTGTTGCTCCTCGTCTCTGCCTCCGGCCAACAACTTCTTTCATCATCAGCTTCAATGTCATCTCTGTTAGTTGCGGCTGTCCTCCCTGCTATCCAGTGACTCACCAACCTTTGGACGATGGAAAGCAGGGTCAAGAGGGTCTTTGATTACAACCAACATCCGTTTAATTTAGAGTCTCCGCTTGATCAAACAGGACATTTTGTTTGATGCATATTTTGTTTCACCCTCCTAGCCTGCCAGAAGTTTGAAGGTTTGATAATGCAAAAAGGGGCTTTTAAATGACCTGTTCTCTGCAGTTTAAATGGATGAAGCAGTTGCTAGCCAATGTAGCCCCTGTGAGTCTTTTTTAACTGGCTTTCTCCTGCTCTGCCTCCTACTCGGCACAGGAAAGTACCTGTTTTAATGAGAGGGAGCCATGCATACACAGGCATGACAATAAATCTCTCTGTGAGACGCACTGTTGCCGAGACACTCACAACCTTGTGAGACCATTTGAATGGCTTGTAAGGGTATTAATGCATTGTAATAGACAAATAAATAGAAGTATCTGCAGTAAAGACATATCTGTAGAAATAAGTAACCATGCACCTAACTAACTAACTAACTAACTAACTAACTAACTAACTAACTAACTAACTGACTGACTAACTAACTAACTAACTAACTAACTAACTAACTAACTAACTAACTAACCAATTCACTTACTCACTAACCAACTAGCCAACTGGCAACATTGAATAAAGGAAATAATCATTACCTTCAACCCTCAAGTGTAAAACTCTTTTAATATGCTCTTGGTCCAACTCTCCCACATATGTAAGCATTACAAGATACTATGCATAATAAGGCATATTATTTGGCAAGCAAACTTTATTTTTCAAAAATACTTAATATCTACAGCTACAAATGAAAACTAAAATGTTTATACTTCATATCAGTAAATTCACTGTGTTACTTCCCCCTCCAATAAAGGAGTCATTAAGCTATGAAAAAGTAAATCCTATCTCACTGTTAATAAAACTATTATATCCAATAACCATAATAATAACAACCCTATTGCTTCAGTTTACAGAGGAATACCTGCGGCGAATCCCGCGGAACGAGTGGCCGCGAGTGATTGTGGTGGCTGATGGGTCGTGTGGCGACTCCTGCTCAGTGCTGGGCATCAGCTCTGACTACACTGTGGAGACCTGCCATGCCTATGGAGCTAATGCAACCATAGAGAGACTAGACCAGAGGCAGGTCAGGACACACACATGCACACTCACTCACACTCACACCCACACATGAACGCGCCCAAACAACCTAAATAAATGAACATACGGATGCATTAGCTCATGTGCACACACTGAGTCATTAACCAACAGGTTGCTGTTTGTGTAAAGGTTGTCAGGGAGTAGAAACAGGATATTGCAGGATGTTGCAGTGAGAGTCTTTTATTTGTCCTCATAAAACTGAGTAAAGCCAACATTCATGTGGACCTGCCAACAGCAGCTCAACACTATATGTCATTCTCATATAAACAGCAAGATTACAGCACACTGTTGGATCTCGTCAGCATCAACAGCAGCCCTATTTTGATTTTCTCATTGAATATGATAAGAGCAGCTGTTGTTTTTGATGGAAGCAATTGATCCATTGTGCTCCTCTGGCTAGACTCAAAAGCTTTTCCTGGCATGTGAATATGATCAAATATATATCAAAAACATCCACCACAATGTTTTTCACTTAGTGTGCCAAAGGTCACTTGACATTATATAAACAGATCATTCAGATACCTTGACTGATAAATCAGAAAAGCCCCCAAAAACACAGAGAAGACGAATACGGAACCCTCCCTCTCAGGGAAATTGATTTTGAGTTGTGTAACATAAGCTGCAGATAAAGGAAATTGGAAATAAATTGGTAAGGCAAAGACATCTAATCTGCCTTTGGGGGAAGAAATATTGTTGAGACTGAAAAACAAATGCTGCATTCTTACTGGTCCACTGAGGAGGAGACATTGAAACAGCAGACAAAGAATATTTACCGGAGTGGTCTCCTACATCAACCCAGACATTAGCCATTGTTGACTGTATTGTTCATAAAGATTGAATTGTGCTAATGATTATTATCAACAGTGACAATCTATATAAAAAAGAGAGTATTTGTTTGAAGGAACAAAGACATTGTATGAATCTGAACACAAGCATATCCCGCGTTGCTATTCTTTGCCACCATAACCATTCATAGTACGTTCTCTGTGTGTGGCTGCCTTTTAGTGGCCCCTTTTCTCCCTGGCTGTTTCCTGTACTGATTGAATTTAGCTCTCATGATGTGACCTGCCCGTCCCCACCATTGCTCCCATCCCCTCCCAGTTGCCTCCTGTTCGCTCACTATCTCCCTTGGTTGCGATAAATGCTGTTTTATCCCACTTGGCTGGCTTATGTCATTGAAAATAAAATGGATCCATTCTGGCTTGAGGGAAAATGTGGCGTCCTTGCCAGAATGAAGCACTAAATAAAAAGCTATTCTTACTCTCCACTCAAATGAATATATCCCCACAGGAAGATATGAGTAATGTTGTAATGTTTTCACCACATTAACATAACAGGGTGCGTGAATGCTAAGACAATAATGAGATGTGTTTTTCATGTCGACAAATATGACATTAACCTCCTTGTATATTTTGTGATATCTGAAATGATTTGATCTTTGATCTGTTCTTGCCTCTCCTTTCTTCAGGTACCCACACCTGAGATCCGTGCCCACAGCCTCTACTTCGACCTGTCGGCTTACGGGATGGAGGCCCTCCGAGAGCACCGAAATCCAACGGCCAAACCCGGCTTCCATCTGAAGATCTACGGCACCTTCAGAAACCGTTACATGGCCCTCGTGTGCCCCGCCTCCGACACCAAGATGGTCCGCTTCCTCAGGCACACGGCCAACTCCTCTGTGAGACTCTCTTTCTCCTTTTGATCAAATCTGAGATGTGCTTACTTATTGTTGATGTTAAAGACTAGTTCCATGTTAATGCAAGGAAGACACAGATAAAAACATCTCTGGAGACAGCGCCGTGCTGAAATAGCTACTTATTGCTCACCTTGCATTCAGCAAATGGCCTTCGACTGCACTATTTTGGGAATCCATTAGTGTCTTTATGTGGGTGTATGTTTGCGTGAGTGAGTGTGTAAGTGTTTAAGTCTGTGGAGGTGGTTGAGTGTATCTCGGCAAAGAGAGCATGACATGAAGAAATGGGGAAAGAGGGGGAAGAGAAATAGACATCACTGGTGTTTTTGTGTATGGAGGCCATCTGTACCCTGCCGTTACACCTCAGTGAACAAGTGGTGCGCAGGATCCTTTCTTCATGTGCTCAACTACAGGCTGTTCGTGCATTTACAACCGCTGGGCAGTCTGTATTTATTTACACACTCTATGTTTCATGACAAGTAGTGCTCTGGTTGAATGTGTGTAAGTGTGTAGTAGAGACAGGTAGACCATCCTTGGAGGGCTTGTTGCTATGTGGGTGGCCAATCACATGCACTGTTACTTAGTTACAGATGACTGTGCACGTATGGGTTGTAGACGTGCAGAGTTTAGCAGAGAGAATGCACGAGGCTTGTCACTCAATACCCACAATTGCTTAAAAATCAATGAAAAGGCTCACAATTTTTTTTTTTGTGAGTCACAGTTGTCGTGCACACAGAAGAAAAGCTGCTACAAAACCTTTAGAAGTGGCATTTATTTTGACTTACAGAGCACCATTAAAACAGATAGTTTAAATGGACTGCTGTGGTTGTTTTCATCATGGATCAATCTGCAAATCATTGTTTTGATCATTTGGTAAATTGCTTTGCTTTTCATATGGAATAAAAAAAATATTACAATCAATATATATATCCTTTCAAATATGCTTTTTCATATCATATTATGACAAAGAAACGCAAACGTTGCTTGTAAAATCACTGAAATAATCAATTTGATGTTCACAATATGGTTAAAACATGGTAAGGTAGACTTTAGATGATGCTGTAAATGACATGCTCTGTTTTCTCTGCCTAGATCATGAAGAACATTTTCCACCAGTCCTTCAATGTGTATAAGACAGACATAGAGCCCCGTCTCAATGACGTGACTCTCCACCACATGCAGTGCAGCCGCCGTCTATTTGAGATTCAGCTATCCCACAGACGAATCAGCGCTGCCTACATAGAGGGGAACAATGTGGCGGTCACTGTGGAGGGGGAGGCAGCACGCGTCCTCAACTTCGACACAGGTACACATGTCTATAAAACCTTATTTATTGCTTTGCTGAGAATAAAAAGGGATATCTGCCCTTAAACACTGTACGATTCTAATATGTAATGTGGCATTGTCTCTGTCCTCAAAGCATTGATGAAGGTGAGACATAATATAAAGCAGAACAGAGAGCCCTCTGAATACATGAGACAGAGTGAGAAAGAGCAATATGGAAATAAAGGAGAGGATCAATTTTTTATGAGTTATGCCTGTGTGTGACTCATTACTGCATTCAATAACCTTTCAGCCAACGCGTATGGTTTTGTCTTCATGCTGCTTTATGTTTATGTATGTGCCTTTGTTCATTTAAGCCACAACTTTGACCTTAAGGATGCAAAAAGAAGAACAGTATACATATAAATCTGCATTGTGAGTTACTAAGATAGATTTTATTTGTATGATGTTTGTGATTTCTGCTTTTCCTTTCCTTTCGGTTTTATCCTTCAGGTTGTGGGGTGAATCTAGGTATGCGGGGTCTGGAGTCAATGGGGACGTTTATTTACCGGACAGCCACTGCTGTAGACCAGAATGATGTTCTCGAGGCTCTGTCGGCTAAGATGCAGCACTCCAGACAGGTGGCTGAGACCTTCAAGCAGACTGGCCTGGCTCAATCAATGTATGAATGAAACACGAGGAAGTGAATGCATTGCCACCTAGTGGTGGATTACTTCTGTTCACCATGTATCATGAGTCTGATGCTGAAATGGACCACTAATAGCTACATACTGATGGAGCTGAACCAGCATGAGCTGTCAACAGATGGATGATGGATGTAAACATGCAACCATATGTTTTTGTAGGTGGATGTTTGTGTATTGATGGAGCGAGAATAGCCAAGGCCACATTTGGATCAGTGTTCAGGTTGTAAAGCTTGTTAATACTGTGTATCAAACTATGTCAGAAAAGAAAAGAAAAGAACATTTTGGTGTTGTAATGAAAATATCCCTGTAAAGTTTGAGATTTTAAGAGAAAGAAATCTAGTGCTAAGATATTAGGAGTAGTTGGAGTAAATGAAAACTACTTTTCATCACTGTCATCTTCTCTTTCAAAAGAGAAGGAACTGACATGATTTACAATATTAAGCTCATTCTGCTTTCTGGACACCAATTGTACTAGTAGAAATAAGTATGAGCCATAACATCATCAGCTAGCACTGAATAATGTTCAACGGTTATTGTCCAGAGGAATCGGATCAGAAGTCCAAAGTGTTACTATACATACGTACGTTCGTCCTCGTGTTTGTTGGATATGTGATAACTGTGGCGATGAAGTCCTAAAGTATTTGCTAGAGTGGCCTATGTTTGTATGCAGCCTTGTAAATGTAGATGTTTGCCTTATTTGAAAATAGTGCTGAGATCATACTACAAGCCAATTGTGATATCACACATGTATTTTTATCTGGTGTAACATGTTACTCTTTTTATATTTTGATCCAGGTGATCTAAAAGAGTTAAAGTGCCAATAAAGATAATGATTTGGCAGGAGTGATATGGAGGGTCCTCAATTTAAAAACAACTTCAAGTTAGTTGCTCGTCAGGGCTGATATATATTTTTATTCTGTAAATAAAGATAATAAAATGAAGGCTTATACAACAGACTTAACTGTTCTATTCTGTCCATTATCAAGTTTTTTAGCATTCTGTTGAAAAACTTGGAAACATTTTTGTGAACTGCAACCTATTAAGATGATACAGTAGTCAGGTAGGCTGATATGAGGCAGTATTGTCCTCTAGTGGTGTATTCCTTCAGTTGCATCTGCTCAGCCCAAAATTACAAGACCTCTCACTCCTGTTTGTATAATTATTTAAGGTATAGACAGTGCTGCAAAAATGGGGGCCTAAGCGACATTTTGTCATGAGGCCACCTGTGCAGATATTTAGACAACGCCCAAAGGCGATGCCTACATATCTTTGAACTTGTTTAAGAGTTATATATTGTAATTTTATGTGATCCATCGTCCATGTCGTATCTTAATCGTAATTGAAAATGTCACTGCAATATCACATGCAGAAAGTTGTTCCAGTCTCCCTATATGAATCACTGACAATCTGTCATTTATTAAAATGTTTATTTTAGTTGCGTCATATTATTCAGATCTAAGCATTTTTTTTGGCAGCAGATATATCTAGGCCTAAAGGGAAATATCATAGGCCTATGGTTTTATTTAGTGTTGGGTATTATTGTAAGTAATGCAACATACAAAGGGGTTTATTACGACAAGTTGATACTGCTAGTCAGTAATTGCACTACAATAACCTTATTTTATTAATAGAAGTCATTTTATAGCCTACTCATCTACATTTTAATTAGCATCATCAGAAGTTGCATCTACCATCTACGGTACCATCTACGGTACCGCCCAGCGTGCACGTTCAGTGACCCAAATCAAACACACCTGGTTGGACAACCATGGATGTATAATAAGAACTGGATACAGCGTGGGATGCGGGGTCTCGTTCTTTCCTATGGCAAAATGGAACAACTTTTGAGAGAGCAAAACTATAGGTTACTTACGTAACCCCAGTTCTCAGAGTAACATGAAGTGAGATGTCTCACTATGGGATGCGCCTCATCGCGGAGCAAACAGAAGCATTAATCTCATTACGCCAATCCTGATTGGCTGGTGATCTTGACGTCAGCGTCAGGGAATCCACCCCCTATAAGTAGCTTGCGCTACGCCGCATGCGTCATTCAAAATAAGCACCTCTTCTCGCTTCACCATAGCAAGGAGGGCCGTCTGGTGAGACATCTCACTTCATGTTACTCTGAGAACTGGGGTTACGTAAGTAACCTATAGTTCTCATTCATAACACTCCGTTCGATGTCTCACTATGGGATATTGTAGCTCCCGAATTGCCAGACGAGCTTATCTCAAAAGTCACCAAGACCAACCAGAACTTAACAGTTAGAGCTCTAACTCAGCAGGGGGCCCAGCACTGCATGGGCCACACTGGGAGCAAAGACGTCTAATCTGTAAAAGCGGACAAAAGTGAGCGGCGAGGACCAGCTCGCTGCTGCACAAATGTCTTGGATGGAAACACCCCTGAACAAAGCCCAGGATGTAGCCAGACCACGAGTCGAATGAGCATGCAGACCCGAAGGTGCCTGCAGACCCTGACTCGTGTAAGCCAAAGCAATTGCCTCCACAATCCAGTGAGAGAGCCGTTGCTTAGTAACAGGCTTGCCCTTCTGAGGGTTAGCCCAGGACACAAAGAGTTGGTCATTATGACGAAACTCTTTTGATCTGTCCATATAAGTGCGTAAAGCACGGACTGGACATAGCAAATTCGGCTGCTGTTCCCCGGAGGGACACAGCGGCGGAGGAAATACCTCAATGTCAAAGGGGGTACATGAACCAACCACCTTAGGTATAAAGGCAGGGTTGGGCTTCAGCAACACTCTCGTTAACCCTCGGGCGAACTGAGTGCATGAAGGATGTACAGATAGCGCATGAATGTCACTGACTCGCTTGGCGGATGCCAGGGTCAGTAACAGCACTATCTTGAGTGACAGGTGCTTCATGTCAGCTTCTTCCAGGGGTTCAAATGGGGCTCGAGTGAGCCCATCTAAAACCACTGTCAAGTCCCATAAGGGCACCAGTGACCTGGAAACAGGAAGGAGCCTGCGAGCTCCCTTCATAAAACGGCAGACCAGAGGATGCTGGCCGGCCGTCTTACCCTCAAAACCCACATGGCATGCAGCAATAGCAGCCAGGTAGACTTCGATCGTGGAGAAAGCTCTGTGTTTATCAATTAGGTCCTGTAGAAATGATAAAATCACTCCCACAGGGCATTGAAAAGAGGTGTGCCCTTTTTTGAAGGCACCAGTCCTCAAACACCCTCCACTAACAGTCATAAAGAGACCTAGTGGAGGAAGCAGGAGGACCGGAGGCCAAATGTGCGCGAGCGCGTCCACGCCTAATGGTGCGTTTTGATCGCGCATTGAAAAGAAAAGCTGACAGTGAGCATTTTCTTTTGATGCGAACAGATCTACCGCGGCTCGGCCGTAACGCACCCACAGCTGGCTCACAACCATTGGATGTAGAGTCCAGTCTGCATATAGTGGTACACCTCTGGACAGCAGGTCTGCACCGAGGTTCATCACACCCGGTACGTGCGTCGCTCTCAGAGAGAGGAGACGGCCGCAGCTCCACAAGATCAGTTTGCGTGCCAGCATGTGTAACTGGAGAGAGCGCAAACCCCCTTGTCGGTTTATATACGATATTGTGGTCGTATTGTCCGTCCTCACAAGGACATTGTGTCCTCTGAGAAAAGGCAGAAAGCGTTTTAGGGTGAGGAACACCGCTAAAAGCTCCAGGTAATTTATGTGCGACCGCTGGAGGTCTCTGCTCCAGAGACCCCTCACCGGACGACCTTCGTAAATACCTCCCCAGCCTGTCAGACATGCGTCTGTGGTGACCACCTTCCGTGAAAGGACAGCACCCATAGGCACGCCCCGTACCAGAAAAGTCGGGTGCAGCCAGTGGCGCAGTGCCATTACGCATTTCACAGTAACCATCACTCTCCGTGCTCCATGACGCGCGGGGTTTAGTTTTAGAGCGGCTACCCAGCGCTGAAACTCCCTCATGTGTAACGGTCCCAGCCGTACAACCAGGATGGCTGACGCCATGAGCCCCAGTAACCGCAGGCATGATCTGAAAAGAACATGTTTGCGCAGCTGGAAATGAGCGAGGCAAGCTCTGAAAGCTTTCACTCTTTCCGCTGACAGGCGGGCTGCAAAGGGCACCGAGTTCAGGTGTAAACCCAGGAAGAGTACAGTCTGTGCCGGGCACAACATGCTCTTTTCTTTGTTTATTATGAAACCCAGGTTGAGCAGGTGCTTTACGAGGACATTTGTCTGCGTAATAACCTCCTGTTCCGACTGTGCGAGAAGCAGCCAGTCGTCTAGGTAGGTTGCCAGGCGAATACCCTGTTGTCTTAACGGGGCTATCGCGGCTTCCGTACATCGTACAAACACTCTTGGACTGAGAGACAGACCGAAGGGAAGTACTCTGTATTCGTAACAGATCCCCTGAAATGCGAACCTCAGATATTTCCTGTGTGGGTAATATACTGGGATGTGGAAATACGCATCTTTCAGGTTGACTGATGTAAACCAGTCGTTTTGTCGCACGAGACGCAGCAGAGATGTGTGAGTGAGCATTCTGAATTTGTATCTTCTTAGATATTGTTCAGAGCCCTCAAATCTAGTATTGGCCGAATTCCGTTCCCTCCCCGTTTGGGAACGAGGAAATACTTGGAATAAAAGCCGCTCCGACTCTGCTCGGCGGGTATTATAGATATAGCCTCCTTTTCTAGAAGTGAGAGAATCTCTCTTTCTAGAATGTGGGCTGACTCCCCTCGGGCCTGTGAATACAGAACGCCCGAGAAGCAAGGGGGGGTGAAAGCGAATTGGAGTCTGTAACCCCGTGTAACTGTCTTGAACACCCAAGCAGACGTTGTGAGCATCTTCCACTGTTCGCTCCTTAGAGCCAGCGGAGATGTCACGTCTTTTGCCCTCTGAGTCTCTATTTGTTGTGTTATGGGGCCCTCTAGTGTCTGAACACGGTGGTACCCCGATTTGACAGTCCCCACCGACACTGCGCATGCGCGTGACGGAGGTTTCTTCCCGTTCATCGTCCGCCTTTTGAGAGAGGCCGTAGCTGCTCTCAAAAGGGGAACAAATGGCGGGCTGTTTATTGGTTCTATTGTTTTCTCTTTCATTTTTCTGAGCTGCGCCCTCAGCCTGAGGCCTGGATGCGTCAGCGGAAAATGCTTTATCCGAGAAAACAGAGCAATATTGTGACGTGTGTTTTGGTGCACTTGAGGATGGCTTTGAGGCATCTCTCGAGGCAGCGGGAACACATCTGGAGCTGGGGAACCTTCCAGCTCCGTCACCGAGGGAAGAAGAGGAGGCTGTCAGGCCGCCAGCTTCTTCTTCCTCGCCTGCTGGCCGAAATTCCGGGTTGGCTGCGCCTGGGCTGCAGCCGGAACCGGAGACTTTCTGGGCCAATTCGCCTTCGTCTCCTGCCTGGGCTGGGGACTCGGGGCGGGCCATGACCTCTGCTGTTTCGGTACTTTAAACCGAGCAGCTGAGGTAGCTTGGGCGAGGGACTGCCGCTGTGAAGGCAGCGGCTGGACCCATCGAGGAAGACAGAGGTGGAGGGCCTCGTCTTCCTTCTTCTTGGACTCGCATCTCTTCTGCATAGAAGCGAGCGCAGATCCGAAAATCCCCTCGGGAACGATGGGCATGTCCAGCACATCCTCTCTTTCCCGGTTTTGGGAGGTTGGTGAGGTTGAGCCATCTAGCTCTTTCCTGCACCACCATAATTCCCATTGCCTTTCCCGTGGCCTGGACGGCGCAGTGTTGAACGCGGAGACAGATGTCCGTGATCGCGGCTATCTCGTCCAGTACTGCCGGTCCAGAATTACTCGATAGATCCTCGCAGAGCTCCGCTTGGTAAGCGGTTAGCAGCGAGGAAATGTTCAAAGCCCTGGCAGACAATGCTGCGGCTCTGTAGGACCGTTCAGTCATGGTTGACTGGAACCGGTCCGCCTTTGCCGGCAGCGTGGGGTTCCTGCTCGGTGTAGTCGCCATCCTCGGGAGGAGGTGAGCTGCCACCAGCGGTTCCATCGGCGGTATGCGGAGCAGGCCGAGCCTCTCCATACCGTCGCAGTCTAGGGGAGGAGGCACCCTGGATTGGGGCCTTGTGGCTGAAGGGCCGGTCTCTCCACGAGACCGACACCTCATCCAACATCTCCGAGAAGACCGGCAGGAGTTGCCTCTTTGTCCTCGTTGCTTGGGGCAAATGTTTCCCCTCGTAACGGGACCTGTAGGTCTCCTTGGCCATTTCGGGCCATGGGATGTCTAGGCTGGCTGCGGCACGCTGACACACGGCCTGCAAGTCTATGCTCAGACAGGGCGAAGCTGGTGTGCTATCGCCCGGGAGAGCAGCCATCGCTCCCGGCTTTGCAGCCTGAGCTGATGACACGAAGACATCATCGTCTTGCTCATCAGAGTCGGACAGGAGGAATCCAGAGGTTTCATCCTCTTCGTCCTCCATGTAGTCCAACTCCGGGACATCATCCGCGGGCGAGACCATGGTGAGGTCCAGTTGGGAGCCCCAGCTTGACACAGCGCGGGGCTCCGCTCGCACGTCCCTCGCTGCCACCGAGTCCCAGCCTGACACGGCGCGGGACTCCGGTTCTGCAGCTGCCACTACTGATGAGCCCCAGACCGACACAGTGCGGGGCTCCATCTCTGTGGTGGACGCCCCCGTGTCCTGATTTCCGTCCGGTAAATCAGAGGACATGAGGGAGTCCTGACCCGACAAGCTAGCTTGGCGTGCTAGCCGTCGGCGGAGGCTCTTGATGGTGAAGCGGGCACAATGTCCGCACGAGCCGGGGTTGTCGATAGCCTCCTGGGCGTGTTCTAGCCCGAGACAGGACGAGCAGACCTGGTGTGAGTCTGTGCCTGATATCTTCAACCCGCAGCCACAGAGCCGAGCCTCCGAGTCCCTGACTCCTCTGGTGTGAGGGAGAGAAGCGTCCATCTCGGTCGCCGTGGTGACGGCGTGGAGAGGACCCGCTCGTAACAGGTACGTTGCTGAGAAAAAATACTTCCCCAACTGTCGTTAATCCGGAGAAAAAACGACGGTGTAGAATTTTATTCTCAAAGAATATTAACTGGTGTGTTAATACCCTTTTTATCTTCCCCTCCTACTGTGTGAGAGAGAAAAATAAAAAACGTCCTTGCTACCGTGGTGTCGGTAGTGAGGGAAGACAAGCTAGCAACACGTGTGTTGCTAGCTTGAAAAAATCAAAACCTTACCTTTATTCCCGAGGAGAAAACGGCGAGGTCGATTTGCAATACTAACTGGTGTGTTGGTATTAACAGTCTTCTTGCAGAAGTATATATAGAAGTAGCCGGCGAGCGCCCGTCGACCGAAGGTTAGCTTCGTAAATCAGTCTGTGGACCGTTAAGCTAGCTAGCTACTGATCTTTTTCGAGATGTGCTCCGAAGCGAGAAGAGGTGTTTGAATGACGCATGCGGCGTAGCGCAAGCTACTTATAGGGGGTGGATTCCCTGACGCTGACGTCAAGATCACCAGCCAATCAGGATTGGCGTAATGAGATTAATGCTTCTGTTTGCTCCGCGATGAGGCGCATCCCATAGTGAGACATCGAACGGAGTGTTATGAATGAGAACGTCACAGATTACCCGGCATGCCTGGCTGTCAGCGCAGAAGAATCATGGATGTGCGCTCACAGAGCATGCGCCCCTTAAGCCCCGCCCCCCAAGCTCCCACTCTCGGGTCACTAGAATGAATGGAGAGAGAAAATAAATCTAGATTTGGCTTTAAGTGCATTTTACAACTTCAAGGACCTAATGATTATAATAAGGGCTATAACATAGTTCATAATTGGTAGTTTATTTAGTTAAAATATTATCCGCTGATTTTCAGACGTCTCTTTCCCCATGTTTGTCAATGGGAAAAAGTCGTTTTGGGCCGGGTGACGGCACGGACTGATTCGGAAGTTGCAGTACAGCCGTTTGGACACGAATGTCGGGCACAGGCCGTTTCATGTGAAGGCTGAGTGGGCTGGTTATAATGCTTTGAGAATAAACGAGCAAAGTTGAAACTATAACAGCCTGCAGGACTTCGCGGGCCTCAATGCTCACATGATGAAGCCATACAGACAAGTAAGTACAACAAAACTCGCCGGCTGCTGTGTCCACAGCTGTTTTTAATCATCGTCAACAGGGGCGTTTCGTGGACCTGGAAACATTAGGGGCTTAGCCCACAGTTCATTAAAGTAGACCTATCATGCTATATTTGAATAATATAGTGTAGGACCATACCTATATAAGGCATATTTTTACTTTTTATTTTTCAAAATACCAAACCGATCATGCATTTTAGCCATTCCTCATTTCGCTCAATTTAACACTGTCTTTGCATCGGCTGATTCTGTGACAACAGCACCATCTACAGGCCTGGTATATGTACTACAGCGTCTCCAGTGCTTTCGAACGGCAATGTCCGTGATTGGTGGAGTTGGCCCAATAGCCGTAGCGCCACTTCTGTGACGTCATAGAAGTGTTAAAATCTGGATCAGTCCGTTGCAGCCCCTTTTTAAGAGATTTATGTATGGAGGAAAAGACAGAGGGATGTATTTTCTGACACTTGGTGAGTTCCCTTGAACACCGGGGACACATATTCATGTATAAAGACGTACAAAAGTGCATTTTGCATGATAGGTCACCTTTAAGGTACCAGGCTAAAGCCCCGGATGCCCAGGTCGGGCGACGCGCCTGTCAATATTTCATTAATTGTCTGGGTTTGGTCGTCCCTCAGTGAGGTTAGTTTTAGGTTGGACATTCTACAGACATTTCACTAAGCAACCAACAATAAATTACCATTTTGATTATGATTAGTCATGATTTTACATGATTATTTTAATAGAAAATAATAATACAAAAACAGTGGTTATCATTTCATGAGACCCATTGTTTGCCCATTAATACAATGTATGATAACTAAACTGGAAAAATAAGACGTAACACTTTAATTGATTTTTGTGTGTTTTCTATTATTATTTCTATGAAAATTTTGTTTTTTTGTTGTTGAAATATTTAGGATTTTTTCAATATCTTCAAAGTCATTCGACCTCATGACTCCAAATCAATGCAGCATCATGTTACTGCACTGGACAAGTCAGATTTGTTTATTGGGTTTTAGTACAACTTCTATTATATGAATATTTTATGCACAGTCAACACTTTTCACAGGCTGCAAAGTGTGGCCAAAAGAAATTAATATTGGTGAGGACACTGGAACGCCATGATGTTTTATTTATACCTTGACAAATTATGCATTTTATTTATGTTGCTTAAAGGTTTCATTGGCTCAAAGAGATCAATCATATAACATGATGATGATATACTTTTACAATATGCACCCATTTGAAACAAATGTGATTCTCTAGACTTAATGTCTATTTTAACAGATTAAAGATGTCACGTCAGCCAGTGACTTAAGCAGCTTGAACTTCAACAAGTGGTTCCAATTTGTTAGCCCAAATCTAAAAAGTGCTAAATTAAAAGCTAATTTCAAGTAGATACTGTAGTTGATCTCATTTTCAGATTTATTTTCCACTTATTTGTATTTACATATAGGTAAGAGACAAAGGCCGTTTCTCAATCGCGAGGATGCTTGCTTGGTAGCACATGTCTTCCGAGTCACTTCCTTCAGAAGCTAGGCAAAAATCCTTCCTGGCATTCGGAAAACGAAGAGTGGAACAGGCTAGCAAGTGTGCAGGTGTGCGTCATATGACAGGCCCCGCCTTACATTTTCCACCACAGTTTTGGGAAAATTGGTCCGTGCGCAAAGCATTGTGGGGATTTTAAGGACGCGAAGTCTACCCATGTGCAGCCTCGAAATTACTCCCAAACCAAGGACGCGGCCTCGGTGGAATTCCAAGTATGCTGGAGATTGGAACAGTCCTTCGGCGGCACTCGATGACGTGGCATCCTTGAAATATTGGCTTGGAAGCAAGTTTCCTCGAGATTGAGAAACGGCCAGTGACCTGCTGAGATTTATTAAACTGCTCTGTGCATATCTGTCCCACCCTCTGTCCTAACGGGCAACTTAACGCTCTCCCTCCCAAAGCCGTCAGCTCTGTCTAATTAAAAACATTCATCCGCAAGCTGTGCCCTCCAAGGTCAATAGTCTGGACCTCTGAACCAGCCCCTGCTGTAGCACAAGGCCTTTCATTAGATTAAAGACAATAATGAGAAAATCTTTTATCTTTGCATATAATTAAAGCTGGGATGAAGGACAACTTAATCAATGATGTGGAATGACAAGTTCGTAAATGAATTAGACCTGCCAATGGGGGCTTGACTGTGATCAATGGCAAATGTTAAGCAGAGAGTGAATGGTTGTAGTCAAAGCAATGGGCATCAATGAGTCCAAACAACAATGTTTTATGCTGCAGGCATAAACTTAGCTTAATCTCGATAACTGACCAACCTCTGTTAGTGTGTGAGTGTGTTTGTTGCATTAAATAACGGGCAAATTATCAGCTACATGTTTGCATGTAGACCACTGATCATGAGGTGCCTTTGACACTTTTTTGATAACTTCTTTGTGCCAAATTGCAACACATGTAACTTCAGAGTGAAGCCATCATGAATGACTTTGTAAAATAGTATCATCTCGCCATACGAGGGCAGTGTTGTCCTTTGAAAAAGTCTCAAGGTTCTCTCTTAGTGTAGCAGGCTGCGGAGCCTGACATGCAACACTGGAAGAGATACATGGTATAGATGGAGGCAAGGGTGTAACTTTGGTTGGGAAGTGGGGGGGACACAAAACAGGGGGTCCTCCGAAATGAAAAATGTTCTCAATTTAATTCCATTTCCTGCCTTTCTACAAATATATTAGGGACTATAACAAATCCAAGAAAAATGTGTAGTGTATATAATGAGTGTGCAAACTTATCTAGTATCCTATCCATGTGAACCTGTTTTATTTGTGATGACCTCACATCCTCTAGGGAGGTCTGGGGGCATGCACCCCGGGAAGATTTTTTTCTTTAAATTGAAGTTGAATGCATCAATCTGGTGCACTTTGAGGGCAACATTAAGAGATTTATGGATAAAGCTCTCAACACTCATATGAAACTGAACTGTATATATTTCAATAATCAAAAAACCATTAGAATATGCTCACAACCAATAACAAATATTTGATAAACTCCTCTCTCCTATCTTTATCTTACCTAGTCTGCATTCTTTCTTTTTATTTATGCATATTTGACTAATCACTCCCCTTTCAAACTGTGTCTTTTATTTTTGTACTGACCTATAGTACACATTGGAAGGATTTCTTAACTTATTTTATATACTACTAATATTACATAGATGGAAATATTTGTTTACATAGATGACCAAACCATTTGAGACCTAATGAGATAACTTAGACTAAAGTTTACAATCTAATCACTCAGAGTCCTTTACCTCCCTGAGCCGACGTTATCTCTCTCAGTCTGACAGGAAAGAGCTCTCCCTCTCCTTATTGTTGAAACAGCCTCTAATCTCCGTTAGCTCCGAGTTAGCACCAAATGCTAACAACAACCCCCGTAAATCTGTGTCTCAATCTCTCTCTCTGTCTCTCTCTCTCTTTCTATCTCTCTCTCTCACAAGATGCGCCTTGTGCCACACACACACACAGACGCTCCTCCGTGACGATGACCGCTTGCGTAAAAAAAGTATAATAAACACATTTAAAAAGTGGGGGGGAGACAAAAAATGGGATTTTGAAAAGTGGGGGGACATGTCCCCCCTGTCCCCAGTGGAAATTACGCCCATGGATGGAGGCTACTGTGACCTGTTAAATATCAATATAATTCATTATTTAATTTTGCCAAAAGCAAGCAAGAATTAAGTCAAATGTTCAGTATATTTAAACTTTTTTTTTTAAAGAAAGAAACTGTCATAGTCTGAAGCTTTGCATTGCTTCCCATAAGAGACGCTTGAAATACAGCATGTATATTGACAATAAGAAGGTAGTTTTTTTTAGGGTTCTTTACAGGCCATGTACGTTTGTGTTTGAGTAGATGGGAGAGGATGTGAGCACGCGCTTGTATTGACAAGCCTTCAGTTGCTGTCTGACATACAGACAGGAAGTCACTGTCACATGACTGAGATATCGGCACCTTGTCCGATTGCACAGAGGGCCTCTTATGTATGCTGCCAGCACAAATACAGACCAAGAAGGCTTCTCAATCCTCTAATTTCTTCTCCTCATCTCCCTTCCTCGACTCCTATCTATGTCTTAGCCCCACCCACAAGAGATGCGAGCGGAGGAGTCGAGGAGGGGAACCAAGGAGGGGAACCGAGGAGAGAGCCTGCTGCTTCCACAGCAGCAGGCGTTTAGAGAAATGAGAAATCCTTTCCTCAAGAGACGTCTATTAATGATGACAGGAAGCACAGCACTCTGGGTGTTTCTCAATGTCGAGTACGCTTGCTTGATAGCACATGTCTTCCGAGTCACTTGCTTCAGAAGCGAGGCAAGAATACTTCCTGGCATTCGGAAAACAAAGAGTGTAACAGGCGAGCAAGTGTGAAGGTGTGCGTCATATGCCCCGCCTTACGTTTTCCACCACAGATTTGGGGAAATTGGTCGGTGCGCAAAGCATTGTGGGGATTTTAAGACCGCAGAGTCTACACATGTGGAGCCTCAACATTTCTCGCTACGGAGTACGCCGGGCTTGGTAGAATTCCAAGTATGCGGACATTGGAACAGTCTTCGGCGGCACTCGATGACGTAGTATGCTTGAAATAGTGGCTCTGGAGCAGCTTTACGTCGAGATTGAGAAACACCCTCCGTCTGATGGACAGAACTGTGTTCATGATGACTTATATATTTACTTGTAATTTATTGAAAGTGCGGTATAATGAGACAATAACAGGCTACAGATGTGGATATATACACACACACACACACACATATATTTATATAAATATGTACAATTTCAGAATCAAACAAGTATGAGAGCACGCTCATAATAACACAATCAGAGACTGGATATATCCCCCCCTCTCTCTGGTCGCTGAAATGGGGAATTAAAATTACAGGCCAAAAGTTGTATTTACAAGTATTAAAAGTAAGCATAGGAAACCAAATCAACTGAGACCTGTCTGTCCACCGCATCTACGCACTGTACAACACACACCTACACACTGTACAACACGCACCTACAGCTCCTAAAGCATATAATATATATATATATATATATATACAGCCGTTGTGTATTTTATTATGTGAAGCACTAAATGATTTTAGAAAAATATCGACTCTTTGTTTGTATATATCTACTAAACTAAAACATACAAATAAAGAGTAATGTAGGCCTGTTATACTGAGTGATATATATTATACACACTGCTCTGATTTCTGCACGGACCTCACAGCTGTTCTCACTGTAAACATTGCGTCGCAATGAAAGCAGTTAATAAAATAAGATCCAGGGGATGCATGCAGAGCTGTCATTGGCTGAGATAAGTCCGGCCGTGCGTCACGACTCTATGAAACATCACTGTTGTCTCCTCCAGAGAGCCTCCTCAATGCTCGGTCCTCGATGTGCATTTAGAGAAATTAGATGTACTTCAACATGGCGCGCTGAAATTCATTTCCGGGTCACTACCGGAGGACCAAGGAGCGGAAATTAGAGAATTGAGAAGCCTCCCAAGTCATTTACACACGCACACGCACACGCACACGCACACGCACACGCACACGCACACGCACACACACACACACACACACACACACACACACACACACACACACACACACACACACACACACACACACACACACACACAGAAAGAAAAGGTGGGTGAGAGGATGAGCACCATCTGAGAAAAAAGGAAATATTAAGACTTTTTGGCCAGCATCTTATTTGTGAGTTATCATATTTCTTCTTTGTTTTGGATTTGTATACATGATACGGGGCAGAAGTGAAACCTGCAGCCGAATTTCTTCCTGACTTCAGCGTCTCTTGAACAATTATCAGTCCCCCTGCCTATTCGGCTCCTATCTGTCCCATCACACTCAAGCCCAATTTCCCTAAACTGTCACAGCTAATAATTGGGCCTCTCTGTCAGGGGGGAAATCAGGCCCACTGTTCTCACTAAAACACACATCCTTCAACCCTCCCTTTATCCTTTTTTCTCCCCCTCTTCCCTTTCTCTCTTCTTCCCGTCTCCATCATCCTGTTTCCCTAATACATTAGAAATCAGCTCTCAAGATACAACACAGCCACCTTCTCCTCCAACTCCTCTTCTGCCTCCCCCCGAGTCAGTGTGTGTGTGTGTTCGGTAGGCTGCACGCTGTGTGACAGTGGTAGCCTCAGGGCCAGGTTGCTGTTGACAGGGACGAGGGTCTCTGATTTGAGGAGAGCAGTCACACCGGCGACTGCAGCTGCCTCCCCGAGTGACACCTCCCTGTTAGTGGAGGAGATGTGGACACGTGTGCCAGTGTATGTGCGTGTGTGTATGTATATGTGTGTGTGGTGGCGGGGTTGATGGCGTGGTTGATGGACTGACTGGCTGCCTACAGTGCTCAGGACAAACAGGGAAAGTTTCCCTGATGAGCTGACAGGCCCTCATGTTGCACACCTGACTGTCTCCAGTTGGCGCTCGGACAAAGTGCAGAAGAGGTGATGGCAAGAAAGTAAAAAACACAAGGTAGCTGGTCAGGGGAACAAAAGGAGGTGGAAAGTGGAAACAAAACAGCACCCAGTCCTAATATGTCATACTGTGCAGGGTGCATGCATGTCTTTGTGGATTAGTGTGTCTGTGTGTGTCTCCAGAGTCCAGGCTGTGTAGATGTAGATCACCATTCCACCTTATCTAATTTCATTAATGTGATCCCCTGTCCATCCTCTGACGGCTTAATAGCCATTATTTGTGGGTGCCTTCAAATAAAGGCTCAGCAGTAAATTGCAGTCTGTGGAAATCGAGATATAAACGCCACCCTGCATTACTGTATAATATCTTTCCCTTTAATTAACTGAAAGCCATGCTGACATTTATTGGATTGCAAGTTACTTGTTAATGGCAATAAATTGCGAAACAAAAAAAAGAATCATTGCTTATTTTACATCAATAATTTGTGGACCTTTTGCTAATGATTATTCATTACTCGCCTATGGGGACTGTCGTGTTTGGTGAGCTAAAGTGAATGAAGAATGTAAAGATTTAAATGGGAAGCCTCTACAGTGTTATGGCTTTGATGCCGTGCATTCAAAGCCTCACTCTGTTGCTGTCCTTTACTCTGTCTTCGGTATCTGACTTTTGGTGAAGAATGTGTTCCGAGAATGAGAGAGTTTTTCCATCAGGCTGAACTACTTCTTAGAAGTTAAGTGTTACTCCGCTGTGTTAGCATTTTGATGGAGTTCAGGTATTTTCTAATATCAGCCAAGAAGATGGGATAGAAAAACGGAAATAGGCTGTTGCTATTCTATGGGCATGTTTGCTGAGAGTTTTTATTTATTGGCATTCATTTGACAAAATCATCCTTTTTCAAATCTGCACCTGATATTTATCCCCATTATAGTACGTCACTTACTGATGAAGAGTCAAACCACTACATTCTGAATTGTTTACAAAATAATACACTGCATATTTATATTTTACTCCCCCAGGAAACTTTATTAATTTCAAATGAAGTACATTAATAATCCTCATTGCTTCCTTTGCTAAAGTGGAAAAAAATCTTTCTTTAAAAGTTAGATTTAATTGGTATTTTCTTGTTTAAAAAAAAGAAGGAATTGTTTTATAGAAATTATCACTTTATATGTTGTTCAATGATTCAGCTACTAAAGACGCAGCAATTATAAATGGTCAAATAATTGGTGTACTGAATAAAGATATAAGAATGTAGTCTGTAATGTATTGTTTTATAATAATCTACCCCAATCCACACCATGCAGAATGAGTAGTCCACAGGTGTATTTGTTAGGGCTGTGTATTGTTCATTTAACAATGAAACCCTAGCAAAACTGTCATAGTGTAAAGAACATACTGCCCTATGCCTACTAGGTCTAAAATAAAGTTTCCCTGGTTAATGCTTTCAGAAGAGAGAGATCTACATTTGCATTTATCACTGTTCTTGTAACATCAAACATCATTACATTACTTTGAGAGCCCACATATCTTTGCAAATGAATGTACTGATTGAGTTAATCCAAAGACTATAAGTAATAGGTCACTCAAACCTAGGTATCTCAAAATACAATATCATATCACTGCATTTATTAATAACTTACAGCCCTAGTATTTGGGTTAACTATAGAAAACATACAGACTTGAAGGCCCTCTGTACTTGTCGTCTTTATTTTTCCACTATCCCAGAATTTGTTCCTGTGCGGTAAAGGAACCAATTCCCCTCTGTAGTGCCACTCTGTGTATGCGTCAGTCAGTTGCTACCAGCTTGCTATTTGGAAGAACATATTCCCTGTCGTAGTGGGCACCCGTCAGAGGGGCGGGTGGCTCTCATCAGGCGCTGCCACTTGCCTGGTGGTGGCATTGATCTGGCGTGGAGGGAACGTAGATCTGACAGCCCTGCCACAAAAATCAGACCCTTCAGATGCCAGGAAGAGAGACTTACTCCCCCGCCTCTCTTTGCTCACACAAACACAAAGTCAAAAAGAGCAGTCGGTCAGTGTACACACGCAGCTAGGCCCTGTCAGCGCAGATCTATTTGATGAGGCTCTACATCTGGAGAAGGATTGGGGAGGAAGAGAATGGCAAAGGGAGGGGAGGGGCAGCAGCAGCAGGCAGTCTAAAACCCAGTTTAAATGATGGGACATGGGCGGGAGAGCCAGCTCAGTTGGCCTGGTGACCCCTCCTCTCTCGGTGTACTCTCTCTCTACGGTAACCGCTCAGCGTTACCATCCTGCCCCTGGGTGATTGCCCGGGTTACCCTCTCTTCTGCGTCATCTGTTGTCTCCCGGTTGTGGATATGACCAGAGACAGGCTCTGAGAGAGACGTCCCTCTCCACCGATAGGCCGCTGTGTCTCTCACACACTTGTCTCAAATGCCTCCTGCTCATCCCTTCTGATGCCTCCCATCAACCTGCGAATGAGCAACTGTGACAGGGAGAGAGAGAGAGACAGAAAGGAAGGAGGGGAGGGGGCGAAAAAAGGGGGCATGAGAGAGAGAGCTGTTTATCTTGCAAGGCTGACAGAAAACTCTCCGAAACGCTGAGTTGGGATCAGATTGAGTAACATAGACTGTGACTTTTTAAGGGGGAAACAACATGCTTTGGTAAACTTGGAATGACTTTGGAATAATCTGGACCTTCATATTGTGGAATGTCAGAAGAGAAATGCACTTCAGCAGTTCATATACAGCTGCACTATAGAGCCATGAACAGACCATCTGAAATGACAGGCCAATCTCCAAAATGGCATCTCTCTAACTCGTTCTTCTATCTCTGTCTCACTAGATCAGTTTCCATTCTGATTTTTTTTGTGCAACATTAACTTGGTTTATGTACTTGGTTCAGTAGTTATTTAACAACATAAAATGCTCTCGAAGATAAAAAACCTGATCATAATAAACATTTCTTCTTAAAATTCTTAAGGCATTATAAAATGAGGGGGGTAATGCAAACAAAAACACAGGATGTGTTTCTTTTTGTTTCATTGATGAGATAATGTTTTGTATATTAAGTATACATGCAACAATCAATGTCAATCTTCACATGCATTGTGCTTGATAGCATAAAAGATTTTGAAAAGGCTTTGGCTGAAGGCCTGGGCACCGATCAGAGATTGGGTAAACCAAATTCATCAGGGTTTTTTTTATATCGTTCTACAATTGGTGATTTTATTTGAAGGGCTATTTGGTCAAATACTGTACATTCTACAAACTGCTAACCAGATGGGAAATGCTAGGATGGCTGGCTACAAGGCCATGATGCACATTTGAGGTTTACATTTTGCCAAAGTTTACAGAACACAAATATCTACACAATCTATTTTGCATTTGTGCTGCACTACTGATTGAGAAATTAAATAAAATAATAAATAGATTTCGCTGTCCTTTAAATACTGCTGTTTAACATCGGCCTTGATGGCCGTTTTATCCAACAGTTTTTAATCAACTGTGAGGCCATAAATGAATGAGTACAAATAAAGATCCCTAATCGGATAATACAAATTAAAGATGCTTTCGAGGTTACACCCTGCAAGTCCTTTTCAAGTAAAGCTCAGGCTTAACTAAAACCATGATAGCTTTACGTGGAATCACCAGCTTGTGGCAGATAGAGCTTTAAACCCAGCTTTCTTCACATGGATCTTTAGTTAATCCAGAGTTATCCGCACTTTCTTTACATAATATTAGCTCAACCTCCCCCAACACAAAGGGAATAAATCTTATCAGCCATCTGGACCATGCATTTACAAAATGATCAATTTCAATCAAGGGAAATTAGAGGAAAGCTCGATGTATTTGACAAATAGATCATTGCCTGTTTTACCTCTGACCCCAGTGTGAAGCTTTGTCGGACAATAATCTCTTTAGAATTATTAGAGCATTCAATTAGCAAGATTAAATGACACAGCCCAGAAACATGTTGCTAATACAGAGTCAAAGCTGCACTGGCTGTCTCTCTGTCTCTCTCTCTGCCTCACTTCCTCCATCCTGCTTTCTGAAGTTTTTCTCCTGTATGTGTGTGAAATAACAAAAAGTAATAGAGAGCACAACAGCGGCATATTGACTGATAGACCCACTACAGTATTCAGTTCCATCTTTAATGCTACATCACACACAATTGAAATATTTTCTTTGGTCCCAGTTGAAATAAAAGTGCGCAGGCCCTGAATTGTCCACCTTACAAGTAATCAGCGTTGTCTGAGCAATGTGCTATCTGCAGTGGGACCTCGTCATTATCCACTGTGTCTGTGAGGTGTGTGTGTGTGTGTGTCTTGCTCCAGCCTCAGCCAGCAACTTCATAGAGCCTGAATAAGCTTGAGTCCCAGGGGCTGTGTTACTGTGTCACTGGACCACTGTCTGTGTGCTTCCTTCTCCACCAAATATTCTGGGCACTCTGGTCACCGGCTCATAATCAAACATCCACACACACACACACACACACACACACACACACACACACACACACACACACACACACACACACACACACACACACACACACACACACACACACACACACACACACACACACACACACACACACACACACGAAACATGCAATATGCAATAAGGAATGTGCCATGTAACTTATGTGTGTTAAAGATTCAGCTATAAGGTTCCACCGGCTGCATTTGAACTAAAAATTATGCTTCATTTATTCCCTCTTTGGTCCACACAGTTACATCACTCTAGATATTATTCTGTTTGAACTTAAATGAGACCATATGTATACCATGTAGAAGTATACACTATGGGAACATTTAGGATGTACAAGGACATATTGTGTTTACATTTGTATAAGAAAATAGCACACGGATACAAAAGCAGATCATTAATATTTTTGTTGTATGCACACAGACTGGATTGGGGGATGTATTTACCTATTACACTCAGTCAGTATTTGAATTGTTTTAATGGAATTAATCAGATATATTTCAGCGCACGCAGTTCATTATTTTTCTTTCTTTAAAACCAACAGATAAACAGTACCACATTATCGATGTAAGACAACAGAGTATAACGCTCAGACCCCTTGTTTATTTAAAGTCACCCTCAGGCCCTACAAAGTAGATTTTCTGCAAGATCTCCCTTAACAATACACTGAGACAGGTGCAAAACTTCCCTCCTCTCATTAATTATTGCTCTTTAATTTCACAGACCTATGTGGCTGTTACACACTCTCTCACACACACACCAACAGTTTACACCATAAACCCCCTTCTACCAGTGGATGCACGGCACCCTGTTGACACACACTAACAGTGATATATACCAGTGGATGAATCTCTAATTAAGCTTTGGCAGGAACTCCACAGTTACTTAGTGCCACACATCATTATCAGTACATATACTCCTGCTCCAATGTATCTGCCCATCGTTAATTTAAGGTAACGCGGAAAATCTCCACCCTACATTGCGTCTGTTTTTTCCTCCTAAGACATTTTCCATCTGAGATTAATAAAGCGTTCGGCTTCAGTGGGTTTTGAATTTAAAGATAACATCTGGGATTCATTCGACCATCTTGACTTGAGGATATAGTCTCATATGTTTCTCAAAAAACATTGAAAGCTACATCAGATAAAAATAAAACATGAAGTCTTCTTTTGTGACTTTCAACAAGAGGAGAAATGCTGAAATTGCATACCGGGGCTCTAAAAACATGACATTAGGTTTCTTGTTGAAGAAAAACACAAGTCCTTATTGTCTGATACAATAGACATCGTTATGAAACAGTTTTTGCTCCTGAGCTCCACAGCCAATCAGTGGGTTGCGTTACGTCTGATCTCTACATGCACCATGACAGGGAAAGGTCAAGAGTCCTGACCTTTGATGATGGCTGGGTTGACAGATGTCATGTCAACTTTGTAATGGGTTTGTTTTAATGACAGTGAGTCACCGCTTGTGTGTACGCAGGGTCACTGTTGAACACATACTGGATCACTGTCACACAATTTTCATTCTCCTCTGACGCAATATAATGTAACAACTTGTGATCTGTCTGTCACTCAACATAACTATGTCCTGTCGGCCTGCTGGAGAACTAATCCTCTCATGAACTAGTGAAAACAGAAACACAGTAGAAATACTTAGTGTGTAACCTCTGCACATTGTGACCATTAATGGAGAGTAAAGACACCTCATTTAATAGTGATCCCCTGTCATACCACATTTTTTAAATATACAAATATTTAGTGATGCAACTTTTTTACTAATGAACTATGTCAAAATTCTGCAACCTAACAACAGAGATGGCAAATACACACATCCGTTTCTCAAGTAGAAGTACAGATACTCGTGTTTAAAAGTAGAAGTACTGACTAAACTTCTTTACTCAAGTAAAAGTAAAGCTTCGAAAAGTACCCATAACTAGCATCTGTTTTAAAGAGTACCTGACCTCCCTTTATATTAATAGAACAATAATGTCATTGTTAGCTAATGAATGTTTCGATGCTGAACAACGGCAAAATGACAACGTTTTCATTGGTCCCTCTTGTTTAGAGAAGACCAGGAAATTATGGATACAAGGATCGTGTTCAAATCAAGAGGCACGCAATGACTCTAAATAATAATGATCATGCCACCAAACACAAACTAAAACTAAAGTAACGAGCCTGTTTTGAAAAGGTAAGAAGTAGAAAGAACAGGTATTTGTGTTAAAAATGTAAGAAGTTAAAAGTCGGCAGAAAAATAAGTAGTGGTAGCCTACCATAAAAATGTAAAAAGTATTTGTACTCCACTACTTCCCACCTCTGCCTAACACAAGCTCTCAGTTACATTTCCATTATCTGTATGTCCATGCCAGTGCACTGAATTCTCTCTTTCTTTCTTGCTCGGGGCCCGTTTCTCTCTCAACCGTGGCCTTTTTTTACATCATTGTTTGACCAGTGCGGAGGCCTACATGTGTCTACATAACAAACGAAACGAGGACTACAAATGAATCACAGGGGATGTGAAATTCTTTAAGAAGTGTTAAATGCTGAGTCGTGTTAAATTACAACCAAAGAAAGAGACTCTCTAAAGAATTAGCACTTAATTAGGTCTTAATTAGCATAATTATGCATGCTAACAGTGTCTCGACAGAATAGCAGTTGTCAGGAGGGTTGAACCATCTGTAACGGCAGAGGATTAATACATCATCTTTTATATCCAACAACGCTTTACCTCTTCTATCTCAAAGTGCTTTTCATTAATCAATTTCGCTTTTATTGGAGAGGAAATTTGTCATTTTTCATTATGTGCCATTATACCACTCCCTTTGCAGCTATAACGGTTCTAATTAGGCCTCAAGTGTATCCTCAAACACAAACACTTGAATAGACAGACACAGATCGTGTTCTCACAGACACCCACATGCACAATTATAGCAATTGGCAGCGATGTGTTATGTTGACCGCACTTAACAACGGTAACACGGGCAGGTTCTGGTGCTGATGAAAAGGGGAAGGGGTTTAAGAGGGAGCTAAGGGTGGGGAGAGAAGGGAGAATTGACAATGAGGAAAAGAGGAGAGGCAGAGAGTGAGCATAAGAAGCAGGGGCACGGTAATCGATGAAAAGTCCTGAACTCAGGAAAACCTTTCCATGTTTGGTAATCAGCTATCACCTCCTCGAGCTATGAGGACGGAAAGGAGAATCAAGGAGAAAGAAATAAAGACTGTTAGGAGATAAGATGGCAAAACAATACAAAATAGTTACTTTGTAGGATCATTTCATAACAATTAAGCAAATCATTTAAGTTTGGTTTAACAAAGTTTACATTTTGTGCCCCAAAATATTCTCTCACTCTGTTCAGTGTTTTTTTTGTAATGTTTTGTTTTGAAACTGTGAATGCTCAAGGGCCACTCACTTTTAATTTTTCTTCCAACAAGGAGCTGTTATGATCTTATCAGGAGCACTCTGTTTATTTCAAACGCTAAGCAGCAGTTCCTTCTTGACCTTGGTAAATGTAGTTTTACAAAAAACAGACCTAACTCAAGTACAACTTACTAGATTTGTAAACTGTCACATGGATACTAAGTGATATTAACAAATGATTAGATTTAGGATGTATTTACTTATAACCACTATGTTAAAGGCACATGCTTACCTGTAAGAATACTCTTATCACTTTTACTCACGTTTTTTTTATTAAAAAGCACAAAAAAGGGCTAACTTTAACGAAGTATGTGCATTAGAATTAACGTCTACTTCATCGTTATACAAATTGGCTAACAATTCATTCTGATGTCTTTTCTTGTTGCATTTTCACCTCTCTCCCTTTTCCTATATTCCTTCCGAGGAATCAATGTCTTGATGGATAACAAGCATGGCACATCTCACCTTCCTCTTTAGGGAAGGGTGACGGAATCACTCCCAGTGCTGCCATTTCCATCTACCAGCCCTGCAACACACACGCTGACACACACAAAGGTGTGGCCAGGGCACATACGCGCCATAGCTGCAATCTATAAAAGCCCTGAGCCTTTAGGCGACCTTGAGACACTCCACTCACTTTGGCCTTGCCAATAGCATAAGTGTGTGGGTCCGTGCTCACACTTGAATCTGTGTGAGCATCAAGCACGTCTCGTCTGCAAACGTTCATTTCACTTAAGCTTATTCACAGAAACTCTCCCACACTCATTGATATAAAACTCTTCTAGCTGATGTTCATGCTAATTCTCTTCATATGGTATTTAAAGTGGGAGTCGAACACTTGAACAAGGTCTCCCCCTCTCCATTTCTCCCCCATGTCTCCCCCCTTCCCCTTCCTCTCCCAGGCCCACAGGGACATTAGCATTATCGATGAGCTCACCCCGTCACCTCAGACACAGGCTCTTAAAAGAGAATAATTTCATGCAAATGAGATATTGATGAGCTAATGATTAATTGGCTGCCTGACTGTGTTAATATGCAATAGCTGTCGTGTAATATGCATTTCTAATGACTCTGTCTCAGTGTGTTCAAACAAATGGACGACTTTGATCATTGGGGTACTCAGAGGCTTTCCACCATGTTAGCTCGGGGATAAAGCTACGCCTGAGGGGTTTGTGCAAACTACCATGGGAATGCAACCAAAGTTCTCCTTCCTCGGTGGTTGCAATGTGTGTTTTTTGCCCTTTCTCACTTACAGTATTTTCTTTTTAGCTATATAAGTAACAACCATATTGTATAAAAGGCCTTGATCCTTGAACCACATACCCATCATTTCCGTACTTCACCCTTGTGGAATGAAGGGGGTATAGTATATTTTCTTTTTTTTAGTAATGTGTTCAAATCTGTTAGCAAATTAAGCGTTAAAATGTAAGCAAACAAATTAATGAATTTCCTTGCCTTGTTTTTGGATTGCACAGAAAACATTTATCTCTTCATTTTTATGCTTTCTTATTGCATCTTTCGGAAAAAGGAAGGCAGCACTTCCGTGCACTTTTTTATTTCCAGTAGACTCAGACTTGATTAATAAATATCATAATTAAGTTGTCACTATTAGTTCATCTCTGTGTATGAATTCCTAATTGAACTGCTACTACTCAGTAACTATAAAAATATACATTTGAAGGTAGGGTAGGTAAGAATGGAGAAACCAGCTCGAGTGAGCTAGAATTTGAAAGTACACAACGGAAACAAATCTGCCCCTTCCTTCAGACTTCCTTACAGAGCCGCTCCTCCAACACACAACGCACACATGACCAATGAGGGCACGAGATAAGTTTGTGCAAAGATGGAAGGCTGACAGGCAGGTAGGCCATCTAGTAGATAATTGATCGTGGTTTTTACAGCACCACGGCTTCCACAGATGACATATATTTATTGTCAAAGCATTTAATGTATTCATTGCTCTCGGCATGTTAAGAGCATTCCATGGAATATAACAAAAAGTGTTTCTGAAGTGAATTACCCCTATAACAAGGTTACACGTTTATTTTACATTTTTATTTAACTTTGAAACTTGTTAAAAATATCCAGTGGAAGATGTTTGAACCCTCCGACACATTCTGCAGTCTTCTATTTAAGCCAATCAGATGAATTATTTCAACAGGAAGTAACCTTAACCTTGGCTAATTGTCAATCAATAAACATTCACCAGACTCATGTCCAGACATAAGGACTGCTCCATTCCTTTACCTCATATTGTTCACCATAGATCAACTGCAGACAGGGACACTGAAGGACAAAAAAAACAGTTTGACGGCTGTAACAGCTCCAATCGAACTGATATCTGGTGATTTGACACAGATAGCGTGACGGCTGGCACAAGGCTGGTCCTAGCTTAGACCATTTCTTCCGGATGTCCTTCTGCTGAAATGTTCTTACGTGTGTGAGGTCAAGACGTGTCTAAAGTGTGGACCCTTTTTACCTTTTTTTTGCTTTCCCATACTAATTGACATGGTCTATTCGCCAAATTATGCCAGGTCAATTTAAGGTTACCATATGTCGGAAAATATACTCTGAAGGATTAATAAGACAAAGGCAGGAGAACTGTTAAAGGTGGACTGGAGATTAACTTAAAATGTAAAACGTAATAGACATATGTGAACAGACATAACTGTTATATTTTCTATAATGCATTTATTTGTGAAGCATTTTTTCATATCTATAATGTAATGAACAATATGAAATAAGAAAAATATACACAATATAAAGTTATCTTTTTGAAGTATCTACAATCCTATTGGCACTCTTTAAACATTATTAAATGTTTGTGACTTATTCTTTAATAAATATTGGTTAGAAGTGTGGCTTGCCTTAAACATCACATAGTGAACTATTTTGTGTATTAAGACATTTAGTCGGAATTCCTCAGACAAATCTGCCTTAATAATCAACTCGGTATTATAACATCCATAATATCAGTGGAGAAACATCATATATAAATGCACTGAGGCGCGTGTGTTTGTTGTATTGTATGTGTAGGTGTAACTGTGTGTAAGTGGCTACATGCGGCTATGAGTGGGCCTAATCAGACTGACTGCTACTGCGCTTGGGGACTTGCATGTATCTGTCCAAGTGTCATTCAGACTGTCCATCTGTCTGTCTGAGGCAAGACGAGAAATGCTGTGTGTACAGTGTGTGTGGCACTGATGGCAATACAGGGCAGCCAGGAGCCAGGGTTTGGTGTGTGAGGTGGTTGATGTAGGGCAGACAGATGGATGGATGGAGGGACGGGACGGGACTGGACTGGACAGGCAATGGAAAAGGCAGACCTGTTGCCAGACCTGTCAAACAGACATAGGCCTGCTGACATTTGCAAGTGTGTGTGTGTGTACGTGCACAGACCTGCAAAAATGGCATTTGATGGCTGCCACTCAGACGACTAATCTGCCATCAGCTGAGTGACAGGGGAATGTGCTGCTGCCCTGACCTGCTCACTTAATCACCAAGTGTCCAATGAGCCTTCTCACATTGTTAGCTGTAAACATCTCCGGGCGTGCGTGCGTGCGTGCGTGCGTGCGTGTGTGTGTTGCTCAAATAAATAGTGTTATAATGGGCCTGAGTTGAGGTACATCGTATTCACACCTTGAAAAAAAGGAAAAAAAGTAAGCTCAAGCTGTTATTTGACAATTAATACTGTGACATTTTGCGGTTTTTGCTTTCTTACTGAGAAAGGATAATTTATATATGATCAATATCAAACTATTCATAAAAGACTCAGCCTGAGTGGAGATAAAAGGACAAAAGCCTCATAATACATTTCTGCATGTAGTTGAATTTTGAACATTACACTTTTTAATACTACAATTTTGATATTTTGCTGTACTTGAGCAAAAATACATCTTAAAGGTTTTATACTATAAACTTAAATGAATATAACTTAATTTAGAAAGAACACATGTTCAGGGTGCTTTCACGGTTAAAAAAAGGTTGGGTAAATAAATAAACACAAGTTGTTGCAAACCTCCAATCTAGGATTTATTCTACAGATATCATTATCTGTAAACAGTATATACAGTCAATGCTCTTTCTTCCAGCCTGTTACTGTGGCTGGACGTGGGGAGAGCTGTACGTCATCAGCCGTTAGAGAATGGCGCAGTGTTGGACAGATAAGAGCCACAACATGTTTCTCAGCCGTGATAAATCCTCCAGTTAGACAGCGCTGACTATTTCCGCTCTTTCATATATGGGGCTTTTTATTGAATTTAGCCACTGATAAATAAATGGACTGCCACAGACCCGTTTAAGCCTGCCCTGAGGAGGATACTTGGCAGGAGTTTATTCTGCTGGCCTTCTTTCTCACTCTTTCTCTTTGTTGTGATAGTGATTTTGTGAGAAATCAGAGAAAGACGAAAGGATATTGAGTGATATCATATTAATGACATCCTGGACATATGAGAAAACAATCCCAGACATGATTACATTTTTGCAAGAGCAGAAAACCCATTTGAATATCAGGACCAGAAAGCAGAGGCAGTGTACAATTCAGCGAGTACAGATAATGGATTGATATTTGGAAATCTGAATCCAGACTCAAACCCACTTCTTTAACATCTTCCTTTAGATCTTTTTATTTTCATTAACAGAACTGTTTCTGTCATTTGTCATGTGTACAATCTAGAGCATAACAGTGTTTTTAGAGATTCTTTATAAAGAAAATACAACTATATAGCACAAGCAACCATTTTATGCTGTATGGGTTTTTACAAATCATATTCTTGTCAAGACGAGTTTTACTACTCTCTGCCCATAAATGCCACATGTTGATACCTGTTGATCATATGTGTGTGGAATCCAAGATATGATGTTGGTGTTAAGGTGACCCTGGGCACCTATATTGAGTTGGATGACTGAGTTAGCCAACCTGCACGTAACCTTAGGTGCTAAATATTAGATTAAATGGATTGATGGACTCCTATTTTGTTTTCATATTGAAACCTTACAACTTGTATCCTCTCTGTGGCAAAAACTAAATGTGCATCGGAAATAACAGCAAAAAGGTTGTCTATTGGTTTCATTTTAATTTAATTGAAGGAAAACACCAGCTTTTATTACACTTTATAATGTACATATTGGGACTGGGTTGAGGCCAAACCGAATCGCCTGCTGCTGCTGTCTTTAACAAAGTAAGTGCTTGATACACAGCCAAAAGTCCATGTGCTGGTCAGGTCTGATCACGGTAAAGATCCATTAGGTTAGTATGCAAATGTATGTATATAAGGGTCATTGATTGGGGTGAGCAGGCCGTTTTGAAGGCCTCGTGATGCTGATCAGGAGGGAAGGGTTAGTGTGACCTGTCTGGATCTTACTCAATACAGTGTCACATTACAGCACAGCTCAATCACTTACAATCCTGAGTCGACCAGGTAATAATGTCGCCTCCTATTGGACCAGAGAGCATCCCAAGATGAATGTGACCTCTACAAACCTATAGAGTGAAAGTGATGTTACTGTCCCAACCCGATACTATACAGTATGTGGTCCAATGATTTCACTCATAAAGGAGCCTAAGGATGCGAGGAACCTTTGGGTGCCCTTTATTCTGTACAGTCTTCTGTGAGACCAGAATTTGTTAATCTGAATCAATATACAATATTATAGCAGCAGTGACAGGGCTCAGCAATATTGTTCCTTTGAAAAATGCAAATAAATCAGAGAAGCGAAAAAATGTGTTCAATCGTGGGTATTGTGCAGAATCAATTTTAACCAAGGACACAGTAGATTGTGGGGTTAATAATTTCATAATGAAACAAATAGTCACCAAATGATCCATGTTAATTGCTAGATTGAATTTAGATTGAAATATGTTTATATTTAACTATAGCCAATGTTAATGTAAGTGCTTATTCTGTAACAATACATCTATTAGTCCTTTGACAATACTGTAAATGAATCAACAGCCATGCGGATGAGCAATGATAGAACAGCTCTACCTTTATCACAAAGAAATGAGTTGGTGTTATTAGGAATGCTATGAAAATAGTTATGTCTTTTGTGGCCTGTGAAGCTTAGTTTGAAGATTCCTGCTTGGGTTGCATTATGTTTTGTAACCGGACTCCTACTACAGAATAAGAGTGAGGAACATTTTCTGTCCAATGCATGTTCTTCAACTTTATAGAAGTGAGAAATCGGATTGCCCCTTTCAATAAAATGATTAGTTATATACATATTAGTTATTTATTTATGTCTGATAATATATTAGACCAAGCAGTTATCAATGAACTGACCAAATATGAAACGCACAAAACAATAATGTTGATAAGTTGCAGCCACTGGGTATCTGTAGGATAAACCTGCTTCCAACTAGACACTTTTTCTATTGCAAACGTTGTACCAACCCAGAATAAGCCGACATAAAATCCTCATGATGGTGGGAGAAGAAATTGCACTTTATTTATTCCTTCTGATACACAGTGCCTCCGGAAAGTACTCATACCCCTTCACTTTTTCACATTTTGTTATGTTACAGCCATATTCAAAATTGATTAAATTAATTTGTTTTCTCAACATTCTACACACAATACCCCATCATGAGAAAGTGAACACAGTTTTAAAATAATTTTCGCAAATGAATAAAAAATAAAAAAACTCAAATATCACATAAACATACAGTAAGTATTCACACCCTTTACTCAATACATTGTTGAAGCACCTTTGGCAGCAAGTACAGCCTCAAGTCTTCTTGAGTATGATGCTACAAGCTTGGCACACCTATCTTTTGGCAGTTTCTCCCATTCTTCTTTGCAGATTGTCTCAAGCTCCATCGGCTTGGATGGGGAGCGTCGGTGCACAGCCATGTCCAGACCTCTCCAGAGAGAGATATTCAATCTGGTTCAAGTCTGGGCTCTGGCTGGGCCACTCAAGGACATTCACAGACTTGTCCTGAAGCCACTCCTTTGTTATCGTGGCTGTGTGCTTAGGGTCGTTGTCCTGTTGAAAGTTGAACCTGCGCCCCAGTCTGAGGTCCAGAGCGCTCTGGAGCAGGTTTTCATTAAGGATCTCTCTGTACATTGCTGCATTCATCTTTCCCTTGACCCTGACTAGTCTCCCAGTTCCTGCCGCTGAAAAACATCCTCACACCAGGATGCTGCCACCACCATGCTTCACTGTAGGGATGGTATTGGCCAGGTCTGGTTTCCTCCAGACATGATGCTTGGCATTCAGGCCAAAGAGATCAATTTGGTTTCATCAGACCAGACAATTTTGTTTCTCATGGTCTGAGAATCCTCTAAGTGCTCCATGAGGGCTTTCATGTGCCTTTTACTGAGGAGTGGCTTCCTTCTGGCCACTCTAACGGCCCCTACACACGGCGGCGTGCGTTGTCGCTTGCCGGCGGGGGGGGCTGAAACTTGACCAACAACCAATCACATGAATCTCCCGCCCCAGACACACAAGCACGCGGTTTGATTGGCTAGAGCTTGTACTGCCATATGATTCGATTGGCTGACGCCTCCGTCAAGGCGTCAAAAGTAGAACATTGCTCTACTTTTGCAGTGAGCACCGCAAGAGAAGCTATGCAGTTCGGCGAATCTTGACGTCACCCCATTCAAAGTGAATGGGCGTTGAAGCGGCAACGCACGCCGCCGTGTGTAGGGGCCGTAAAGGCCTGATTGGTGGAGTGCTGCAGAGATGGTTGTCCTTCTGGAAGGTTCTCCCATCTCCACAGAGGAACACTGGAGCTCTGTCAGAGTTGGTTACATGACCCTCTACCAAAGGTTGCCTCTTGTAAGCTATGCACACACTTCAGAGAGGATTTAATGGTTTGGTCACCTCTCTGACTAAGGTCTTTTCCCCCGATGTTCAGTTTGGTTTGGGCGGCCAGCTTTAGGAAGAGCCGTGGTGGTTTCAAACATCTTCCATTTGCAAATAATGGAGACCAATGTGCTTTTTAGGACGTTCAATGCTGCATAAATGTGTCTGTACCCTTCCCCAGATCTGTGCCTTGATACAATCCTGTCTCTGAGGTCTACAGACAATTCCTTGGACCTCATGACTTGGTTTGTGCTCTGATATGCACTGTCAACTGTGGGACCTCCTATAGACAGGTGTGTTCCTTTCCAAGTCATGTCAAATCTATTGAATTTACCACAGGTGGACTCCAATCAAGTTATAGAAACATTTCAAGGATGATCAGTGGAAACGGGATGCACTTGAGCTCAATGTTCAGTGTCATAGCAAAGGGAGTGAATACTTATGTACATGATTATTTTTAACACGTTTGCAAACAATTCTTTAAAAACGTTTTCACTTTCTCATTATGGGGTATTGTGTCTAGAATGTTGAGAAAACAAATGAATTTAATCAATTTTGAAATATGGCTGTAACATAACAAAATGTGGAAAAAGTGAAGATGTGTGAATACTTTCCAGAGGCACTGTATATAATTGTATAGGCTCTACGTATAGCCTGATTCTCGAGACAAATAACCAAGAGCCCAAATCTGGGACAGTAACCAGGAGTTACTGATGAGGTACAATCTCTCTGAGGACACGGACCTATGTCATAATCCATTGTGGGCGAGGGGTGAGTGTGTGTGTGTGTACATGCGTGTGTGCGTGTGTGTGTGAAGCTATACCATCTGCAATAACTGGAGCTGACAGCTCCCACACCCTTCAGTGCAGTGTGTGTCTATGGGCTCATTCAGAGTGACAGTGTAGATTAGGGGTGTAATCCTTGCAGAGCTACAGGGGATCTATCAGTACCCTGGGCTCCAGACACACACACACACACACACACACACACACACACACACACACACACACACACACACACACACACACACACACACACACACACACACACACACACACACACACACACACACACACACACACACACACTGACGAACACAGAGACACATTGTGCTGGAAATTAATTGAAATGTTAATGGAGGCGAAGACTCCATTCTTAATTGCTTGGTGCTGGATTAAGACAAGATCGTTTATGAAGAGAAATTAAATCAGGATCCGGGGCGATCTTGGTTGTAAAAAGGTTTCAGGCGTGTGCTGGAAGGTCATAAATGAGCGCCGATTGTCACAACGAACAAACAACGACTGACACCCTCTGCTTTTGTTAGCAGGTCATGTTGGCAAACTGAATGGGATAATTAGTTAACAATATGTACTCAAAGAAAGTTCACTCTATTTGTCTTTTTTTCCCCCAAATGAAATATCTGAGGTGGCAGAAAAATAAAAGCAGTGTTTTGAGTTTTCCCGGATGTGTCGAGGAAAAACACTTAGAGGGAGGCTTTGATCTTAGTTTTAATTAGCTCCTATTCCCCTCTAGTATTCCTCTTTTCTGTATTTGCAAGAAAGCGTATGAACAATGCTCACAATGTAGCCTCTTCTGCCGATATCAGCATTTTACTTAACTTTCCCTCTTAACTTGTTTTTTTTTCTTCTTTACTTCTCAAAGTGTACCCTCTCTTCCCTTAAAATGTCACCACGTAGGAGAACAGCAAAGAGAAGCTCGTAGCTGATTTCCTTCATGTCCATCTTGGTTATTCTCTTTATGCCTTCAAGATGTATCCAACATGTCAAGCCCATGATAAATTCATCATGTGTATGTTTTTGAATCAATATTAATTTCAGTTCTTTCATGATGGCAAATCAATAGCAGCAACATTAAGAGGCTCCTTTGCATGTTGAGCACCTTGTCTCTGCCAGTGAATGGAGGCGTGATGAGAGGTGAGGGAGCATCCATGGTGGTGCCAGCAGGGAGGCCCAAACTCACTCATTATCTCCCTTCAATTAGACCCTCTCGCTTCGCCACCCTGAGACTCCACAAAGCATGTGTGTAAGTGGCTGGGTGTGTGTGTGTGTGTGTGTGTGTGTGTGTGTGTGTGTGTGTGTGTGTGTGTGTGTGTGTGTGTGTGTGTGTGTGTGTGTGTGTGTGTGTGTGTGTGTGTGTGTGTGTGTGTGTGTGTGTGTGTGTGTGTGTGTGTGTGTGTGTGTGTGTGTGTGTGTGTGTGTGTGTGTGTGTGTGTGTGTGTTTCTGTGTGTGTTTCTTTCGCCTTCACCCTGCTGAGTTTATCATACAGGCAACTAAGGAGTGTTTCTGCTGAAAATCTCTCTCACTGATCGCTTAGACAGAATTGGACAGGCCATCTTTCTCTTTTCTCTTTGTTCCTGTGTTTGTGTTCGTTCAATGAATAGTGATGTGCAGCTATTTAAAGAGTTTGTTCAACCAATACACAGAGCTTTATAAAACACCCTAATAAAACATTAAAAACAAATGTTTTTATGTTACCCAGAGACAGGCACTGTTATGTACAAAGCCTACATTAATAATTTCTGTTGTAGTTTTTTTTTTTTTTTTTAGATGTGCACATGCCACAATAGTGCCACAAACCGATAAACAATAAGGGGTAATTCAACCTTATCGAGGACACACACAAACATGTTAAACGGTCAACTCTCTATCGCTGTGTTTTCTCTCTCACACTCTTACCTGTGACTTCTCGACATCTTCTTATTTTCTGGACCAAGCACCAATTTATTTTTCCTGTTGCTGTCCTTACAGATTAAGACTGCCAGCACATTAATGTGATTCCACAAACCAAAACCTGCATCGTAATGCAATATCAAATGTCGAATTATTTTACTCTTCAGTTTTTATTATCGTGCTTGAATTCAGACGGAATTCGGAACCCATTGTCGAGCCACATTCTCCACCTGTGCACACTATGCATGTGTGTGTGTGCTTTTGGGCCGTAATGTATCCCAGCCTTCACCCGTAAGGCTGAGGGCTTGTGTGCGTGTGTGTGTGTGTGTGTGTGTGTGTGTGTGTGTGTGTGTGTGTGTGTGTGTGTGTGTGTGTGTGTGTGTGTGTGTGTGTGTGTGTGTGTGTGTGTGTGTGTGTGTGTGTGTGTGTGTGTGTGTGTGTGTGAGTGTGAGTGTGAGTGTGCATGTGCATGCGTGCGAGCGAACTTGCATGTGCGCGTGTCCCACCGCAGAGGAACTCAATCCAACATTTATGAGGTCTGTATGTGTAAGTCTCTGGCCTCTTGCAGTCTCAAAGCATAGGGTATAACACAGGAGGACACACACTCACACTCACACACACACACTGCTGTTTGTTCTCTTGAAAGCACATTACCAGGCATGTGTTACAACATTCACACCGGAAAACAGATACAGACAAAATGCCAAGGACAGTGAGCTTAGCCCTAATGAACTATGAAAGTGAAGTCTCTGAGCCTGTGTGTATGCTTGTTTGTCTGCGTGTGTACAGACAGAGAAATACATGGGTGGAGGTCAATTTGTGGGTCGGATAGTTTTACAGACAGCAGTGAGAGAGCATCAGAGCTACTATTAAGTGAGAGAGAGAAGGCAGTGAATAAAAAAGTGAGTAGTATATAATATGTGAGCAGGGGCTGCAGAAGTTTGTCTCTCCATCAGTAGCCCTGCTCCCTCGGTGCGCTTTACTCCCCAGAGGCCCTGTTGTTTAGGGTTGCAGAGCCACCTAGGCCTTGATGAATTTCTGCCCGTCAACAAATTAAGAACTGCTATTGTTGCTGTGACAACAAGGCATCCCGGTCGCCGTGGGGAGCACCATGGAGACCAGTGACAGAACTCCAGAATTCTCCTAATCATCCCCAGCTGTCAGGAAGCACCTGGCCTGACACCTCTGCTTAAAACCTGTCTCCCAGGCATAAGATAATTACAAGTGCCAGCAGAGAAGGAGAGAGGCGGCAGGGAGAAGGAGAGCTAGTGAGAGAGGAGAGAAGAGAGAATTCTTTCTTATAAGTGGCTGTGTGAGGAAGGGAGTGCATGGAGCTTTTTCAGACAAGTTGCCATTGAAGTGGAGGAAGTCTTCAAAGGTGGTAGTGGAGTTGAGTGTGGGGAGGTGTCTGGGGGTGTCTCCCCTCTTCCCTAAAGAGAAGGCCTGGGAGGGGGTCCCTAGATAGCGCTGTGGGGGACAGGTGAAGGACGGAGCTGTCACTGGGCCCACATTCACACACATTTAGAAGACAGAGACTGTTTGACTGGTCCAGTACAAATGCTCCATGGATTGCACCACATTTTGGGGGTAACAGTTGGTGGAGTTTTTAGGAAAGTTGAACTAAAGTTATGAAAGCTCTGGTCTGCTGTGTGTATAGTTGCATGGGTAAATAGAGTAATGGTTTGGAGAAAGTGTGTACAAAGCTAACAAAACAAAAACCTTACTGCTCACATGCCAAACTGCCTCTCTGTTTCTGACAAAAAGAGAACCACACAGGGCTCATGTCACACCGGCCCTCTGTGTAACCAGCCTGATTGCTACGCGAGAAAATACTTGCCATATCAAATGAGCCGCTAAGGAAGAGCAACACACACACACAGACACGCTAACGTTTCATTACAACCTCTCATTTCTCTAGCAGCGGGGCCTTCCTTCAGAATAACACTCCTGTCATCCCATCCACAGGGGGCTAAATTATTCAAATACTCTAATTCTTCCCTTCTTCCTCCCACCACCAGCCCTCTCTCACTTTCACCACTCTGCCACTCATAATTTGTCTTTTTCATTGTTGCCAATTTAGAGGCAATCCCTCCCATTAATGATGCCAACTGTTCTAAATGGTGTGGCTGTGAGAACGAGGGAGGAGGGGGGTGTCAGCGAGAGGGAAGGGGTGCAAAGACAATGCTCTGGATTTTACAAGCTGCTGTGCAGATATAAATGGATGATATACTGACTTTTACCCCTCTCCCTCTCCTGCCCTCCCACATGCTCTGATTGTTAAACAGGCTTTGTTTTATTAACTGTTTAAATGTACATATGTGACTTTATTTGCCTGTCACCAGTAAGCATATTTTGGGAGATTAAGAAATATATCTACATCTGTTTCCTGTGCAGGATCTACTCGGATGCATAAAACTCTGGAATATATTTTCACAACGAATCAATTAGATCATATACTTTTATGATCATGCCTTTGTATTGGCAAGTAGCGAGCTATCTAAAAAACACTTTATTTTTGTATTGACTGAATGAAAAGTACAATAAAACCGAATACATCAGCAAGAGCAGTGATGATACAGCAAAATGGCACTTAGAATATTGTTATTGTCCTTTTATGTGTTCCCCTGGGAACAGCTACCTGCAGACATATATAGAAAATCACATTCAAATCATGAATATTTGAAATTGAGAAATAATTTATTCACATGCATTAATCTGTGTTATGAACACGAGAAACAATGTCAATATTTCATCTCTGAGAAAGTATGCTAAGGCACAGACTCTTGAATAGAAGCTGAATCTGCATGTTTGCAATCTGGATATTGTTCTTAAAATGATAAAAAACAAACAAAGTCAGCTGCATTATCTCATGACTTATCTTCGCAGGAAAAAACACAGGAGTTGCAGTTCTTGGAGAGGATTTAATGTTTACCTCTTATTAAGCATGTTTGAAGTGACGTACTTGTTACTGGACCCTCTGGCCTTTTCTAAATAAGAAATAATAGTAAATAAATAACTTGTTGGCTGAAGGATGCTGGATCAATGTAAGGGCTTGGTAATGATTTGTTGTAGACATATGTGTGTTCAGAATGATGATGTATTAATTTCAAACATCACACTAATTTTCAGTTTCACACATATTACAGAAGCCATTTCTAAACAGACTACTTTAAGTTATACAATGTGCTTAATGTTATATCTAAATAGAACCTTTTAATATAACCAGCAATTATTTTCCGACCTTATCACAGGTGATCACAATCGCTGGTGCATGGGGAGTAAGGATGTTGACACATGGGGAAGGAGAGAGAGAGCAGGCAAAATAAATATTGATTGCTATGAGAAAGAAGGGTGAGAGACAGAGAGAGTGAGGGAGAGAGGCTTGGTTAAGCTGTGTGATGGAACTCCGCTGCTATCTTAAATGAGGAATCCCATATGAAGGTCTGGATTAACCAAATTTAATCCCTCATCAAACAGACAATAACAGTGCAGCTTAATCCTCCCCAATTCTCAGATTAGCAGCGCCTGTGCTCTCGTCTTGGCAGCGCAGCAGGGGCCGGCGCCGGCCCATTGAGCTCTCCTCCACAATGACCTCTGGATGAGAACGGGCTTACACGCTGCAAGCATGAACGCCATCACAGCACCCGCTAGTCCAAAAAGTTTCAACAGATATATGACACATTCACAGGACATGAGGAGAGGACAATTTGGAGTTCTGGGTTGACATGACATTTTGCTACATTCCACTCGCAAAACGAATGTTCTCTGAGATATTTGAAAATGTACCGTTATACAAATACACTGTGATTATCAGGGAATTAAAGAAAGCTCAAAGAAAGGTGTTTCAGTGCACTTGACTTTGAAGACCTTGATTGTTCTACAAAACCTGTAATTAGAGGTTGAGATAGGGGGATGTAATTACCTCTAAGAGTGAGTACCCTGGAGTAAACAAATATGTGCATCAAGCAAATAAAGGATTACCGTGTATATGCTCACTTCACTCTGGAAAGCGTCTGATTCATCTGGGAAATGCAAAGCACAACATAAGGCGAGAGGGTTTGAGAGACGGGGAGAAACAGAGAAAACAAGAACACAGAGAACGGGCCAAAACTGCTGACACCAGCTCTTCTGAGTCCTTTCTTTAGATAAAACATAAATAGGCAACTGCTCGTTGGGAATACATGTTTAACTGAGACAAATTTATTCATGTCTCTACTTTTTCTTTGAAATATGTTACTGCAGAACAATTTGATCCAAAACATTTAGATTTTTAAATGTCATTATTTAGATCCTGTGATATGGCTTCATAAAAGTGGACCACATTAAAATGTTCATGAGGGAATTAACCAACAGAGGCAGCAGGTCATTGTCTTGTTAACAAGTTTGTTTTGCTGATGGAGTCCTGCAACACAAGTTTGAGCATATAGCTGAAATGTTGATTTAAACCTCTGTTGACTATCTCTTGCATTGTCTGTAGCTCGTGGGAATGCTGAGCTTTAGTTTCTCTGCTAATTAAGGTAATTGTGATTGAAGAGTGGCCTGTTTTAGTGTCGCCTGGAGGCAGAAAAGGTTGTTTTTTTTGCAGCGCTAGTTGGGCTGTACTCAGACCTGAGACCCTGCAGGCACCAGGAGACAGTGTGTGTGTGATGTGTGCTGACCTGTGGAGACCCTGCATGTTTAGGTAAAGATGTACAGAGACACACTGAGACATTTCTGTTGACAAACCAGCGCACCTGAATGTTAGAGGTGACGATCGGACATGACAGAGGGCCTGAAAGCAGAGTATAGTCTTACATGTAAAAAAAAAAAGATACTGACATGAAGGACTGTGGGCTTTTTTAGGGTGAGGCCAAACATTTTGAATCCTGAACCAAGTATTATTTTCTATTCTACAAAAAGGGAGCTCCTGACTGTTTAAAGACAGCCACGATTGCCATAAATTAAATCAATATGATCATGTATTTTGACTAGGATGCTCCCTTGTTTGTGTTGGGAGAAACAGGAATACCCCCCATAGAAAAAAAACTCAGGCCCTTTTTATATTTGATTTCAGCCTCAGGAAAGAGTAAAAGAACTCCACTTTTTTCAATATTGAACCATAAAACTCCCTCTAATGTAAAGTGCACTGCAGTGTGTGCACGTCTACTGTATATTGTCTGCCCTAGTTTAAATGATCCTAGCCCATTTTATTTCCCCTTCATACTTGTGAGTGTGTTTTTAGTATGTTCTGCCAGTAATATTAATTATATTATTAAAAGCAGGTGTGCACGTAGTAGTAGTGGTAATATAATGCTTCCATAAATATTTTGTGTGTGTGTGTGTGTGTGTGTGTGTGTGTGTGTGTGTGTGTGTGTGTGTGTGTGTGTGTGTGTGTGTGTGTGTGTGTGTGTGTGTGTGTGTGTGTGTGTGTGTGTGTGTGTGTGTGTGTGTGTGTGTGTGTGTGTGTGTGTGTGTGTGTGTGTGTGTGTGTGTGTGTGTGTTTCTTGGAGCAGGACCAGCACTGTAGTCATGGAGCTCAGGCGGTCTAATGTTGTACTGCTGCCAAAACAGTAAAGCAGCCCCCACTGATATAAGTTATTAATATTTAACTGTCCACTATTAAAGTTTAAGGCGGTTGAGATGGAGCTGGGGGGAAAAGAGGCTACTTCATGATCACTGGCCGTACAGCACTGTAAACATGTTCACTAAAGCCCCTGACAGTGTTACTGTGTGGATTTAGGGAGCAAGAGGCTACAGTTGTTCTGTGTGTAAACTTAAAGTATGGACACTGGATCAGATAAATGCATTTATTTCTGAATGATTCAGGTTTTTCTCTAAGCATGACAATAAAATAATTTAGAGGAATTGTTGCAAACAACGCGATTAATTTGCACATGTCTTATAATACAAATGGATAGATACAGTACAGTCTGCAAAGGCCACGTTGAGAGGCTGCATTTCTTGGCTGTTGATTGTCACATTTACTGTCCTCAGTCATCAGGGTGCAGTGAAAAGTCTTGTGTAATTTCCTTTGTCATAAAACTCCTATATATTTACTTTTTATTTGTTGCTGTAAACCTGCACTAGAAAATAAATAAAAATGCCATATGGTTTATTATTTTTTATATTCAATACACACTTATAAATGCACGGTTTAATATGGAAACATATATGAAAAAATATAACAAGGCATTTGCCTCGACTGTGCCCCAACATTCTTTAATCATACTCAGCAAAAATGTATCTATCTATAAACATTTTTGGTTGTTTTCAGTAAAAGCATTCCTTTTATTTAACCCTTAAATTCAACGTGGAGAATACATTCAGTACATCATACTGTAGGGCAGTGAGAAACAGCCTTGTAAAACGTGTTACCCCTAACTTGCCACCCCTGTTGTTTCTTTGCTCCAAAGAGCCTGGAGCGTGACCTCCCCCTGACGTTTTGAGGTAAACAAGTCAAACCAAGGTTAAAACAGGAAGAAATGCACTGTGAGATTCAGCGATGTTCCAACTCGCTCAGGAAGAGGTTCTATAAAAGAATAGGCTGGCTGGCTAAAAGTGAGCATGAAAAATACCCCACCTCCACGTTGACCCATATCATCCATTATGTGTGGTGATTATGAGAATAGAACTGCCTTATGGGTAGCCACAGTACCAGGAAACAATAGCTCACTGTCAGCCTGTGTTTTAACCGTAGGATGACCAGCTTTATTACGATCTGATTATTGAAGCCTCACTGAAGTCTCACCAGTCGTCGTTATTCTGGCTGCTCCACTGGATCATTCAATGAACTGTTTCAATTTATATTCAGATAAATGAACAAACAATTACAACCACACACAGGCATTTTCAAAGAGGTCATGACCACAAAGAGAGCACAGCTGACACGGTTTGTAATATATGTGGCCTGCACATGATACTGGATCACTCCTGCCCCTCTGATATAAATAAAAAAGGACTTGAAATAAAAGGTGTGTCTATTCCTAAACTGCTTTATGACACACTGCTTCTCATACATAATGCATTCATGCAAATGACAATGTTCTGCATTCAAAAATAACAAGGGAACCTAAATCTTTGCCAAAATTAGTCTTTTAATGACATTTCCTTGAATGCAAATGCAGGCCAGGTCTGAGCGTAATTCTGCCCAGGAATTAAACTAAGTTGGCCTGGTTTATCTTAATAGCTGATCTCAGCCCAGTGGGGCTGGTATTAAGTCTGTCGGTCGCAGCACAGCGCTCAACGCAATCACAGCTTTGCCTTCTCTTGCGTAGCTTACTCCAGTGACCAGCATAGAATTAACATGTGCATGGACGTGCACTCACACACGCACACACACATACACACACATACACACACACACACACACACACACACACACACACACACACACACACACACACACACACACACACACACACACACACACACACACACACACATTCACACCTGCACATACACAATCCCACACACACGCCTCAGTGCATTCCAATATGATGTTTCTCCATTGATATTATGGATGTAATTATACTGGGTTGATTATTTAGGCCGATTCGTCTGTGGAATCCCTCCTAAATGTCTAAATATACAAAATGGTTTAGTATGTGTCATTTAATGCAAGCCACGTTTCTAACTGATATTTATTTTAGAATAAGTTGTAAACCTATTTATAAATATTTTTGAACTTTAGGTTGTTTTTAGTGAAAGCTTTTATTTAGTCTATTTATTTGTACTTTATATTTCTATAATATAATTACCATAAAATTAATGTTATAACATTTACATTAAACATTTTTATGCCGTATAGTTCTGCTGTAATAATGAGATGTGCGTGTGGGTGGGTGTGTATGGCAAGGCTGACATATCACCTGACAGAAGTGGGGTCTTTGCAGGCAGACAGCACTTCATTATGAGGCCATTTGGATTAGAACAGATTAGGGTATTATATAGATATGAAGAAGAGACTAATTATGCACTAATTAACACATCATTATATGGAGATCACAGCTTGTGGTCTATGATGGTGCGTGTGTGCATATGTGTGTGTGCTGCATGTTAGCTTAAATGTATTACCTCGTATGTGTAAGTCTGTCCATGTCTGTTGTTGAAAAATATCATCCTTCACTGTGTCTCTCCCTATGGTCAAATGGAGAGGATCTGTGTGCTGAACTCAAGTTTCACAATTGTTCCCCTGACAGGACCATTGTGTGTTTGGTATATAGCTTCCAGTGTTGAAGAGAAATCACTGGTCCCTTCACTCTATCCCAGCACAAAGTGACTTGGAGTAACTGCCAATGATAACTAGTAATTACATCCATTTAAAATGTGCATTATTTTACCACTGCATTGAATAAACTAGTGAGGCAGAAAATTGTCCAGTTTTATCCTCTCCCTTATAAACACACATTCTCGAAAGGAAGCACTTATATTTTTGACAGGTTTTATCCTTGAGTGAGGCTAAACATTCTCGAGGAGTTTCCATGTTAATTGTCCCAGTGAGAGACGGACAGAGGAGGCCAAGCAGACAGCGGGACAGACACACACTCAGTCACAGTGAAGGAACCCACGCCTAAATTAATCTCTCCAGTTCACTGCAGTGACTCTTACCCCGAGCCATTGAACTTTGATAGAGGATTCATCTTTTGAAACTAGACTAAAGGCATTTTGACAAAAAAAATATTATTTTCACTATTGTACAAAGAGGACATGATTTCCTGGGTGGAAATACATTTGAATGAACATGTGCTGTCTATTCATTGGGCGAACTTTCTCTTAATACAAGTCTGGCTCTGTCCCTGTATGTGTGGACTCATTGTATGCATGTGGCACAAAGAGTGATAGGAGTCTTTAGAAAAGAGCGAAGCTCTCCACAGATTAGACTCCATTAGCATTTAAGGTACTGTCATAAATTCCTCCGAAAGTGGAGGGAAGAGGCAGGACAAATGAAGTAGGATTAATAGGGGGCCCGAGCCTGACCGATAGTGGGGATTGGGAGGCAGGGTCACCTTGGGATAGAGGGGCAGAGAGGCAAATGTGAAGACTAGCAGAGGTAACAGTTAGATGGACTTAGACATACGGAAGAGACATATGAAATACAGTATTGTACAGTTGATAAAAGAAGAATGAAAGGTAAAAAGGTGAGAGAAGAATATATGAGCTTATAGTATGCAGGAACAGAAAAAGATTCGGTTAGGTCTGTGACCTTCTCTGCAGCTGACCTCCAGACAGGTAATGAGGTCACCGTAGAGAGACAGATAGCTACTGTTTGTACAGTGGTGGGGGTGCACGTGTGTAAATGTACACCTGCTCAACTTAATACATCATATACACTTACAGGAAGAGTTTTATGTCTTTTCAAGCACCTGCAACACATATATTTTCAAAATATAGTACATCTGTGTAAGGCTGTAACCTGATTTTTTTCTAAACAATTATTAATAAGATAAGAGGTGATTAACTGGCCAACAATGATTACAAAACCTACATTCTTCTCCCATCACCTTACACCTGAAAAGTGAGACCGAGGGAAACTTATTGAAAATTTCTTGTACTCTTAAAACTATGCAGAAAAAGTGGTAAGTTTGCATTTGTTCAGTAAAGTTGAACGCAAGAAACCCTTAAAAATTAGCTGAAAGGCACTAAAATGCTAAGTTAATCATATTGGAACAGTATGGTGATTTCTTTACTGACACATATGCACATGATTTCGACTCTGATACTGTGGACGGTCTCTGAAAATAGGGCTAAGAATGGATATTATAAAGAGAGTATACTATATGGGGAGGAAGAGTGTAACAGGTAGTGTATGTACAGTAAGCAATGTTCGCTATCAGTGTGCAGCTGTTCCTGTAGTTAAGTGATAAAGTTGACTTTTCACAAACAATAAGTTCATCCATAGTGTTTAAATGAAAATAATCATCACAACTGCTCTAAAACAAAGATGACAACCTATTTTTTTGAAGTTTGGAATCAATTGTGTTACTCTTTGCTATATCAGTTAGATTTCACAAGCAGGTTACACTCTATCATTGTGTGAGAATCACTTTTTTAAGACAAAGGGAAGGGCAGCTAAAACAAAATATTTGGGCTCACCTCTGAAACCCAAGTTTGACTGGATGCTGAATCACTGACTTGCAGCAGACTTGTAACAAAGTTTCTCCTTCCTCTGATCTGCAGTTTGAATTGACTTTCAGCCAGCCAAGGAGGTGAGGGTGAATGTCTGTCTTTATGCAGCTTAACTCCCAACCCTTACAGTAGCAGGGACAAGGTGACTTACAGGTAATCCATAAGAATAAGGAGCCAGGCAGGCGCCCTGGGCTTTTATTAGATCTCCGATACTCCCCGGCCCCAGTCCCAGCCTCGGCCCCAGATTGGCACTCGCTGGCTCCACCTAGAGAAGGGCTACGTCGCAAATTACTCCAGACAGCCCCTATGACATCCACCTAAAAACCACCTTTCCTATAACAGGGGGGTGGGGTGGTGGAGGATAGAAGATGTCAGTGTCTCCTCACATTCACCCATGGAGAAAGTAAGAGGGCGAAAGAGGCAGAGAAAGTAAGGGGAGGGATCTATCCGTCAGAGCTTAAGGAGTTTTCTAACAGTACATTGACCTTGAGTGCTTGCCATTGATTTCCAGTAACGCCTCCCAAACAGCGTTGCGAACCCCGCCGAGCACTGCGGGACCCTGATTGGGAACAGATTTCCCAAATTCCGATACCGTGCCACCTGCCCAGGATGATGGATAGTCCTCCTGTATCCCATCAATCCTCACCTGCTGCCGAGGAGGTGACACCTGGGCCAGATTTATCATCATATACGACAACAAGCCAAGCAACCAATCAGAGAGTGGTATACTAAACTGAGGCCCCTCCCCCCTGGAGGGCTCCATTATGTTTGGGAACAGATTTATTCCTGCAGTGTGACAAGAGGTGGGGAGATGAGAGGGGAGAGGAAGAAGATGGGACAGGGGAGAGGGAGATGACTCCTTGGGATAAACAAAGGGTTAAACTGAGTGATGCTTTAAAGGGGTACCACAGAGAAATGTATTTCAGATGGAGGGAAACAGGGTTGCCGTAATGACACTACTAGGGTTATTTTGTCAATTTAAACATTCATATAGGGAAGTGTAAACTGTATTCAGAAGTGTTTTTCATGATTGTGTTAACTTCAAAATACTTTTAAACTTTCTGGACGTTTCTCCAAAATATTTGAAACCAGCCTGTTTGTTTCAAATCAGAATAACTAGGTCAATGTGTTCATATGATTCACAATATACAGCCACATCATCACATGATGAATTAATTAATTCCAACCCCTCAGAAATGACCATGGAAGCAGAAGAGGTGATCACAGGACCATGAATGCACTAATCTAATTAATATCCTCCTGTTCCTGCCACTGATTTTACGACTAGTTAAAAACCTTCTGCTGCTTTTATGGCTATTAGAGGCCAAGTGTGAGCTATCTTCTACTTCACTCCATTTTCTCCCTCCACCAGCAGTTAGCTGTCCTAAAAATTAAGAGCCTCTGTGGAGCATAGGGTTCAATCGACTTAGAGGCCAACTACCTCTAGATCATTGCACCAGAAAAGCTCCAGAAAACAATGCAGAATGAGACCTGACAGTTATGATAATAGTCTTGTATTGCTAGGTGGTTTTCTTTCTACAATTAACCTTCTATCTCCCTTCCCCCAAAAACCCTTTCCTCTCCCTTTTCCGCTCTACAAACCCCTTCCTTCTTTCCCTCTCTTTCACTTGGCGGAGCTACAGCGGTTTCTCCGAGGCTCACCAGGCACTGTGCTTTAGCCCTGTGTAATCCTGCCAACCCTATTTCATTAGCCACGCGGACTAAAGAGCTTAACGACACAGCCCCATCGCAGTAGAGAGAGAGAGGGAGAGAAAAAAAAGACACAACACAAATTCCTCAGAATACATGGACACTCAGCCAGTATTTACGCTTTCTCCCTCTCTCTCCATGCGCCGTACCATACCTCTCCCCCTGCCTCCCCATCTCCTTCTTGCAAAGGAGCCCAGAATGGATTAGAGATGGCATCAATGGGATGAGACGTATTACCAATCGATTTGGAGGGAGCGTGGCATTGTTCTTCTGAGTGGAAAACTTTGGATCTGGCCAATGCCAAATGCAGCTGATTGTGAGATGAAGTTGTGCAAAAGAAAGACTCTCGCTCTCTGTCTCTATTGCTCTCTCCTGTCTCGTTTCATCCAAAACTACAGCTTGCGTTTAATCACTAAAGTCATTGAGGACCGTTTTGTGGTTAGTCTGTATTGTCTAGGAGAAGCATGTCGGGTTTAAGAGGCTGTAAAGTAGCTTTGTACTGATCTCGGGAGAAAGCAGGATAAACAAGCAGATTGGAGAGAAACCTGATCAGTGTCAATGGTGATGGTTTAGGATTTCGTCTTTCACTGATGCCTTCTGCCTGACAGCACAAAAACACCATTGTATTGACAAGAGAGTGTGACTAAAAAAGAAAGACAGGAGCTATATCTTAGGTCTGCCCATCATTTCCATTCCTCTTCTGTAGCCTTAAGATAAAAAATGTTTGTGCTAACGGATAAAACCTTAACTGTATAACTCATTAAGATTGCTACAATGAAGATTCTACCCCCAAGTTAATTGTGCTGAAATGGTGGTGACTGTATCTGAAACTGTTTATCATTTACTTTATCTAATGGAAGAGTGGGAGGAGTGACACCGGCCTTGGGTGTGGAGCTGGAGGATGTAGGGGGGCTGCCCGGGGTCTGGGCAGGTTGTCAGCTAAGGGCAGAAGGGGTGGGGAACAGGGCAGAGACTGCTGCCATATTTCTTCATGAGGGCGACAGTGACAGAAGCGCCACAAAACGAATGGCCTGTCAAAAGAAATGAGAACGAATAGTTCCTGTTCCATCGAAAGAGGTTTCTTCAAGCATCAAGGGGTGTTTCGTTTGGAGGCAGATACCAGGACCAAGTCTGCAGCTACCATGACTGCTAACAACCCTGAGTCTCAGTAGAGGCCAACTGCATATGTTGAGGATCACCACTTATAAGGAAAGTAGAAGAAAAGCATAAAGAGCAGAGCTTTTGTCCCGGTCTCTTTTGGCCACATCATCGTATACATTTTAGCCACGGTCTTCCTGCAGCTTCAGGATGGTGTGGGTGTGACCATACTATATGTTTTGTTGCACCTGTTCGGCAGTCAGGAGTTACATATCGATCTTTTTGAGTCTTGATTATATTTTTCGTGACCTTGTGTCATTTTCAGGTTGTTCTCCTTCCAACGTTGACCTCAGCAGAAGTTTGGTTATAGCTAAGACAATTCAACATTTTTCCTGGGGACTTTTGATAGTTCCACTGAAAACCCCAAACATGTGCATGGCTTGCTACTTTTTTGAGCTACTGGTGGTAATTTGGGTGAACTACCTCTTTAAAATACTTGCCACTAGTTTTAAATATTGTCGTTTGGTTTATTGTACATCAGCTACTTAGCTGAATATGGACTTTTCGAACGAGGGCTCCATTTTCTCTCTGTCTCCATCTCTTTCTCTCCTTATTCTTTCCTTCTTTCCGTTAACTGTAGCTTCTCCACGCCCAGTTTCCTTTCTTTAGTTTCCCCCCTATTTTGGTATCTAATCTTCTTTTTCTGTCTCATCATTAGTGGCTGTCCCATGTTGGGGGGAGAGTAATCTGAACTACGTGTCCCAGGGGCCCATTCCTTTACTTCTTGCTGTAGGAATAAGTGGCCTATTGATTAGTTATCAGCCCGTAATTGGGCTGCGATCTCCCTCGGCCTCAGATATCCCCCAGATATATGACACTCTTGACAGCCTGAGAGGTGGATGAGGGGGCGGGGGTTTCTCCTGCCTGCCAACACTTTACTCAACAAAATGTCTTCCTGGCCATGCCAACTGCTGCCCACATCTCTCTCCCTGCAAAGGGATTTTCAACATCATGCCATAGAAAGATTATTCAATCTTTTAAATTATAGAGCTAGCGAGAGGTCCTGCAGGACTTAATGCTCTGTGTTAACTATGAGCACCCATTTTTGCCATTTTCTCATAGCAATAAACTCTGAAATTGTAATCAGAGTTTGAAAATGAAAATGGTGCGGCTTACCGAGAAATAAACTTATATAAGCTCAGAGTAAGTACACCATTCGCATATGGATAATTGCCTGTGAGGGATTTCAATACAAATTGAGGCTCAGGAAGCGGATGAGCAACAGGAAGGGTGTCTCTACTCCTGTGTAAGCATCCAAATCTACTGTGAGTGCGCAAAGAACCATGACTAACTCTTACTAAGTCTGTTTGTGCGTTTTTAGAAAAAAGCTTAAAGATACTTTCCTCTCTTCTTCATCTCACTTCCTCTTGCTGTCATCACCTCGTTTTTCACCCACAAAAATGTGTCTCTCATAGGACTCTTTCATTTGGTAAGAATCTGAAATATATCAATCTTCAAATGCACCCGCATTTTCCACTCAACATCATGAGGTGCTAATTGTGAGCGTTTGTGAGCTTGATCAAAGTGTGCAGAGGAGATGAGTCCCGCTGGGTTTTCCAGACAGACAAACATGTCAAACTCTCCATTTAGCAGCCAGATTAATGCTTCGCCCAGCCCTCCCCCTGCGCCCTCGCTCCTCCCGTCTCTCCCCCAAAACCACATCTGATAAACATCTCATTTCAACACTCAATATTGCCATCATCAAAAGTCCACCCATTACATGAAGCCTGTTCATCATCCTGTTTCACTTATCCCTCGGGCCAGCAACGATCAACCTTTTCCCCCCATCCTCCACCCTCGCCCTCCCCCAGAGAAGTGAATATCCCAGTGGAAGTGCATTTGTCTCCTGGCATTAATATAAAGGATTGTTGTATGAGGCTGTGGTGTCCTGTGGGCTGTATTGTCTCTGCATCTCCCCTTCTGACAGAGTGCAGAATAATGCACAGAGATATGTGAATTTAGTTTGCTTGCTGCCTCACACACTCCTCTGCTTACTAAGACCTATAGGAAAATGATTCTTCCATTCCAGAAGAACAGATGAGAGGATTATCACAGGGAGACAGAAATTAATATTTACATTCATCTGCAATAATCTTAAATCAGACTGTTTGCATAGTTGTTTACATTCTCATCTTTCTTTTGGTTGAATCTCTTAGTTTCCCCGAAGGGATGAATCTAAGCATGAGGAGACTTCAGAGGAGGTCTGGGCTGCGGGAAACAATGTGTGTTTGATCTGTAATGTGGCCCCACCTCACTATTGTCCGGTAAGGCTGCCTCCTGATCTCTACAGAGCCAGCAGTATCCTTAGTTGCGTTGAAAAACACACAAAGACTCATACAAATAGTTAATTTAATTATTTTTATTGCAAGTTAAGTTGTTAAGATTTTATTTTCTTGGTTTTTATACCCTGTAATAAAAGTTACACTCATTGTCTAAAAGCATTCCTTTAATATTCCATCCAAACGGAAATAAATCCTTAACATGCAACTTCCCCATATTTCAGAATTTTTATTTTTTTATTTTTTTAACAATAACCACAGCTATTAAATGTACAATGATGTAAAACATAACAAATCAGAAAATCCATACGTTTGAGGAGATACAATTAGGAAATACTTTGTCTCGAAAAAAAGACGTACACTTTTAACCAATGAAAAATAAGTTTATTAGTTGTCTATTTGTAATAATTATTTTGGCTAAAGTCAACCCTGCTCTTAAACTGTGTATTCGTTTACAATAACTTTTTGTATGATATCATGAGAGAATTTAATAAATCTGAGAACTCCTATACAGGAGTACAGAAGCTGTTTTGTTCCTGCTGAATACATATATGGACTAAAAGATAGTTTATTAAGAGAGGCCTGCTGTATGTATATGTTTGTATGTCAAAGTATATTATGGTTTGAATGAGGGTGATGTCAACGTGGAGTAGGTGAGCAGCATAAAGAGAAAGAAGACTCCTTGCACCCCCACTGTATGACGGCACAGTTTGACTCTGACTAATGGGGAATCTCTTTATGCATGTGAGTCACATTAATAACCGCACAGAGTGGACACTGTGGACATTAATAACAGTGTACAGTTGCAGAGAGCATATAGCACCGTACATATACTGGCCACATCAATAACATCTCATAACCTCCAACTGTACATGAATCATCTTGCCATGTGTACACAGGAAGTCACGCATGCAAACGCTGTGTTCATGTATACACTCTAAAATACAATTATTAACCCTGACAATACTAAAGGTATTCAGAAACCATTGAGGAAAAGCAAACAGCTTGTGTACCTTGCATTGTTTTTGTTATTTTGTTGTTTCTTCTACCTGCTCCTTCACATGCTGGGTGATGCACGGTGGGGATAGCTAATGAAGCCAATAATGTAGCAGTGTGTGTCTAATGAGAGAAGAGCAGCTCCAGTTCCACACTATTCACACTTAACTTCAGTGTGTCTGTGTGTGAACATGATTACATTTATGAACCTGGACTGATACATCCACAATGAGATATGTCCTCCCTCTGTGCTGTCCAATTTAACATATTTGTGTACTCATAATACCCTGGAAAATCATTAACTCGTAGACTGCTCTGACATGTGAATGAACAGCATCTCTTCATCATGTTACTCGTTCACGCTAGAGATATCATATTCAAACTACACATACAGTTTGCTGGTTTTTAAAGTATAATAGCAGAAGCATCCTGTGTTACACAGCGACAGAGAGCAGATGAGACTGCTCAGACGATGCCTGTGATGTCCTCCTGCTGTGAGAGACAATAACCAGATGTGAAGAGGAGAGTTTGACACATGCAAGTCTGCTCATTGTGGCCAATTACCAGGTTGAAGCATCCTTCTGGCAGGCACAGAGCCAGAGAGAGAATCACAGCCTGCATTTCTCATCAAGAGCATCCAGTCATTTGAATCAGAACTCACACTGCTCCGTTGTTTTACTCTGCACAATGTTTCCATTTTGAGACATTAAGGGTTTGATTGACTGTAGTGACTCAGCCCTTTCTGCCATTCTTCAATGAAAGCAGACCTAGATCTGATGTAAAAAAAACAACAGAGAACCCTTGGCCCTTCATAAAAACATACAACTGGTAAGCCCATATGTATGCGCACAGCTACACTGCAAGTTAATCACTTGTTGAGGGCCTGTTTATCCTCCATTAACCATGCAGACATTTTTCAAGTCCACACATAAACAGACAGTTCACCCTTACCCACCTTCTGAGCAAGTAAATGAATTGAGAAAAGGTTGTAAAAGTCTGATTAATGCGGGATTGGAGAACAGGACAGTGAGATAGTGGGAGAGAGAGCGAGAGAGAGAGCCTGTTCTCTCAAACGTAGCACTTTGCAAATATGGCACTTTGTTTCCGTGATGTGGAAGCTTATTATCTTAATATGCATTATTTTATTCCCCCTATAAAACACTGGCAGAGGAAAGCTCGGTGCTGTTCTTCCTGCTCTTCCTTGTAATAGCTTCTCACAGCTCCTCATTCTATTACAAAAGATACAACAGTTAGTTAAGACCCCACGAAACATTTCATTTTCTGTCCTGCTAATTAAATGTGTCTCCAATGAGCCCGCTGAGCCCACTTGTCTGGTTGTCCCCCATTTGTGGTGCCACCAGAGTTTAATATATGGCATTAAACAGGGAATGAGAATGAAAATGAAGCCTACCTCCCAGTGGGAATGTAATGAAAGATTATAAGGCATAATCTTTGTCATGCAGAAATCCTTTAGTTTAGTTTCTGTCGTTTTATTTAAGTTACAGTCTGTTAAATATGGTAATGTATTGGCTATTTTTGGCACACTTAAGATTTTGAATAGTCTGAGTGGGGTTATAAAATGCATATCTTTCAGATGCATAATGAGTTTTTTTTTTAATCAACACTCGATCCTCCATTTCCTTTCTTTATCAAAACATAGTGATCATATTTTATACAGTATTAAGATCTTATCGTGGTGTGTAAGCTGCCATATTTGTCCTAAATAAAGTTTATTTCTGCATGTTAATAATTGTACAGACCTCACAAGGAGCTTCTGCTTCTTCACCTGTAAGCAAAACATTTCCATTACAAAGGTGGGTAACAAAGTAAACAACAAGTTGTGCACATCCTCTGTAAAGTGCACGACTTCAGGGAACCCCAGAGGCAAACAAAAGGTTAGCATGCTGAAAATAAAAGGGAGTCTATTGCAATGTGGCACATAAGTCATACTGTAATGAGGATGTTTTCTAATAGATGTAACAATTAGTAAAGTCACTGTACCAGTAAATCACGGGGAACTCTGGGAGCACTGGTTATCCTTTACACAGGATGCATCAGTGTTCTCCTGGGGTGAACTCTGAAAGGTCAGGCAGTGTCTCATTAACACACACTGTGGCTGGGCTCCACATGCAGGGGCCGGGCTATTAACACAAAGCTGGTTTGTACATGTTCGAGGATTTGATGTTTCATTCACAAATCACTGCAAAGCTCTTGGTTCACAAACTGGTTCAAATATTTCATTTCAAACCTTTATGTAACCAGGTGAATCCCATTGAGATCATCGATCTCTTCTTCAAGGGAGACCTGCTGAAAGGTTCCACATTACATTAGTTTGTAAAAGTATCTAATGCTATAACATAATGGTTTAGGCACATCGGTTTCTACAGAAAGTATCACAGCCCTCAATTTTGAGTAAAAGAAGGCTATTTTTTCCACCTGGAGTATAACTTCTATCCACATTAAGGTTTTTTTGGAAAAAGGATGAGAGCTATTCTGGTTGTTTTCCTGGCCTTTATTTTAAAATATTAAAATAAGTTATTATGATATAACACTGATGTTCAAATGCTCTTAACTTTCCTCTGTACTGATGCTGTATAAGTGGTCCTCCTCATGCTCTATAAGCTTGTTTATGATATATGCCTGAGTGCAACCCCTGTATAATGTAGGAAAAAAATCCCCCCGATAAAATAAAGACAGTTGTAAACTTCATGGTAGCGGGCTGCCTATGGGAAACTCCAGAGGGAGACTGGATGGGGTGCATACAGGACTATTAGCCCTGAGTAACACAGCTCATGCATTGGCTCTGGACTCTGCTTGTTAACCCTTGAGACTCCCGGCCCGATAAATCCTGTTTTAAGAGATCTGGCAAACCCAGAGCTCACAAAGCAGCTAGTGTCCCCTCCTGCTTTAAATATGGACCTGTGTGGAGTGAACACATGCGCAACTTTAACTTGTGTCTCTTGTTCACTTGTGTGCCAAGCAACTTTACATATAAAATAAAAATCATTCTAATTTTGAGCATTTTTCTGCTAACAAGATTTTTAAACATTTTGCATACGCCAGCAGCCTTTTTCTTCACTTTCCAGTTTTTTTCATCTCCCTATGTCATGACATGATCTTCTGTCACATCATACGTGTTAAGACACATGTTGTATGAAAATGATCACTGTTAATCTGATGTAATTTCCCTGCTGTGCCAGTCTGCATTTAGACTACAACGGCAAGAACATATAGTCGCATCAGATGGGACACTTCATCTGTTTCATATTTATTCAAAAGCATCAGAGGGGCCTCTGTTGTGTGTTCTAATGAATAAAACACGATGTTTATCCTTCCTGTTTAACGTTAAGTCCCCATGAACAGTCACAGGGACCAAGAGAATATTTACTTGCGTCGGGACACCGGGGAGTTGGATTATCTGCTGGCGGCTTTGTAGTTTTCTGAAGCTTCCCCGTGTGACATGTTCCAGGGAGAGTTCTCTTATTTACTCTCTGGTCCTCTGTGTATAGCCCTCCTTATTGTTTGTTCTTATGTGCCACTCCTGAGGAATGTGCTCCAGGAAAGAGAGACTCATAGAGAAGAGAGGAGAACACTGATGCTGTGATCATTACATGGGATTGAGACTGTAGACTATAGAAGGATTCAGATGGAGGGCTTTTTACTACTGAGTATTCCATTAGAAAGGGGATTTTATTTTGAAGGACTCGCCTTTTGTGAATTACCATAAGACACATGTAAAAATTGAATTTTCTCCTTTAAAATACCTTTCAATTTGCTGACAAAAAAGACATTTATAGACTTAATTTGTATTTTCCATGTAGTTCTGTCCTTTGTTTTGAATCCAAAAATGTAGGCTTTGTCCTTAGGAGTCATGGAAGTTTTTCCTGTCAAATAACCTTCACATATCTTCACATCCAGCAGTAAGACAAACGCTGTCTTGCCTTACAAAAGAAAAGTAATTCGCACAAAAGACAAAATTCAAAGCAGCAAATAATTTGCACTCAGCAATTGAATCTGACTGGCCCCTTTTAAAGCCACATGCAGTTCTATTTTATACCGAAAGGTGGCGACATTGGGTTTCAAAACAATGTCAAAGAATCGGACCCTGCCATGCTCTTTCTAAACACTTTCACCTCCCCACACAGCGATCCGCTTTGTCTGTAGTCTGCTTAGCCTTTTTTTGCAATTTTATGTTAAACATAGACCGTTAATCTAACGTTCAGTAAGAAACACTGAAAGGCATTTTTGATGGATTTCAATTTAAGACGTTCGGTTGGAGTGACTAAAACGAGTGTTGTCTTAAACGAGTTTTGAAATCAATTTGGCTCCCTAATTATAAACTGCCTATGAAATACACCTGTACAAAGGCTCGTTTTATCAACACTTAATGAGATCTGGATAAGGAAATACAAAATAATTTAAAAAAAACCTGTTCTAAAAAATAAAATATATTTGATCAATATGAGTTAATGTAATTATATTTAATGTGATTGCTTTTGTTTGTTACCTTTAATGTATGTTGAAATTATAACGATTTATGTATTTGAAAAGCATAGACATATTTACCATTTGACATCCTCTGTCAATAATCGGAATCTGTTCTGTTTTACTTGTTTCCTTCTTCTCCATGCAAAGTGAATAATAATGAATAGCCAATTAAATCCCATGTGTCAATCTGCTGATGGTCTTGGACAGTTCAGAAAACTTTGCTTTCTATACTATTATGCTAATTACGTCCCCAGATGGGCTCCTCATTGGCTGGGTCTCAGTCAATTTCATATTTCAGTTCTGACGTCAGCCCTCCTATAAAACTAAGCAATGCTTTTTAACTCGTCGGCTGACTGATGCCTTAGAAAAAAAATCTATCAATCCTAGGGTGGAGTTTTTTTTTTCTTTCCACAAAGCAACTATTTGCCCGGGACACGTGCGTGAACCTCCTCAATTTGGCGCACTAATCCTAAAAGGAGCCATGAAGTGTTAAATGGTAGAAACAGAGACAGCGGCGCTCAGACACCCGCACGCTGGGAGAGAGGGAGGAAACAGCGCTGCTCCAATGCGTCTGTGCAACACAGACTGAAGAAAAAAAAAACTTATCGACACACAAACTCAAAACCTGCGCTGCGCAATTAGTGCGTGAAAATCCACTTTTTCTCCGGTTTTGAAGAAAATAAATAAATAAATCAAGCTGGCTCAGTGCGTGTCTCAGCAGCCCACTTTGACAGGTGCTCCTCACCCCCTTTGGAGGACTGTCAACAGCAAGAGGATGGCATCAGAGCTGGCAATGAGCAACTCCGACCTGCCCACCAGTCCCCTGGCCATGGAATATGTTAATGACTTCGATCTGATGAAGTTTGAAGTGAAAAAGGAGCCGGTGGAGCCCGATCGCAGCATCAGCCAGTGCAGCCGCCTGGTCGCCGGGGGATCCCTGTCTTCCACCCCGATGAGCACGCCTTGCAGCTCGGTTCCCCCCTCGCCAAGCTTCTCGGCGCCCAGTCCGGGATCAGGGAGCGAACAGAAGGCACACTTGGAGGATTTCTACTGGATGAACGGGTACCAACAGCAGTTGAACCCCGAGGCTCTGGGTTTTAGCCCGGAGGACGCCGTAGAGGCGCTCATCAGCAGCAGTCACCAGCTCCAGACCTTCGATGGCTATGCCAGAGGGCAGCAGTTCGGCGGCGCAGCCGGGGCAGGGGGCTCCATGGCCGGGGAGGAGATGGGATCAGCGGCCGCCGTGGTATCGGCAGTTATTGCTGCAGCCGCAGCTCAGAATGGGAATCCCCACCACCACCACCACCATCACCACCACCACCATCCAGGGGGACATCATTCCTCCTCCGGGTCGCAATCCAGCGGCGGCATGGGGGGAAACCACCAGCACCTGCGCTTGGATGACCGGTTCTCGGACGAGCAGCTGGTGACCATGTCGGTGCGGGAATTGAACCGGCAGCTCCGGGGGGTCAGCAAGGAAGAGGTGATCCGTCTGAAACAGAAGAGGAGGACGCTAAAGAACAGAGGCTATGCCCAGTCCTGCCGGTACAAGCGGGTCCAGCAGCGGCACGTCTTGGAGGGCGAGAAGACGCAACTCATTCAGCAGGTGGACCACCTCAAGCAGGAGATCTCCCGGCTGGCCAGGGAGAGGGACGCCTACAAGGAGAAATACGAGAAGCTGATCAGCACCGGCTTCAGAGAAAACGGAGGGTCCGGAAGCGACAACAACCCCTCGTCCCCGGAGTTTTTCATGTGAGTCTCGGCGCTCAAAAGTTTTAATAACCGTCCCCTCACAAAAAAACATAAAATAAAAACTTTAAATTGGCACGCACCTAAAAAAATAGGGTGTTCCTGCTTGTGAAGTTAACGTTTGTTAAAGCTGCATAGTTAAGAAAAAATAGTTTTACACTTTTCTGTGTTTCAAAATAATTTTCTTTCAGTTTGAGGATTTTAGTTTTTATTTATGTTTTATTTATTTTAGAGGATATAAAAAAAGACCTGTTTAAATGAATGAATAATAATTTGGTTTCTACAAATATTTGAAAGGAGTTCTGTACAATTCGCGACGTTTTTCTTTGGACACACTGCATGAAAGACACTTTCCTCAGCATAGGTCCGCCTATAGTCCACCCTGTTCCCTTTACCCAAAATCGGTTGTATGAAAATCAACAATCTCCAAACACAACAGCATTATTTTATTTGGATTTATAATGCATTTTTGTTTAAAGTACATGTATTTTTTTATATGAATGATCTCATTTTCATATCATCATTGTCTTGTGAAAAAAGCATCCAAACTCGGTAGAAGTTTGGAGAATTGATGTGAGACTGTAACAGTTTTGTGAAGCCATGCATGCTGGTCATGTACGTATTGTGCTTTGACTTTCTTTCCTTTTTACTTGTTTTGTGAATTTTTGTTTGATGATTGTATGAAACCATGACTGCATTGTTAAGCCTCATCACATGTTGCCATTTATTTGTTTCAAAGTGTAAACAGGTACATTCATCCGTCGTTTTGGTTTTATAAAAGTTCCCCCGAATATGGACCCATCACCTTTTTATAGGCTGATTTTGGAGCCCTCTGAAGAAGAAAAAAGACACTGTGGAAAAGGCTACTTTTTTCTTAATATTGATTTATATTCAAAAACAACACTGCCAAGGTGAGCATCATTGAGATATCTAAACAATTATATCATTTATTGACAAATGCAAAGAATAGATTATTGCGATCAACAAGTGGGACTGAAAATAAAAAGGGAAAAGATGCTTTGAACAGAACTGAAGCAGATTATGATGCATGTCCTGAAATAAATGAGAAATAGGCCACTTTGTTACCCCAAATTTTTGCAACAAATGATCTGTTCTTCCTGCAATTCGTTGTTAATGTGCTTTCCTTTCATTCAAGGAGCTTAATTACGTTTACACAGAACCCTATGGGTGTTGTTCGGTAAATAAACTGTGAACTGTCTGGAAATTGTTATAAAAAGTTATATATTCTCGCGATGCTGTAGAAGAATTCAGCAAAGTATTAAGCCATACATCTTTCGTAATGTTTTTTAAAGGGTCTAGACAGTAAAGTTAACTGGCAGACATCGTGTTCAATTTTAAAAAAAAGAAATTTTATAAATATACCATTCATCAATAAATCTTCATGAATGAGAACAAATATATTCTCTTGAAAATGTTTGTTATTATTGTTCTCTTTAGTTTTGCATGTTGTTTCTCACTGTGTCTCTGAGGCGACCCCACACACTGGTAGTCCTGTAATCTCCTCTCGATCTTAACTGAAATATAAACAGTCAATTGCAAATATCATTGAGAAAATGTAAACATCTGTTCACATCTGTTTATTTTTGAAGCGCGATGCAGATGTTGCGAACAGGATTTGTAATTATAACAGCTCAAAGATCAACTCCAGCTCTTATGTGTCTATACGTTATTTAATACGTCGACTCAATATGTGTTCATTATTTATTTTCCCTTGAAAAACACATGGCGAAATATTTCAAAGTATTTTCTTTTTATCTTTTGGCTTCTCAAGAAATGTAAAGGACGATCTTCACTTGTTGCGTAGTTAAAGGCAGGAAAATGTATCTCAAAAAACGTGAAGCTAATCAGACAAAAACGCTCGGATATTCATGATATAATTTTACTTTTGCCTCAGGGCCTATTAATCGTGCTGCAGCTGTCCTGGAAAAAGCGTTAAGAGTTAATGATTGATTTTAAAGTAAACTTGCACTTTTTACTCGGTAGCTGTCCACTTGTTGAATATTGTCCGTGGTGTGTTTCATTTAGAAAATCGATCGTAGATAAACCTCTAGATGACAAAATGATTAAATATGCGATTATATACAATTATGTCTAATTTTGAAAATATGAATTTTGACATCCTCCAAATAGACTAAGTCCGAATAGAAATACACTTTCTGCAGTCTAACACTTTATAATCACCAGGAATAATAATTCCCATAACAATAAACGCTTCTTACTTTAGTTTGTATCCTGACAAAATGTTTCGCTATGACATGCAAGGGTTTTCAGAAAACACACCATTTTGCCTCAATGTAAAGATCGTTAATTTGGCTCCGACCTAGTCACGCTGATCAAAGGAGGAGGAGAAAAGCCACAGCAGGCACCCGGAGTTTGTTTCCTGTGGGAGGGACAAGCGGCTCAGCAGCTCCCGGCCTGCGGAGGACTGCTGATCCTGAATCAGCCCGCTGAACTCAGGGCATCCTGAGCAGCAGCATGGCCGAGACAAACGATGCATATATGGTCTAGGTTGGGCTGCATACAAGATTACTGCCACCGCTGTGTCTGTGTGTTTGCTTACGTTTTGTGTTTCTGTTTTGAATGTAAGGAGACGTTTTTTCAAATTGTATCATAGAAACTTGAACACATTCCAAGCAAGTCTGAACTGAGCTTAAGACTTTACAGACTGTGTATTTGCTCTGTCTCACCTGTACAACTGTGTGTCACACACTGGCATTGGCTCCAATGAAAGCCCAGAGTGAGGGACAAGGCAGAGCATGATCCTCTCCTGCCTGGAGGAATGATTCTCTCTGTGATTAAAAGTGAGTGAGAGACAGAGATAGAGCAAGCGGGACAGAGAGAGTATTACAGAGAGCGAGGGAGAGAGGGAGATGCTGGCTGCCTTCCTGCTCCTTTCAGATGATAAACGATCAGAGATGCATCCTAGCTGAGAGGAGAGGGCCTTTTAGTGAGCATGTGTCCCCTAATTTATGGCCTTCCTATCTGATTAGGTCAATATAGTGTGCTATTTAATTACATTTGTGTTATAACCTGGAACTAGAGATGCTATACTTCTTTCACGGTACCCCTTTCTTCTGTGAGGCAGATAGGGCTAGCTTTCTGTGGAGGCTCAGGATTTAGCTCTGGACGGTCTTAAATGTAACGTGACAGACAGGCGCTGTGATTTGTGTGGAGGTTCATAGGTTTCCAGTGCTCCACTTCTCAATATGTGAGAATGAAAAGTAGGAAAGTGCTGATCATTGTAGGCGAGGAGATTGTGTGGGACGTTTTCATCTTGTTTGTGTGTTTTGACTTGAAGACACACCAAGTGGCAGGAAGATTCAGTAGCACTTCCTGTGTTAAAGGAGGACAGAAGGCACAGGAAATAATATTTCAGCGCATCCTACTCATTTCTCAGCGCTCAACCAAATTCACTGCTTCTTTCTCCGCCTTTTGCTTCCTCTCTTTCATTTGCACATCATGTAAAAGCGTGTACATATAGAATACAGACACACCACATTATTAATCTTATCAGTATGAACTGTAATTCTATTCTCCGGCCCTCTATTGACTTCTGCACTGTGATCATTTGCAGTCTGTCCAATGATTAGGTTATTAAAGATAATGTAGTTGTCTGCTGTCACAATATTGGACTCACTCTTTCAGGTCAACTATGGGAAATCACTTTGAAATTTATCAGTATTGACATTTGAATCATCATCATGTACTTCGCTTTAATGCCTCAGAATTAATAGGACAAAGGATGTGAGCACTTTTTAGTGTCTATTTGTGTGAGTGCTCAATAACCAGCCAACATTGTCTTTTATTTGACCTTGTGGAGGAAGGGTGTACATGTGCTGCAACTGAGTGCATTAAATCTATAGGCATGAGTAAGTCGCTTTATCAGGACACTGTGAGGCATGTAGCGTTTTATTTGTATCAAAATGATTGTAAGGAAAATAAATGATGTCTCCTTTAGCAGAGAAAAAGTCAGAATGCCATAGAAGAAAAAAGAAGAACAGCTTGAATACTTACTTGATTTATTAAGGTTAACTAATAAGTGTTAATAATCATCCGAGCAGTAAATAAAGAGTTATTAAAACACTACCTGAAAAAGTATTTATTACCGTAAGGTGTCAGTTATAATATTCTATCCAATCCATGTTATCATTTAAAGAAAGGCTATCACAACATAAAAAACTATTTGCTTTTCGATTACTCATTTAATTATTTTTGTAACAACTGGAGACATGTCTCATTTTGTAACACAACAGTTTTTGTGTACCTTCATTTTCTTTTCTTCCCCATGAAAAGCCAACCCCTAAAGGGTTAAAACATATTCACATTCAAAAGAGGAAACAATTTCAATCTCTTACACTCAATACGCATCTGCATCACTCCACGCGATAAACATTTACATTTAAATTGATTTAAATCAGCTGCGTTTATGTTCCTCTATGGTCCGTCCATCACGTAGACCTGTGATGCCGAGCCTCCCTCCCTCTCTCTCTGTCTTGCAGTGTCCTGAGTTATGTGTCATTTATTTGAAACCCTAATAATTTAACCTCCCCTCCTGTCTCGCCTGTGCATGTGGTGGGAATGCAGCAGCTGTAAAGAAGCTTTGTGCTGCTGCCTCTGTGTGTATCTTATTGGCTTTACACAGTGATTTTTTCCAGCACATAGAAGCATGGGTAGAGAGGAGGTAATGTGATTGTCTGAATCCAATCCTAAAGTCTTGTGTTGAATTGAGATTACTGTAAATGCTCAGCTGTAAAAGAACGCGCGTATGGGCAGATGCAATGTGTCTTGTGTATGTTGCAGTGGAATTTCAGACACTGGATTTGCATTTGCTTGTATAAAAAGCTCACACCAGAATGCATTACTAAAGGGCAATAGATGAAAGCTAATTATGATTTAATTATATGTGATCACAATATTCTGACTCACAGATAAACATAGCCGAGGCTGTGTTGATGTTTTCAACAGTGAGTTGAGTTGCAGGGCACAGAGTCAGTGGAGTGGTGTGTTTTGGACCGCAGCAAACGTGGTGAAACCGAGTGCATTGTGTGTGTGTGTGTGTGTGTGTGTGTGTGTGTGTGTGTGTGTGTGTGTGTGTGTGTGTGTGTGTGTGTGTGTGTGTGTGTGTGTGTGTGTGTGTGTGTGTGTGTGTGTGTGTGTGTGTGTGTGTGTATGTGTATGTGTATGTGTATGTGTATGTGTGTGTGTGTGTGTGTGTGTGTGTGTGTGTGTGGTGTGTGTGTGTGTGTGTGTGTGTGTGTGTGTGTGTGTGTGTGTATGTTTGTCTATGTGTGTGTGTTTAAGTCTGCGTGTGCATGAGTTTGTGTTATGCAGGGCGGAGCTGGAGCCAAGCCCGACCCCTGTGTGTTTTACCTGCATCTCAATGAAGCGAGAGGTGATTTACCCTTCGACTGCAGTCAGCCACTCTCTCTCTCTCTCTTTCTTCTTCTCTCCGTCTCTTTCTTTCTCTCTGTCCCTCTCTCTCTCTCTCCGTCTCTCAGCCAGTCAAACAGACATTGATCTCTTTGCGAGGCAAGGTGACCCACAGCGTTGTTCAGCTCTTCCAAAGTTTCTGCTCCCTCTTTCATTTGTACCTGGGAAAGGCCTTGACCCCACACACTGCTACCATGTAGCAGCTCTCTGCACATGGCCTCCACTTTCCCTTTTTCAAACCCAGTGTGGGTGTGTGTGAGTGTGTGGTGTGTGTGTGGTGTGTGTGTGAGTGTGAGGTGTGTGTGTGGTGTGTGTGTGTGTGTGTGTGTGTGTGTGTGTGTGTGTGTGTGTGTGGTGTGTGTGTGTGTGTGTGTGTGTGTGTGTGTGTGTGTGTGTGTGTGTGTGTGTGTGTGTGTGTGTGTGTGTGTGTGTGTGTGTGTGTGTGTGTGTGTGTGTGTGTGTGTGTGTGTGTGTGTGTGTGTGTGTGTGTTTGTGTGTATGTGAAATGTTCCTCTGTGTCTGGCTCTTTGTGTTGATCAGGCCCTTTGTTGGTCTTCACCTATAGGTGTTTGTAATTATGTGCACATTGATTTCTATGGGGTTGAAACTGTACATTTTCTACAGTATAGGTACATCTGAGAGGCTGGTCCGTCCAGGTTGATTTTTAAGAGCATTGTTGTGTCTGCTGTGGGTCTGCTACTGGGAGCTCCTATGTAGCTGAATGGGTCAGAGTCCATTTGGCCCCAGTGTGAATCGGATTACAGGGAAATGAATGGCTCTCATTGTAGCTCAAAGATGGATTGGGGGGCAACAATATACTTTGTCGTTGCGTTGCCTCATTTCATTTTACTGAAGTCCAGGATAATTTTCAGGATAATCTTTCAGTATAATTTGTCATTAGGTTTTTAAAGCAGGTTTATTTATCCACAGTTGTACCTGATATATTTTCATGTATAGCTCACGTGTATGCGTATGTTATATTCTCACACAAACGTGTGATGAAATGAATGCAAATGTATGTGCACATATGGTCCTCATAATCAGACTGACCTGCCTGCTTAGTTTCAGTAATTTATGAACAAATACATTGAATCTAAATGAAAATATTTTTAGCAATGCACTTACATTTCAAAGTGTTTTAATAAAGCAATGGATTTTTTTTAAATGGTCATGGTTTTAGTCAACCATGACAATATTATCACAGAACTATATTAATTAATCTGACTCAGAATTTTAAACAACTTTTGTTTTTGTGTTTTTTATTTTTGTACACATTTGTACATTAATGGCAATTCAGAATTATATATTTATATAACATGTTCTCTGTCCCGGTAATTTGTGACTTCATTTGTGCTCTCTCCATCGTGTCACTTTCCTTTTTAAATTCGTAGTCGGTTTAAAAACCAAACAACCATAACCTTATGTTCAGAGTGTGTTTTGTGTGCAGCAGAGTGTCCTGTGTTGTTGGATCACAGCGAAGGTTTTATAATATATTTCTGTTTTCTGTCTTCGCAGGACATCCAGAAAGTTCCTCCATCTGTGATAGAGAGCTGTGTCCGTCCCACCACCCTGGATTTTGAGGTAATTGGTCATGCTCAGTTTTTAACGCCTTTGTACTCCTTTACTGTAAAACTCAAATGAATTATTTACTTACATTATTTTATAAAATATATATTATGATATATAAGAATATAAACCGCATCAAAACGTTTTCAGAAGTCTGATCATCTAAATGTCTGCTGCATGTGTATCAAAATGCTGCGCATAATGTTTACATTACGCCTTTAACAGTACTGTTTCTACAAACTGATCAGTTAAAATAATACTATTAATTCAGGCCTTTTATTAATTGTATTCACAATTACAAAAGTTAAGGGTCTCTCACCAATGTAATTTTCTGTAATCTGCTTTTGGTTACAGTCAATCTTTACACGGTAAAACAATTCAAACATGTATGTACCATCCAAAATGGAATATGATTTGGTATCTCTCCTCTTAGTGAAATTAAAACCAGTATATTGATTTCATTTAAGAAGAAATTTCTTATTTGGTATGGCATACCCCAGGGAGGGTTTCATTTTAAAATATTCTTCTCACCTCATATTTAGATGATCAAACGCGCTCTCATCCTTCTCTGTGTGCGTTGTTATGCAGTCCTCTGTTTTGGGGCTGTGACAGTGCTGTGTGATTGACAGGAGGGTGACATTCGCAGTGCTCATGGGATGAGGCCAAAACTTTTGTCTTGACCCCTTGAACTCCTTCACTCTCTCAGCTCTCTCTGCGGAGACAAACGCTGTGCAATATTTTTTATTTCTGGCTGACACGTAGATGGACAGATGGTGGGACAGAGGAGGATGATGAAGTGAGTGAAGGAGGATTAGTTTTTATAGAAGGATGGATCTAAGGAATTGAGGCGAAGTAAGGAAGGAGTTAGGGATTGAGGGCAGGGCACCTGGATTTCAATGCAGACATGCACGCCAGGTTGAGAGAACAGGAGGCAAGGGGAAGGGAAGAAGGAAGAAGGGAAGAAGGGATGGCAGGAGGGCTCCTGGCCGTGGATGCAGACAGACAGGCAGGGTAACCAGAGGCAGGCAGTGACCTTCTCTGCTGCTGGAGGATCGAAGGCTTTATTTAAAGGCCTGGTCAATGCAGGGTGCTGCTGAGGTATCAGCCTCGCAGCCAGGCAACTCATCACCACTGTAATACAACTCTCTAACCCTAACCCCCCCCCCCCCCCCCCTCTCACACACACACACACACACACACACACACACACACGCACACGCACACGCACACGCACACGCACACGCACACGCACACACACACACACACACACACACACACACACACACACACACAGGACACTCTCTGGACACCTCAGGTTTTATACTGTACAGTGGAGAGGCTGGACAGAGGAAAGTACAGCATCAGCATCGGCTAATTTTACTGTACAGCAGACAGTGTACTCTACTTTCCTCATGTGCTCAGCATTGTGAGGCACATGCTTGTTTTGCCTTTCCTGTACACTCCATCACTGTCCAATTTATTTATGCTGTTGGCCAATTATATATAGAGAACATCATGCACGATTTTATACTCGACGTACTGATACAGTGAGGATGAAGGTAATGTAAGAGTTAATAACAACGGCAGGCTGCTAAGGTAGGACACCTGCTTCTACGCGTGTGAGCGTGGAGCACGTGCTGGTGTGTGTGTGTGTGTGTGTGTGTGTGTGTGTGTGTGTGTGTGTGTGTGTGTGTGTGTGTGTGTGTGTGTGTGTGTGTGTGTGTGTGTGTGTGTGTGTGTGTGTGTGTGTGTGTGTGTGGCAGCGTTAGGACACCTGCATGCTTCAGCACTTTCTGGCTGTCAGGAGCTCTGAGGTCACAGGCAGGGAGTGGAGAGGGCACATTAGAGGCAGCTTCAGAACCCCCACCCACCCACCACGCCTCCAAGATCCTTCCCCCTGCACCTCATCCCACCCCAACCCCCACTTTTTCCTCTCGCTCCCGTTATCCCCCGTCATCCCTCCTCCTGATCGTCTTCCCCCCGTGGTGACGGGGTGAGTCGGCCACTCGGGGGGAGGGGCGCAGGGACGCAAGGTGCCTCTGTGGCTGACAGCAGGCAGGTCAGGTTTTTGTAGACACGACAGAGGAGGAAGGACACATGCGCACAGCGAGGTGTGAAGAGGAAGGAAGAAAGAGAACATCCTTTCAAGTGCTTGTATGGAAACGTGGGCTGATTATGAAAACACATAACATATGTTTGCTGTTAAATGTAGCCTAGTAAATATCGAAGCCTCAAATATGGTGGGCTGCAGCCATTAGACCACATGGTAACGGCAATCAAACTGAATTATTATTCAATTTCTCACAAAATAACTTGTGGAAAAAAATCTGTCTACCAATGTAGGTAACAGAACATTGTGTCATAATATCTGTTATTGAAGCAAAATTCCTCAATATGATTTCAGATGATAAACAATTAATATAAATATCACCCAACCTTTGCACATTGAATTGTAACGCATTACGCGCAGCTGTGTTGGGTTCTCTTGCATTCTGCATGGACATGAATTGGCTCCTTCCACAGTTTGACACATTTCACTATCCATTTGCTGCCTGGGATATATATAACTACTAGCAGCTCAGTGTGAGACTTGTTACGCTGATACATTCTTGATAGTGACACAGACGTTTTCCCTCGATCCAGAAAATCCAAATGACAGGGAGGATATGAACAGGATGTACGCTCATTATAAGGCCTGCATGGTCTAAAAAGAGAGGAGTAGAATTGGGTAAAAATTACAAAATGGAAAAAGATTTCACTCACTGCTGTTGTAAAGACAAACACACTGAACACAGAACAACTGTGTTTAGATTTGGCTTGTTTTTAAAAATGTGGTATGTGTTTTTACTTTCTTCTAAACCACAGAGTTGATGATACTTGAGGTGAAAGAGACACCCTCGAGCCCAACCTCTAAACATCAACGCGCTCCTCTTTTCAACTTATGTTAATATGCAATTTTCTCTACGAGATTTCAGTTGTTTAAGCCTGGATTGTGTTGTTTTATTCAAACATAATTAGTTGTAAAGCTGTAACCACACTGTGTGAGAGCCTCAGAGCCACTGCTGTCCTCGGGTTGTGACTCTGTGTTCACAGCATGATTGAGAGAGGAACTTGGTATCAGCCGGAGGTTAGTGTGATATAATGTATTCCCCTGAATCACCGCAGCCAGCAGCCCAGGGCCTTCCTCCCGCCCGCAGCCCCCTTCCCCTTAACACACTCACAAACACACACTCCTTCCTTGCATCCCCTCTTCTCTCTTCCCTGTGGTGACTGCCCAATGCTAGCTGCTTAGCGTTGCACCCTGTGTCTAATTGAATCCCAACACTCCGGCGTTAGCTCCTGATGCTACAGAGATGTTAACACGGCACAATACTAACAGTCCCCGGGAAGTGTTTCAACACCCGGCTCCTAAAGAGAAAATTAGTGCTAAGCTCACTCTGGCAGCACATGATTTATTCAAAGCTCCAAACTATGTCTTCTGTATCCCCCGAAGGATCGTCTTTTATAGCTATGAGCGAATCAGCACTTCATACACACACATGCAGCACACGCAGAATATGTATTGTGCTGCTTGTGTGTTGGTCTACAGATTGTGTGTTTCCTCTCACTTCTCATGTTCCTACTGGAGTGTCTATTGTCCCTTATATAAATGTGTCTGCTGGTCTCTCTGCATCCATATTGCTGGCGGCGCCGTCCATCCCCTCTCCCTGACACCCTCACTTGTATTCCCTGGCTCTCAAACACCAGCTCTGGGCTTTAATGGCACATATTTCCTGGGCCCGGCTGAAACGGGATGCATCTTCTCCTTGTTAGCTTGATAAATAACCAGGCTGTTGGGAAAGTGCTGAATTTGAGCTTTCAGCCTCTATTTTCTGCTGGATGACATTAATTTTAAGTGCTGAGAAGGAGCTAACTAATATAGACAAATAAATAAGGAGGAGGAAGGGAAGGTGCAGAGGTGCTGGAGTCACTCTGCTGTCCCTCCCCGTTACCTGTTTATATACACGCATTCATATATGCAATATGCAAATCAGCAACAAATACAATACACACAGGCAGCACACACAAAGACAATACTTCTGTTGTTGTTCAAACTGTGCAATCCTCCTCCCATTATTAGTACAACTCTTGCAGAGGTCAAGTGTTTACCATGCTGCAGGTAGACAGAGTCTGTCAGGTACGGGACGATCGGCTCCTTGCTTCTCTATCTTCTGTCTGCCTCCCTCCCTCCCTCCTCTCTGTCTGTTCCTCCCCCTATGTCTCCTGGATTCTGTGTTTCTTCAGAAAAAAAGATTAGTGTGGCAGCAAAACGGTGACGGGTCACAGTGCACAACAGTATGGATACATTGAATTTATTTGGGTTTATAGCGACAACAAAACAGAGATCAGGTTTGAGTCTGAGGAGCTCATTCATTAGTGGATTGCAATTTAAATATTAGGAGTTTCTTTATTGGGGGAAAGTTAATTATTATTGTGTTGGAGACAAAAAAATAATAAAAGTACGTTAAAGCTGTATATTAAAGGATAGTTTTTAAATTACATTATTTTTTGCATTTGTTTGCTTGTGCTGCGACAGCCCATGATTCATTTCCATCATGGTTTTCATAACCATTTAGAATAGATTGTCTCTTTTCATTGTCAAAAAGACTCTTAGCTTCAACAGCTGCTCTTTTGTATACCTTTTTATAATAAATGTTGAAGTCCTACATTTCTATTATTGTTTTTTTATTTAGTTCTATTGGAGTTCCATTCTCCTCCTGTTTTACATTTTCGGACTCACAAAACCCTGAATGACTTTACATTTGGAAAAAGCATGCGTCACATGACAGCAGCAAAAGCTCAGCGATAAATGGGTTTTTTACCGGCAGTTTATAAAAAGGAGCAAAAGGAAGTCACAGCACATCTGATCATGCAAAGCTACTTTCATCAGTCGCAACATGCAAGATTATACCAACCGTAAATGTACCACAATCAGTTGGACAACACTACACACACACACACACACACACACACACACACACACACACACACACACACACACACACACACACACACACACACACACACACACACACACACACACACACACACACACACACACACACACACACACACACACACACACACCCAACCACAAACATTGCCAATTTGTTATGCTTTTCTTTGGTCTCCTTACAGCAAACATGTAGTTGCTTCTTTGTGTTTACGTTCAGTATTTTTCCTTTGCACAAATCAGTGTATCACATACACACACACACACACACACACACACACACACACACACACACACACACACACACACACACACACACACACACACACACACACACACACGTATAACATGTATAACACAACACAATGAAGTGACTCTGGCTTAGACACATCATACATTATTTTAACAATGTATGGCGCAGTGAATAAAAAGGTCAGTGGTTGAGAACTGGCTCCATGTAACAATAAGATGCATGAAGTGAACACTGCAGGCCTTTCAGTCAGCATCCTGCTGCTGTACAATGTGAGGAGGAAACACATGTGAGCTACAGTGATAGATATACTGTAGGCTGTGTGTGTGTGTGTGTGTGTGTGTGTGTGTGTGTGTGTGTGTGTGTGTGTATATCTGTGTTTATTGGGCTCCAGAGTGAAACACCTTATAACAATAGATTTACTTGGTCTATCAATATTGATTGTACATTTTTCCCTTTTGCCCTTTACCCCTCTTTGATAAATGTATTTTATTACGACAACATTTTGCTTTTAAAGCACATCGTGAGCTGAGATTTGGTTTTTAAAGCGATGCTTTTATTAGAACTATTCTATTTTAGTCAGCTTCAGAATACACTCGCTCTGCAGATGCTATGCAAGCAATGTGTGTTTCTGTTTGCAACGCAGGGTTTAATTTTCAGGGTGTATTTATCACATGCTGTCATGTTGCGGTCACATGACCACATGAACCACTGCCAGCAATTAAGGCTGATAAATCACTCATTTACAGGAAGAGAAGGAGGGACGGAGCTAGGCAAAGAGGAAACGAGAGCGTGATAACTGTGAGGGAGAGGAATAATGAATAGCCTGTACCCTTTCACAGATATTTTATTCTTTCATTTTTTTAAACCGTGGTGTTGAATGTTATTGTGTTTGGGCAGTGTAGTATGAACTGTTTCCAGTGAGGCTCATTGACTCCCACAGGCAGAGTCAAAGAGACAGATGGTAGTCGTTTGTGTGCTTTACTGTGATTGTGACCTGACTGCGCTGCTTTATTTACTGTTGGAGGTGTGCGTGTGTTCACGTGTGCAGCCGAGTGCACAACTCCACAAGCAAATGCATTTGTGTCATGACAAAGAAAGAGATGCACCTTCCCTCTCTCGCTCGGGTTGCTGCTGATGGATTTTCTCTCGGTCTAAACAGGAGAGCAAGCACATGGATGGCTCTGTAAGAAGCGTTTCCAGATACCAAACAATGCTGGGATTTAATTAACAGCATCCTTTATTTTTGTCAGATTGTAGATGGAAATATTGTTACGATGCAGAGTTTGAATTCAACCATACCTGTTCTCTGTGTTGTCTTTTTCACTTGCTGGAATAGAAAATTGAGACATAGCATAAATCTAGAGCTTTGCTGATCTGACACAAGTCTTAAGGTCCTGGGATGTGATCGGGGTCTAACCGGAGCAGCGTCTGTATAAGTTACATTAGAATGTGTGTTTCAGCAGCGAGGGTCAGTGCTCTGCTGTGTCTCAGGCTGCCCACTCACTTGGAAAGGCTGATTAAAGATTCATGAAAGAAAAAGAAAAGAGGGGGAAGAAACGGTTTTAATGGTCTGGAAAAAGGGGATGAGAGAAGAAGGAGAAGAAGGGAGGAGTGGTAGGAAGACAAGCTGTGGTTTCTGTTAGGACTGTCTGAACTCTCATTCACTAAAGACAGCGGTCGCTAACGGTGTCTTAACAATGTGACCATTGAGAGAAGAGAGTCAGTCAGGTTTCCTGCTCCGGAGGAATATTATAAAAAATATTTTAGAAAAGATCAGGCATCAGCAGTTACTCTGTACGAGTTTGCTGTTTGAGAAGTTACTACATTTTAAATGAATAGCAGAGTGTGTGTATATTAATGCTTTATTCAACAGAGGCAGGACCCTAGTCTTACCAATACTATTATTATGAAGGCTTGGGACTGGAGCAGCTATTCAAGGGATGGAAATACATTTTGTAAACATGAACTACTCCAGAATACAAAGTCTAGACAGAGTGTGTTTTTTGTGGGAGTAAAACCAGTGTGATTCTGCCTATAGTTGCTTTCTAGTTACATTAGCAATGTAAGCTGTATGTTTTTTATTATGATTTATTTTTTGTGAAAAACATTAAGACTTTGGTTTTAAATTCTAATCTTGCATCACACAGTATCTTTGTACATGTTTGTGTTTTTTATTTGATCAATTTGTGGTCAGTGTGTCACATTCCATTTTAAAATAAAAGATTATTTATATTAAAGAAATGTAAAAGATGGGAGAAGTAGGGTATGTTCGAAAAACATGTTTTCCCTGAAGAAGATACCACAATCCTCCAAATCTCTGATGTATAATGTTTTTTCCACTACACTCATGTGACGCACAGTAGAAAGGGTGCTGCACTGTCCTCGTCTCACTCTTTCTCTCTTTCTCTCTTTCTCTCCGGTTCAAGGTTGATACACATATGGTGATAGAAAGGGGGAGAGGAGGAGGATATATGAGGGAAGGAGGAGCATGCACACTTTTGGCATGTGTGAACTCCACTTCCTGTCTATGCAAATTGAGCGAGGAAAGGGGCCACATGGACTCCACATACTCTCTCTCTCCCTTTAAAACAGACATGTACAATTTTTTTAAAGTGGTGGTGAACTCATTGAAGACAAATATATATGTGTAGGCTACAGAATTAGTCACTACATGTTTTAAGAGTATTATAGTTAGAAAATGCAAACTGCAATTGTTTTGCTCAAAACAGTTAGTTGTACAGTCATCCATGTGTTAAAGGTGACCTATCATGCATAATGCACGTTTGTACGTCTTTTATACATGAATATGTGTCCCCGGTGTTCCAGGGAACTCACCAAATGTCAGAAAACACAACCCTCTCTATTTTCCTCCTTAGCCAAATATCTAAAAAAGGGGCTGCAACGGATCTGAAAAAAACGGATCCAGATTTCAACACTTTTCTAGATCACAAAGAGGTGCTCCGCTTATTGGTCAACTCTCCACCTAACAGGGGAATGAGCCACGGTCACGTGCATTTCCAAACCTCTCATTCGCATATACTGCAGGACGGATTTCCGTCCATTTGGCTATTCAAATGTTAACGAAACGGACAGACTTCCGTGCACATCAGCGGCTGTCGGATTAAAACAGTTTAATGCACTTTTAACACTCACGTACCCAGGATTCCTGCTCCTTTCCTGGGTTACAAAGTGAGGTGACGCAGCCTGTCCTCTGGGTGCGCTCTGTGTGGGGGGGGGGGGGGGTATCGCAGTATACAGGAAAGGAGTGAGCAGAGAGTAGAGTGGTTGTCGATTCTTGTTCTGTTTTCTGTGAATATCTGCCTCACCCTCTCAGACTTTGAGTTGCGCGCGCTACTAAAGAGACGTGTTGACATGGAAACCAAACAATGGTGTAGCTGTATTAAAGTCCGAGTGGAAACAGTCGTGTGTAAATCTGATTTTGTCAGAAATCGGGAGAAATGCGGGAGAAATATGACCCCGGGAGGAAACCAAGTGAGGGCAATGAAATCGGGAGTCTCCCGGGAAAATCGGGAGGGTTGACAAGTATGTTGTCAACTATCTATTCAGAAACGTCCTGCTGCAACCGAGATGTTTGCGCCTCCACCAAAACCTCCGCTGCTTCAGGGTCAGTTTCTGGATCAAATTGATAATATGCTTGAACACATGCATTGCTTTGAGATGACATGTTTATTCCACACTCGTAATCACAGCAAACATGGTAACGTGACTCTCGCCGGCTCATGCCCCCCTCTTCTGCAGGGGGGCGTGGTCAGCTGCTGCTAAGAATTTTGAAAGACAGGCTTGGAATAGAGCGAAAATTAGCGAAACGAGGCATGGCTAAAAAATGATGTGTTTGGTATTTTGACAAATAAAATGTATAAATATACCTTATATAGGTATGGTCATACACTATTTCATTTAAATATAGCATGATAGGTCTCCTTTAAGTTGCACTGGGATAAATGTGTGAATACTTTATTTGGCTACAGGCTTTGTCAGATACATTTGACAACATATCGGAAGACGTTTTTAACAGAATTCGTCAACATTTCCAAAAAGAAGCATATTCAAACATCCAATTCCTGACATTGAGTTTTGTTTTGGTGGTACTGATAAGTGCGTCACACTGTTCCAGAGCCTACTGTATGTTTTATGTGGCTTTATATCGAGTGAATTTAAGGGCCTGTAAAAATTTGAATATTATTAGCGTCAGACCACCTGGGGTGAACATCTGCAGACTCACTGCAGGACCAACATACATCACTGTTTCTCCTCTCACTATTTACTGTCGCTCACACACACACACACACACACACACACACACACACACACACACACACACACACACACACACACACACACACACACACAGATGCATCCATCTTTTGCATGTCTCTTGTCTTATTGAATTATGCGCAGTTGTGTGTCGCTGCATGGGGAGGCGGGCTGGTTATTAAAGAAGCATCAAGGTCACAGGTCAAGTACAGGATCTGCTCTCCTGGTCAGCCAGGGGTCAAAGGTCAGCAGCTTAGTGTTGGTGGCTAGGGCGAACACAGCTGATTGGTTTATCACATTTAGCTCACTGACAATTCAAAAAAATAGCATTATTTTAATTTGAGCTTTGAATGATCCCTCTGCATTATTGTGCTGACTGTATGAAACCTTTTTATTTGTCTTTTTTTCATGTTTTATTCCCACAGTAACAACTCTCCTTTGAATAATTAGATGTTCTTTTCATCTTCTATTAGGACTGTTTTCCCTCACAATTTTTTCATCTTCAAAGTGAAAGCTAAAATAGAGCGATCATTGCAATTTAATTACTACAAATCCCTTTGTGAATTTGCTCCTGTGTTTGTTTACATGCATGGATTTGCAAGCTTCTGCATTTTTTGTGTGTGATTCAGTGAATGTCTTTACTGTCTTGTGTCGTTCTGTACGTCCCTTCTTATTTATAGTGTGTGTGTGTGTGTGTGTGTGTGTGTGTGTGTGTGTGTGTGTGTGTGTGTGTGTGTGTGTGTGTGTGTGTGTGTGTGTGTGTGTGTGTGTGTGTGTTGATAAAGTTGCAGTGGGGTTTATTTAAATAGATAAGATGGGGTTTTATTCCCAATCAGAGGAATCTCTTGTCGCATCCCAGTCTCTTCATAATAACCCCCGGCATTGCTCCACATCCCCCTGACACTTACACACACACAAACACACACTCTCTCTCAAACACACACAAACACACACGAACACGGTTTTGCAGATATTGCAATTTTTCTCACTCTCAGGGGTAAAAGGCTTTGATAAATGAAAATAAATACTTTTTTTCTTCATACAAGGAATAAAAAGGGAGAGTAGAAAATGGCATAAGAGACACGACGTCTGTGACAGTTTGATGCCTCAATATAAGCAAATTTAGAGTGTGTGTGTCTATGTGTGTGTGTCATTGTGTGTGCTGCTGAAACACAGGTACATCCTCAGTCATTGTGGAGAATAAGAGTGAAGAAGAGAAGGGGAGATATAGCAAGTGGCCTGTAGGCTGACATGTTAACTGAGTTACTGTGAAAGAAAAAAAGCACACAGCAAATGATTTAGAGGAAACAAGTTCTCCTCCCTTATCTGTCTGATTCTGTGACTGCAAGGTCACGTAGACGCCTCCCTCTCTCTCCCTCTCCACCTTTGTTTCCCTCTGCTCCTCCGGACCTCATTTCATTCAACACTCCCAAACCTGCGACAGCTCCATAACTATAACTCTCTCCACCCTGTCCTCTCCTCCTCTCTTCTCTTCATCCACAGCTAAATGACTCTGTCAGAAATAAAGAGCACTTATCTTATCTACTGCCTCCACTCCGCTTTCTCGATCCCCGTCGACGTCAAACACACAAATACACACACGAAAAAAAGAAACGCTTGGACACATCCCAAGAGATAGACACATTACACTAACAGACGTGTATCTTTTATTCTAACTATTATTACAGTTGTAATGACTTTCCCCACCCGTAACCAAAACCTTTTTATTTTCTCTTAATTATTTCCCTCTTTTGGAAGTTAACCACATCTTGCTAGCTTTATTCACATAAAGTCTTCAGACAGCCCACACTGAGGCAGACAGACAGACAGACAGATAGGTAGACGGAGGCTTGACAGAGGACAGGTGTCCACCCATTCTGTTCTGCCATCCTTTTCCTCCTCTTCCTCTCCTGTCATCCCCTTCTTCTCTCCTCCCTGTGGTGTGGAGGAGAGAGAAAGGGATCTACAGCTATCTGCAGCCTGCGGAGGGCTTACTGTGTGTTTTGTCTATGAGAGTGTGTGTGTGTTTCTGTGTGTAGATGCAAGTATGAGCTACCTACTAGGCACTCAGCAGGGGGCCACATAGGGATGAGTGGAAAGAAAGAAGGATGAGGGGGTGGAAGGAGTGTTATAGGGATAAAACTCACGGCATGAAACATAAACACACTCTGTACACACACACACACACACACACACACACACACACGCACACACGCACACACACACACACACACACACACACACACACACACACACACACACACACACACACACACACACACGCACACACACACACATTGCTAGGTATCCCTGCTCACTCCATCACGAATAGCCACAGAGTTACGAAGCCCAACATCGATGCATACTTTGATCAGCATGTATTGTGATGACTTGGTCTTTCTATTACATTAAAGTGCACACACACACACACACACACACACACACACACACACACACACACACACACACACGCACACACACACACACACACACACACACACACACACACACACACACACACACACACACACACACACACACACACACACACACACACACACACACACACACACAACGAGGTCCTGTTCGAACGGTTCATAGGGATCAAAGGTTACAAGTAAACTCCATCGACTGATTCATCTGTTCACAGAGGTTATGCATATGTTTATTGAACCTTGTCCAATTTGGCCACCTTACCTGAGTAAATTAGTTTGAAGTATTTGCATACTGCAGTTTCAGGACTGTCCTTTGTTCGCTGTTCTGCGGGCCTGCGCGCAGTGAGGAAAGAAGAAGGCAGGAGAGAAAGAAAGGGAATGCGCTGGCTCGGAGCAGATAGTGGATATGTGTATGCAAGGATGCTTAAGAGACGGAGAGATGAAAAGAGTGATAATTCTCCTGCTACCCTGAGGCCTCTCGCAGCCTCGCGGGCTCCCTATAGGTCCCCTGACACATGCCTTAGCAGAAAGCCGGGGCCCGCTAATTGGCCCCTGTGATAACACCAGAGAAAGGCAATGTGTGTGTGGATGAGTGTGTTTGTGTTTTGGTATTAAAGTGCCTTAGAAAGCTTATATTCTCTACAAGTAATAAATTATTGGTTTGTAATTCTGCTTTGAAGGGTGTTTGATTTGTAAGCTGTGAGGACATTTATTATGATCTGCTAGCTCATTGAAGTCGGAAGCCACTGAAAGACAATCAAAGCGTATACACTAGTTCAAAGCACTGCTTCAATCTTTAAACAGCTTGTTTCTCTCTAATTGTTTCATTATCTCAGTGTGCTTATTAAATGTAAGATAATTGTTAATTACCACATGAGGATTTGTAAAGGATTTGTCTTGAGTATCAAAACAAATTAATTAAACTGAACACACTTAAAACAACAGCAATGATAACAGCAGGTGCAGTGTGTGTGTGTGTGTGTGTGTGTGTGTGTGTGTGTGTGTGTGTGTGTGTGTGTGTGTGTGTGTGTGTGTGTGTGTGTGTGTGTGTGTGTGTGTGCGTGTGTGCGTGTGCGCGTGTGCGTGTGTGTGTGTGTGTGTGTGTGTGTGCATGTCGGTGTTTGTTTTTTGTTTTTGTGTGTGTGTACCTACATTTCCAATGCTGTTCCTGTTTGTTCTAATCTCTTTGTTTAATTGTGATTCATACGAGGAATTTAAATTAGATTCAAATGAGATTCATGGCTAATTGTAGCAGCACAGGTAATATGCAGATAGATTTAATGATGATTCAGTGTATCTTGCAGTCTAACGAGAGTTTGATTAGACCTTTGGTAGAATCTGGCTGAAACATTACTGTGGTCTGAGAGAGAGCAGCAGGAGTACGAACTGTTGTCTAACGGCCGTATAAGGTAAATACAATATTTGTTCCCATATGCAATTTAAAATTACATTTTGTGAGCATGGTTTTGAGACATCCATGCTTTGCTCTACAATATGGTGTGTCAAAACCAACAATCAGAGGCAGAATAAGAGCAATGTGTAGAATCTCTGGATCATGTAAATTGTCAAATCTTGTGGCACTGTAGGGAAATATTTCTTGGGATAAATTCCTTAAGTGAGCAGATTTGACTGTACATGTAATTCTATACACTCACCAGTTTATTCTGTGTACATTCCAGCTGTTCACAACAGCTGGGACATTATAAGTAAATAAAACGCAGCTTCTGTGCTTTCACATACACGCATGCACACACGTCAACACTTGTTCTTTTGTTGCCTTCCATACATGAGCAACGAGTTGTTTCCTTCCCTCTCTCCTGCTGTACATACACCTGGACATATGTGCACTGCTGGATGCTGTATATGCATCTATACTATGTTTACCATAATTAAATTGATGAGAAAAGGCGTTATGCACTAATTAGTGTGTGTGTGTGTGAGTGTTTAAGTGTGTGTATGTTGTTGTTGGGTAAAGGGGGTTACTTTCGACAGAAATACATGGTTGCAAAGTCATCTGGATTCTTATTTCCTGCTATAAAGATATGTGCTCAAATAACCATATTACTACTCTGTTAGGTGAACCCATTTTTAAACCTTGAAATAAAATGTTATCCAGCTCTATACGATTTTTTATATAACACTGAGGGAAATACATATTTAGAAGCATTGTTAAGTGCTACTACCTAAACACACGCATATGTATACATATCAACAGAAACTTTACATTGTGCCTTGTTTTTCGTACTTACAGTCATTAAGAGAGGGTTATACAGCATGAAGCACGGACACACATAAAATATAGGCATGGTAATGAGGTGAACAATGAAAGAAATATTCAGTGGGACTGGTTAAGGCTTCGCACCAGGCACAAGGGTCTCTGTACTGTACAACTGCAGTATTGATAGATGCTGCAGAGCCTCAGTCTACCGCCCCACTTTATTTCAATTAGCTCACAGGAAGCAGGAAATAACCTGCAAATCAATTGTCATTTCTACGGGGCCGAGGCTGGAGGCTGAGATTCACTTTGTCCACCAATAAAAGATGATGTAGCCATGAAGAAGATTAAAGGGAAATGTCCTCCTCACGTACACTCACACTGCTGTACAGTATATCATTAGTGTGGTGTGCAATTCCTTCAAGGCGGTTTTTTTAATAGTGTACACACTAAGGTTGTCTACTGGTTTAAGAAGTGTTTTCATACATATCAAAGAACGGTTTAAATAATGCTTGCATTTCGTTTTAATAAAAAATCTCACTTCTAAATAATAGTATTCAACACACTTGAACCTTTTATTGCATACAAATATATATATTATTTATCTTGACAGTATTGACAGTATTTTTTGCATTTTGGTGTTTGCTACAGTATGTAAGCTCAACATGTCCACACTTCCTCTGCTCATGTAGCAATTTCCCCTTGAATACATTTTGTTTGTATGGTGGACACTAGTGCTTGCGTTAAATCCGCCCTGGAATCAGACAAAAAAATAAATGTGATGAATGCCATTTAATCAATTTAACCAAGCACAAAACTGTGCAGGCGAGCAGGAAATGTATATGCGCCTGTATAAGAAAAACCTCCAGCGAGGGAGGTTGAGAGAGGGAGGTCAATGTGGATTGCAACCCAGCAAGATATAGTAGGTTATATGGTGTATGATCATATCAGAAAACACAGTCATGTCTGCACCCCACTTTACAGCATATTACACACACAAACACACACTCACCTGAAAACAGAGGACGCGCCGCAGTTTGATTTGTTTGTGTTGTTGGTGCAGTGGACTGAAGCGATGGAGGTAGTAACTGTTTGATGGTAGGCTTTATGGAGACAGTATATAACGCCAGTGACAGTTTATTCAGTGCATGTCAGGAAGGGGGGATTTGTGACACTACAATGGCTGGGACTCTCCTGCAGCCACATGCACTTATGCACCCACCATTCACAGCTCCGGAGGGAGATATGAGTGAGGGAGATGTGAATCTGTTTGCATGTTAAATGTCATAGAGCTGTGTGCAGTATAACGCCGAAACAAGGCTGTAATTCTATACAACAAGTACTAAACTCAGACACTGGGGAAAATGACAAAAATATATGTGTATTTTTTTAATTTGAGGTGCTGATTTGTATGTAACACCACATTTATCGCTGTGACATGCTCGAGTACACACAAATGTCTGAAAGAGTTTAATGAGAGATTTTTCCTCTGCTTCAGAGCTTCAGTGGCAGGCGATTGGAAAGCAGACTGAGATCGTTAGACAGTACATTTTCTTTACAGAAAAATAATTTCTGCCTTCTTTTTGCACTAACTTTTTGTCCAGTTATTCCCCAAGGTCCATTAGCTGAGTTCTCATTGGTTCCCCTCACGGCTAGATGCTATTAGACCTGGGATTGGGTATTGAATTAGCCTGCTGATTGGGTATTGAAGGAGTGAAGACTGATGAGAGGATTTGGCTAAGCTTTCTTCTCCAAACCTCATTACTCACACTCACACTCTCAAAGAGAACACGCACGCACACGCACACACACACACACACACACACACACACACACACACACACACACACACACACACACACACACACACACACACACACACACACACACACACACACACACATGTGCACACAGTCATTTCAGTCCTGCTTAAACTCACACTTTTCAAAGGAACATTTAAATACTTAAAACATGATCCGAGGGGCGGATCTACGGGGGGGGGGGGGAAGGGCAGCTGCCCCCCTAACTTTTGTGTCCCTAAAACTGTACTTGTAGAAACAAACCTACACCATGTCCACAAGCTTCTCAAGCAACGAAACAAGCAGTTCATTAATTCATTAAAATTAAAAACGTAGCTACGACCCTGCATTAAACTGCGGAGCGGAGTTGACACAGACCTCGGCTCACACAGCCAATAGTATGAAGCTGCAGCGTCGGAGACTGCAGTCTCAGGACCACACTCCTGGGACCGCACTCCTAGGACCCTAGTTGTTTTGCAACATCGCCACCTAGTGAATTGGATGACCGCAAAAGTACAACCAGCGAGTATTGAGTCACATACACAGCGAGTCTCTTTAGACATTGTAATGCTTGTTATTAACAATCTAAAAATGCATGAAAATGTGTTTTTCTTACAGAAATTAAATTATTATTATTAACAACAATTTGTGAGCTGAAGGTGGATCAGCTTCCATTGGGAGCATTTCCCCTTCGACTGGTTTTGCTTTTAATAAGGACGAGAGCTTAAAACAAAAATATTAATAATAATAAAAACGCTGCCGTTTGAATCGATAGCGTTTAACAGACGGGCGCTGTTTGGGACGTTACGTTACAAAATACTGCACAGACAGCGCTAGCTGGGAGATCGATCACTTTATTTGCTACACTATGCGGTACTATTAAATCCACGTATATTACACATCACAGCAATGAGGCCAGATAAATTAAACCAGGATACATCCTTTACCGTCAAACTGGATCTATACGCAGCTGCCTGTGTGCGCTTGATAAATACTTTCTGATTTTATATTTAGCTACTTATTAGCTGGCCCTAACGTGTGAAGTTATACAAGCATTTGTACCAGTGCTTTTCACAAGTAGACTCTTGCTTGCAGGCCAGAGTAGCTGGAGTGATTCAACAACAACACAAAGACATATCTGAGAAGTGATCAGGATGAACAGAAAGAGGAAAAGGAAAAGACAGTACACTGAAGAGACCAGGAGGGTCAGAGCAGGAGGAAGCAAGGAGGAGATGAAGACATTAGTGAAGAAGAAGAAGAAGAAGAAGAAGAAGAAGAAGAAGAAGAAGAAGAAGAAGAAGAAGAAGAAGAAGAAGAAATGTATGTGAGGAATAAATATGAAGTGTCAGAAAGAGGGACAGAGGCAGGGATCAGGAGGCAGATGAGACTCCAGCTGGACCACATGGTATGGTTTTATTCTCCTTACATACATATTCCATCACAGCAGCACAATCTAGCGGCTCTTAGTATTGTCAAATATGTATTGAAATGTGTTGCTGCACGGGTCACCTTTAGCTCTCTTAAGAGATGGGTGATGTCATTTGTGTAATTAATTATAACTAATTACTTTTACTTTACTTACAGTAAACAGAATTCTAGGGTATTATGAGTATTTTCTGCTTTTTTATACTATATTTTAGTTTGTTTGTCTGAACATCTTGTTTCTCTTGTGCATTAAGAACACTTGTGTTAGGGCATGATTTAACAATAAATAGGTTATATACAGGTATACAGTATAAAATACCACCTACTATCTGCCCTCCCATGCCACCCAGTCATGACCTCTTTCCCCCCCTTTGCCACCCCATGTAAAATGTTCTAGAACCGCCACTGATCCTACTCCACCAAAAAATATAATTCATTCCTCACAAATATACAGCTGTATCGCTCTTTTAGCTCACCTTTCACACATGTTGCAGACAGATCACTATCAAAACACAGCACATATCTGATATGATGCTAGAGCAGGAGACTGGAGAAATCCTTTCTGTTCTGAAAAGAAAGCGCTGCATGGCCCGAGAGAGTGCTGCATGCAATTTGAGGCTGCTAAAGAGAGGGATGTGTGAAAGGCTTTGAGCTGATTTATGCTGTGTTTCATCCTACAATAAAGATTATGGATGATGATATTGATTTAGCCGGGGCTGTGGCCATGACTGGACTCAGGCTCTCAGGTTGGGAGAAAAGAGAATTTACCTCATTATCATTCTCACACAGTGAGGAAGACTTTCTTTCTCTGTGTGTGTGTGTTTTTGGATAAATGTGTGTCTCTATATGTGTGTGCCAGAGTCTTAGATCATCCTCTGTATTAGCAGCACGACTCTTCCCTCCTTCAGTGTTTGGGAATGTGTTGAACCCCATCCTGTCCTCCTCTTTCTGGAGCCAGAGAGCGAGCAGCGGGCGTTCCCAGCACAGCAGAGCAGACCAGGAGGGAGGGAGGAACTTATTGACTCCACTTTGATTTAACCTCTCCTGCCTGAACCTCAGAGGCGCTCAGACACATGCAGATCGGGGAAATCTTAAAAGAACAGCTGCTTTCTCAGGGATGTGCACCTTGAGATACCAGTGAGATTTGTTCATGGCTTCTCAAGTTTGGATATATTTATATATATATATATATCAGTGCTGGAAGTAATTGTAAATGAATTCATTATAATTAACACAGCTCAATCAAATGTAACTTCAAACAACAAGTCGCATAATTTGCATTATTTATTTCACATGTGAAGAAAGAAAATAACAAAATAACATTAAAGGTAATAACTTAGCATCAATAGCTAGCTCTGGTGAGTGTATCCAGTACTCATGAAGTCCCATCCTCACACACACATGGTTCACACCTGCTTTAGCAGACACAGCTTATTCCTGACCTGAATATAAGCTTAGCCAAGGGTAACATTAGCAAGCCAGCTAAGAACAAAATGTAAAAACAAATTTGAAGTTACAAGGAAGCAACTAAACAAACAGAAACTAAACTGCTAACCATAAATCAGATACAGTATCTACCACATTACTGTAACATGTTACTTAGTAAAGTATTATTGTCCACTGATTAGGTAATAGTCACTGATGCAATATCATGCACACAAAATGTTTTAGCAGATCAAGATTACATTTATTTAAACTACGTTGATGCATTGATTATAGGCTGATGATTTGCTTTGTATCTACAATCTCAATGTATCTCAAATGTAACTAGTGACTGTGTTGTGGTGGAAAAAGTACAACATGTTCCCCCTTAATGGAGTAAAGAAGAAGCAGAAAGTCAGACGGAAACAGAAATTGTGATACTCAAGTAATGAAAATAGATCCTGTATCAGCAGTAATTGTTCAAATGTATTTTATCACTTTTATTTTCATCATGAATATAAATGTACTGTATGTTTTGACTTGCAAACAATTCTCAGCACATTATGTCGCTCAATGCATTTACAAAATGTTAGGCTAATACATCCCTAGTTTCAGGCCATTTTAGAAACAGCAGCTGTTATTACAAATAATATCACTTATGCTATTTGGCTGAATGCTGTTGGAGTTGTTGAACAGGACATTGGCGCAAAAGTTCACTTCTCTTTAATTAATTACCCGCTTTTGCTTCTGCCGGCAACACACACATACATGTACACACTCACCAACGCACCAGAGTAAGGTTTTTAGAGGAAAAAGGAGAAAGTGAGGGAGTGAGAAAGAGGGTAATATCAGCAGGCTATCTATCCTCTCTTCCACTGGTGCATCCCAATCCTCTTTGGAAATAACAAATGCATAAAGGAGCCACAACACAAATATATCTGCCTGGCTCAGATAGATAGGGCTATGCGAGAGTTTAATACCCTTATGTAAACCAGTAACAATCAAGCCCTAACACACACCCCCACATCACCACTAAGGGGACAATAAGGAACACACTCTATTCTCTCTCTCCAGATATGTACAGGGAGGAGTGATTGTGTGTGAATGTGTGTGTAAGAAAGAGGGAGAGAAGAAGAGGGAGACGGAGCTGTTTTCTTCAGCAGATAGTGAACAATGCAGTAGATTGGCTGGCTCCCTGGTGCTCGTTGTGGTGGCTGTTGTTTCAGAAGCAGAGAGTGATATAGACCCTGACCTCAGAGACCACTGCATGTCTGATACTCCATTTCATTCATCCCTCAACATCCAGTGTTTTGATATCTCACTCTCATCCCTCTGCGCCAATTTGTTTTTATACTTTGCATCCTCTCTCAGCCTCTCTCTGCTCTTTTTTTTTTGTCCTTTGCTAAAACTGACGATTCAGTAGACAAAGAGAGCAGCAACACTAAAACCGAAGAGGCCATTTGTCTAAAAAATGTTGCCACTGACAAGCAATCCTAACCAAGGAAAATACTCCAGCACTGGCACATTTATCAAATTAATTTGGGTAAAATATACTGCACATATGGCAGGTTTACCTACTTGGAGACGCTCAGGAAAAGTTATTACATTCTTATAATAAATCTTGACTTGCGAAAAATAAAATATAAGATGATTTTGCATCATTTTTCCTAACTACACACACACCCATTTTGACCAGGAGGGAGAAAAACGTCAAGGCTGGCTTTTTAAAAGTGGATCAATATCATTAGTATGCCATGCATGTGTGTGTATGTGTGTATGTGCATGGGTGTGTGTGGACATGAGGGTAGTATAGACAGGAGTTAGGATAGCAAAGGTTAATATCATACATCAGCTGCCATCTGCATACGTCTCTGAAGGAGAAAAACACTCTTTGTCTCTCTCTACCCTCAGTGGGGCTGATTGCTGTAAGATTATACATCGGCTGACATTTCACACTCGCTAGATGAAGAAATTTGGACACTTTCTTTTAGAGGTGTAGAGGGGGCGGCCATAACAGCTCAGCAATTTAACACGGTCTCTCCGGCAGCGTTAATCTCTCTCTAACTAGAGGAAAAACATTGTGATATTTAAGACAGTTAAAAATGTTTCTAATAAGCAATTTTGACAGGACTAAAACTAAAATAATTGTTAAAGTAGCATATTCATAAAATGCTACAGGGCCTTCCGATGATCTTCAAAGCTTTTCGACGGTCTCTATGAAAGCAGATCAAGTTGCTGTGTGAGAGTAGCAGCAGTTTCAGAGATGTAAAGAATCTGTTTCACTGCAAGCTCAGCGAGACATGATCAACATCTGTAAACCAAGCACACACAGAAAGTGAAACCCAATGCAGTGCAGAGAGAGGCAGACAGAGCTGTCTGTGCTGCGTGTGTGTGTGTGTGTGTGTGTGTGTGTGTGTGTTTGTGTGTGTGTGTGTGTGTGTGTGTGTGTGTGTGTGTGTGTGTGTGTGTGTGTGTGTGTGTGTGTGTGTGTGTGTGTGTGTGTGTGTGTTTGTGTGTGGACATTCACGTATGCATTGTCGTCGGTGTGTGTCTTACCCATATTTGATTGCATGCTTGTACTGCTCTTTCTGTGTGTCTGCGTGTGCATGTGTCTTTGTGATTGCATGTGAAAGCATACCTTGAAATTCTCCTTGATCATCAAGCTTAATGCTGCACTCTCTCAGCCATATAAGACCCTGCTAGGAAACCATCAAATATTTATACAGCATTATCCCCGATCCTATAGCCTGTAAGTACAGAAAACACTGCTGACTTCCATTGCATTACAGAGGTTCAGGATTCCTGAAGCTGTGTTTTCTGTTTGGAGTTTTGTTAGATTTTGTGTTTATCCACCACAAGGTGTTCGTGAGGAACACTGAAGTGGTTGTGCCGACAACCCGCTGGGTAAATGATACAGTACAGAAGACGCACTGTCACAAGTGCTATTTACTGCTATGACTGCAGGATATGTGACAGTTTTTAAAATAGTGATTGAGAGGGAAGACGGCGGAGACATACGGAAAGAGAAAGCGAGAGAGTATTAATTCTACGTCCCAGACACTGAATGGCTGATGTTGTTCTGAAGGCTGTTTTATGGAGCAGAAACAGCCTGATCTCTGTGTTGTTTTCTCCCTGATTGATTGCCCTGGCCTGAGGCTCCTCGGAGTGCGCTGCGTTTTGTCTGAGTATTTACTGGAATGTTAGGAGGATAAAATTCACAGCGTCAGCCATCACAGTACAGAGGCAGAGTGGCAAATACAAACAAACCCAAAGGCAGAGGAGGCCCACACAGAGAGACAAATGGGGACACAGATGTTG